>NC_133805.1:27516097-27858597 GCF_043250625.1 Sebastes fasciatus
AAGTTAGTATTTCCTAATATGTTTCCACTGCTGCTCTTATAGACTATAATTCTTACAGTCTTTAATGCACATTTTGAGATTATAATTTACAGTTTCTAATGCATATTTTCTGTAATATGTACATATCATCACTTTATGTACATATTATAATATGTACATATCATCACTTTATGTACATATTATAATATGTACATACCTGTCACTGTAAATATAAATCCTACTCAGTGTACATACAATATATAGAGGGAAAAATATGTATTAAAACTCAGTCCAAAGTATTTCTGTCTTCTGCAATAATGCATTGACCTCTATATAAAGCACACCTTACTCACAGTAAGCCCACTGTAGGTTATTAATATGAATATTAATACAACTACAGGATGGGATCCGCCCTTCACATGACACAGGGAGGAGCTCGGATGACTTTGGGGCTTGTAATTGGCTGGTTCCTCTGTACACGTCATGATTGATGCCTCAGATAACTGTCTGCATGAAACCTTTAGTTGATTACAAGTCAGAGTAAGTTCTTCTACTGAACGGAATCATGTCAAGGGGGTAAGTTTTGGTTGACAAATAACAAAGATGCATCAGAAAAACTTGTCTTGTAAAAGTGTTTCTTAGTTCCTGTTATGTGCATGTTTATTATCAGCTGCTTCGTGCCAATTTTTTTACTTTTCAACCCCTCAAGGCAGAAATATTTTATGTAAGCATCAGCCAAACTGTAACATGATACATCTCAGGGTTCATCTTGATGGGTAAAAAGTAAAGGTGTGTAGGTTTTGTTTCCAAAACACAAATGTCCTTCTGGTTCAGATCAACAGCTGTTCTCAGTGCACATTGCATGTTTGTACAGTGGATTTCTGGATGTTGAGTTAGTTTGTGTGTGTGTATGTGTGTGCGTTTGTGTGTGTGAGAGAGAGAGCTGCAGGGTCTGCTGGTTGTGATTAAAGGGTGAAATTATACAACAGCACAAACAGGACCAGACAGGAAACAGACTCTGCTGCAATAAAAGTGTGTAAGTGTACTCCCTTGTGATATTCACAACTGTGCCCTGCTTAACTTAAGAACAGAGAAGTTTCTGTAGTAGTATCCTTCCTGTCATTTGCTTCTTACTCAACTTTTTTTTTTTCTCCCAATGTGTCAAACATCTGCTGCTCTGTTGATATGGCAGGAAGGGTGCGGTTATCAGTTATCTGAGAGACTTGTAATGGCACCTGAAGACAATATAGAGTGAAGATGAGATTGTGCAGGTACAAAAGACAGCAACTGATCATAGCCTCATCATATTTGTTTGGCCAGGTGTCAGTGACTTGATGTTTTTTGGTCTATCTCATGTTACAGCCTACATTTAGAGCCATGCAGGTGTAACTTAATGATGAAGGTGGGGTCTTTTTGTGGAGCCAAGGTTTTCCCCAACTCTCGTTTTTTTGCCTGCTGGCATTGTGTTGCATAACAAAAGAAAACACCAGGAGCAAGACATGTACCCCGGAACAAAAATGATAAAATATCAGAAAGCCTTCAGCAGCTGTATGGGCTTCAGGCAAGACTCTATTTTTAAAAAAAAGCAAATTAAGGCATTTGTCAGTGATTTGGCTTTCCCCCGTCGGGAAGTGCAACATTTAATGTACAGCTGACATGCACCTAGAGCTTTTTATTAATATACTTATATGGAAAACATGAACTAAATAGTCAAGTGTGTGCAAGTTGACCCTTAAAATTGACAATATTCAACACATTTTGAGTTGTTCAGCTCTAGATTAGACAAACACTGGGATCAAATTGTAGCTGCATTTGTTTAAAATGGCAATTTCACCACACAAAAACATTATTCCTCTTTCCCCTAATAGCGGTACTCAGTCTTGCAAATTCTGTAGTCTGGTTTTATTTGCAGAGGTTTTGAGATTTCTGCTGCCTCAAAATCAAATGAAACCAAAACTCCCAGCATTGCAAGACCCAGCTACTGGGAAGGGATGTATTCTTTCATGATTTGGGTGAACTGACTTTTAACTTCCAGGCAATGTTTTACTATCATGCTATCAAACCCCCATATACAATACTTCATACACAAAAGGCCCAAAATAAAAAACAAGAAACATGTTGAAAATCCAGTTTGAAACAAACTGCTTTCTTCTGAGTACCCTTTATGAGTTTGTTATTCAAGGAGCAACTTCCTGTTGACTTCTGTCATCTGGATGATTTACTCAAGCAACACATTCTCATAAAATGGTACCATGATGAGTAGGAGGTTTCAAAAACCGCACTATTTGATTGGTTTAACTGCTTGAATTCATCAGTGGAGGCAGAACCAGGGGATCTCTTTCAGAGTCACACTGGCTGTGAAAAACAAAAAACAAACCTCTCCTTCATCATTACTTCCTTCATTTTTTGAATGTGTAAGTTTATATAAGAGCATGCAGTTCAGTCAAGGATAAAATGAATACATCACAAAGTCAACTGAAGGTTATCACACATGAGTTAATAATTTCTGTGAATGGAGAAAATATGTTTATCGTTGAACTTTTTAACCCAAGGAGTAGGCCTTTTTCACAGAAGACGTGTTTAGCTGCTTCAGTTTCAGGTTTCCTCAGCTGCTTCTCATTTCCCAATTTTGTGCCTCCTCGTCTCCTCGCTCCTTGTGACCCGGAAGTTGATCTCAGTGCTCCATCTTGAAGGTCATCCCAATTCCTAAAATACATCTCAAGGAGCGAGGATCGATGAGGCTTGCTGTTTGTGTAGCGCCTCGCAAGGCGCTTTGCTGGCCGCGTTCCTTAATGACATTTAACCTTCATATTATTTATGTTTTTATTGTTGAATGTAGGCTACATCCAATTCAACTGCTGTAATCGTGACATTATGTTTACAAGTGCAAACAGCGAGTTATTATATCAATAACAACATTATCTTACATTCTAATTTTGCTGTATCTCATGTTGCCAGATATATAAATATATAAAGTATATAAATATATATATATATATATAAATAAACGTGTGTTAAAAATAATCTGAGATCCGTTTATTCTTGTCACATTATGAATTGAAATAGTAGCCTAATAGTTAATATATCCAATAAGTTGTCATAAACACTGTTCTGCTCATCCGACAGAGATCATAAAATACAGCAGTATAACAAAACAATGGACAGATGTTGCAGCTGTGCCACACTTCATATTTAATTGCTTTGAAATGAAGGCTCCAAGGCAACAACGTCTCATTTGTTAAATGTCTGTTGCCTCGACTCCTCTGTCCTCGCGTCTCCTCCTCGTCTCCTCCGCTCGCAAGGAGAGGAGTCGAGGAAAGGAAGCGAGGAGGTACAAACTTGGAAATGGGAAAGGCCTCTGGTATTGTGCTCACTGTCACACTGTCGTGACTCACTGGGACACTTGAACAGAGCGGAGCTATTAGTAACACATGTGCTTTTGCCACATGTGACAAGTCAAAATGTCTGCTTTGAAAAAGGCCTATTGTCTCTGAATTCTCTCTCTGAAGAACAAAAATAAAATCCTCCACCATTTCTGTTTTGTCTACTACACTAATTAATTCCCTGCATTTGTTTTCTTCGCCTTCTCACAGTCAAGAGGCCGACCAGGAACTCACCGAGGTGCTAAACCAGCTCTGGCACCTGGATACCAACCGTCTCAGGCCGGGGACTGATTACATAATTTCCCTCCAGGTCAGGAGCACAAGTCAGCCTTCTCTGCAATGCAAAACACTCAGAGATACATGCAATACATGCAAACTCCATGCAGTCCATTTTCCTGCCTTTTGCAGTTGCATGCTGATGCCTGTCTGTGTATTTGTATGTGTTTTATTCAGGGGAGAGCAGGTTATGTGGCTAAGGGCAGCAACTATGCCAGAGACAAGGCCAGGGCTCCGCTATTCACATACGTCAATGAAGACAAACTCAAGGGTATCGAGACATATTTACGTAAGTAGCAGTTAATTTTTTACCCCATTAACTACACTTTTTCTTTTGCCAGGACCACCGTCATTTTTTAACAATCACGTGTCATCTTTTTATGCAGATTTCATCAACTTGCTGGACAACTATGAGGTGTCAACGGGTGTATCAGAGAGGGTGACGTCGGAGGAGCTTCAAGAGAACAGGCTCTTTATCGATTCCATGATGGAGACCGATGTCATGAAGGTGCAGTGGCTGTGAGAGAGAGAGAGAAATCACCTCTCTAACACTGATCCTACCCAGTAGCTGTTTATACTCCTGGTTACCTCCTGAAAAACACTTACAGAGTTTCAAGCTGCTGTTTACTGACCGGTTTCACTCTTATTCTTTCACATTATTTAGTTACAGGCCAAATCAGTCACCGGACCCTAAAAAAGATTTTCTTAAAGGTACTCTCTGTAAGAATCAGAAATTGCTTGTTAACAGTGACACCTGTGGCCGTTAAGTCAACGACAGTCAGCATCCTGTTGCTCGCGATTGTACGTGAGACTAAGCGTGATTGACAGGCATCATGTTGATTAACGCTAGCAACATTAGTAGCTAAAACCATAATATCACTATATATTTCACATGCTTACCAAATGATGGTCCCTCCATGAATCAAAGGCTCAGCCGATGTTGATCCTAGTGTTAACTTTTCTTGCTACAGCCTCCCGACCGTGGTCGGAAGGAACAGGGGAGACACCGTAGTTTTCTCACACACTTGCTGCTGCTCTCTCTCTCTTGCTTCACCACTCACTTCCCACATACACACTTCGCATTGGCTCTGCTATTCTCCAAAAGATCCACGCTACTCCCACAACACTAGTTTTCGCCCGACGTTGGTCACATTCAAGTTTTGCAAGACGGGCTTCACTAGATATAACTTTGTTTTTTTTGTGCTTCCATGGAGTTTGTGTTGGAGTCTGAGTTGTGTCAAAGGCTGGTCGCTTGTTGGCGTTAGGGGACTCCATTTCTAACGGAACGTTAGCTACGGCGAAGGCACTCGCGAGCGCGCATGACGTAACATCTGTTGGATTTCCCCAGAAAAAACGACCCACATTCTTCACATTAAAAGCAGTCTACAGGCTGATAGAGGAACCCCAGAGAGTTGCGGAAGGTCTCATTTTTGCGGTTAGGTTACAAGCTGTTCACACATTAGCAGTAAAAAACAATTTATACGTATGTAAAAAGTTACATATAGTCCCTTTAACATGATGTTTTTTTTCAGAGGATTTCTCAACACAAGAAACTGAATATGCACCCACACCACCAGCTACAGCTTATCTTTTAACTAATGTGTAGGACAAAATTATTACTGTATTTTTTTTTTTTTTTTCAGTTATCTTTCAGTTCACATTGCATCCTTATTTTAGTTTATTTTTATGCAGTTTATTTTGTGCCCAATAATAACAGTTCCAAGTCAAATGTACAGTATTACTGGTTAACTGGAGCT
Source organism: Sebastes fasciatus (assembly GCF_043250625.1). Classification (NCBI taxonomy): domain Eukaryota; kingdom Metazoa; phylum Chordata; class Actinopteri; order Perciformes; family Sebastidae; genus Sebastes; species Sebastes fasciatus. Next base: position 27,521,493 of record NC_133805.1, read on the forward strand.
TTATCACAAGATCCTCCTCAGCAAGTTTACACAGCTGTCATGGATCTGTAGATGTTCAAATATCAGCTTTTCTTCTCATCCATGTTTTTGCAAAAAAGTTCTAAATATTTTTACTCTTGGCAGATGCTATTAGCACCCAGGTGTCAGTAGCCAGCAATGCTATTTGCTCCCGACCTGGGCACACATTAGATACGGTATGTGTATATGTACTGTATGTATATTTATCCTAAACCTAACCAAACTGCAACTGAAAACTGAAAATAATAATAAAAAAACAGAAAATAAATCAACTAAGTGAAAAATAAGCTTTTCAGAGGAATCAAACCCCAGTCTCAGAGGTGGAAGTGAGTTTGACCCATTCATCCACCACAACCTACTCCTTACATGTACTTTGTTGCTCTTTATATTACTTCTACTATTACCGGGTGTAAATAGCCGAATAGCTGCCGTATGACTATTCTCACCCGGATGCAAATAGACACTCTGTTTACTATTTCCAACGTCAAGATTGAACTTTCAGTCTCAGACAAACTATCTTAATATCAGTATGCTCTATTGTTCTGCACTATACTGTTCTTCTCTGTGTTCTTTGATGCTATTTTTCACTTGGAGGCATGAAATGTCATTGTAGTGTTTGTTTTTTCTTGATAGTGTGCTCACAAGTATCTGGTCAGGAAGGGGCAGTCGCCATCAGACCCTGGGTATTTCAAGAGACGGCTGTATGACATCTGGTTCCGCCTCTACCACAGGGACAGGAGAGGAGGGTGAGTTTCACTAGAACAGCAGGGGGAGCTGCTGTAATGTTTAAAGAGACAATCCTAGAGGTTAGACAGAGCACAGGTTTAATCATCAACAGAATAACTGGTGGAAGTCAATCTTCACTGTTCTCTGCAGCTGTATAAACTGGCATGGAGACGGATGAAATATCCGGCTCAATAAAGAATCTAAAAATAAATATAGTGATACAACAAATCTGTTTGCTCAGTTATGGTTAAGTCATAAGTCATAGTTACTGCATAGACTTGAAACTTGTTTTGGACTTGCTAAAAATGACTTGTGAGCATCTCTGCTTTTTAGTTCATGAAAGCATACTTTTTTATACTTTAACTTATAGTACTCAGTCAATGATTTATGTATTACATGAAGAGACTTGCTCCTTTTGCTATTTGACTTGATGATTTGTGATGAGATTAAAAAACATTCATAAAATGTTTTGTTCTTGCATGCCTCTACGGTGAACGCATAATCCAAAAACTTGATGAATTGAAGTAAATTCATATCAAAACATCCTTTTACAAACTCTCACACACTTTAATTGGCTACTCTATCAAAAAGTAAGCACAACTACAAGCCGAGTATTCTTTTCTGTAGGCCTATAAGGCAAGAATACTTAATTATACTTTTCTTAAGTATATCTTGATCAAAAGATTAAGGTAGTAGGCCCAGAAGCCATATATACTTAGACCTTCCTGTATACTTGTCAATATGAGCCAAGTATACTTAAGTATACTTTTGTTAAGTATATCTCTGATAAGTACATAAAGAGTAAACTGAAAGGCACTCTCTTATTTGAAGTTCAAAAGAAGTATACTAATAGTACACTTGAATAAACTTCATTTTGGTAAAGGTGAGGTAATCCTGTTTTGACACTGAGAAAGGAAAAATACACCTACTAGCTTACTGGAGCTTTTAACCACATCTCATTGTCTTCATCAGTTAATGGAGTTTTGCTCCGTTGTCACCTGACGTCTGCTCCAAATAAACAGTAGTGGAGTTAAAATTTTTAAAGTCAAACCATTATTTCTAAGGACAAGAATGTACTTTCATAAATCTGAGTGGATTGGTTAAACGTGAACTCTGTTTGTTATACTGAAAAAATAGTTAAATTGCATGTTTAATTTGCTTATATTTGATATTCAACTGCTTCTTCAAAGGAGAGTTGTTGAGGATGTGTTACCTTTAGTGCTTTCATCCTTTATCCGGGCAGCAATGCAAACACAGTAGATAAGAGGAAATAAATATCTAATCTCAGGATGAATGAGGGCATACATGAAGACATAATAAATCTATCTTTGAAATACGTTTTTGTTTTTAATTATAGACAGGATTCCTGTGGATTTGAACATGTGTTTGTGGGAGAAACCAAGCACGGCCAGGAGATCACGGGCTTTCACAACTGGATCCAGTTCTACCTGCAGGAAAAGCACGACCACGTTGACTACAAAGGCTACAAAGCCAGAGGCAACAAAAATACAGTAAGAAAACACAGTGTCATCATGTTTATTATGAAGATACTGAACAGAAAATAAATGTATGACTTCCTCAATGAGCTTTTTTACGTCGTTGTTTTACAGCCTGATGAAGATGACCACGTCCTGAACCTGCAGTTCAGTTGGAAAGGCCTGGTGAAGCCTATCGGTGGCTGCTTCATTGGTGTCAGTCCAGAGTTCGAGGTGGCTCTCTTCACCATCATCTTCCTCATGTCGAATGAGAAGATGACGTCTGTGGAGGTGAAAGTGGACGAGTACGTGCTGGAGCTGGTTGTCTATCGGCACGGGAGATCCATCGGCACATCCTACCCCAAACTGCTCAGCAGCAACCACAGGGATTTGTAATATCACTCCACCGAAGCGGTCATGTAAACATTTACATTTTTAACAATTTCTGTTACACTTTGATTTCATTCCTATGCAGTATAAACCTAAGATAAATCTGGATCAGGTTCTCGTTGCACAAAACGTCAGGCTTAAACTTACCTAATGAGTTTTCAGCCCAAACCCTCTGATCTGGATTGATATAGAAGGAATATAGCATGTCATAATCATTTATCTGTCTTATTCTGTATACTATTATGGAGTAAATAAAGTTTATTTGTCTACAAAGTAGTTCTGGCATTTTAATTCTCTCCTGTTTTCTGAAATTAGGCCAGATAGTTCACAAGATTTAGGGAGATAAAACAAAAAAAGTAGCAGTTGGACTCTTGTTTTTAATGCCCGTCTAGATATAGTGTTTTGTTTTTTTTACCATATTTCATTCCAAGTATTATTTCTGATAACACAAAAATGAAAAAAAACCTATTTGGCAGCACTGCCTTAGTTAGCTGGCACCACTATCAACTGACTAATTGCGCTTCAACTGATTGTGTTAAAAGAATAAAAAAGTGCTTGATGCAGCTTTATTATTAAAGATGGTTGGGAACGACTTTGAAATCGGACTTTATTCTTGTAATCCTGAGAGTAAATTTAGAAATTACTTTATTCTAATAATTCTCAGAAGTCAAAAACTATCTATCATACTGATAGAAAATATATATCCTGCTGATGAAATATACATTTCAACTGCTTATTTGTGCTTATTAATTGTACTTAGCCTTCAGTACTCTCATTGTATACTATTTATACAGTTAGATGTCTATACTATATATGGTATAGTTATATATTTACACATTTTTGTATATTCTATATTTAAATTTTTCATTTGCTGTGTTTTAAACTTCCCCAAGAGATCCCAATAAGGATTTGATTTCTGGTGTGTCCTACGTATATGACAACAAAATTTAATCATGAGATGACTGAAATATTAAATTAGAGCGATGGAACTTATTACATCGTCATGGATTTATTTCTCACTTATTTATTTGTGCATTAAGTTCATTTAAGGTCCCATATCATGCTCATTTTCAGGTTCATACTTCTATTTTGAGTTTCTACTAGAACATGTTTACACGCTTTAATGTTCAAAAAACCTTTATTTTCCTCATACTGTCGGCCTGATTATGCCTGTATTTACCATCTGTCTGAAACGCTCCGTTTTAGCGCATTAAGATGGAATTGCAACTAATTAAGTTGCTAGGCAACAGCTTGGGTCCATGTGTACTTCCTGTCACCTGATATCATTCACACATACACTGCAACCAGGAATAAACTGGGAAACATTTAGAATGTTTACGTTTAAAACTGGTGTAAAGGGTCTAAATATTGTATATTTGTGACATCACGAATGGGCAGAAATCCCGACAGCTTGTTTCAAATGCAGAGTTTCTGAATACGGGCTGTGTGTGTTTCCCTGTGGATTGAGTGTTTCGATACTTTCACAGTATTTATAAAGACTTAAACGGACTGTTTGTAACTTCTTACATGTATAAATCACCCGGGTCGGGTCGGCTCACATATGCGCGCTCGCATATGTGGACACATACAGTGGATGTTTGTGCAGAAATAAATGCTGCAGCTCCTCCAGACCAACAGAGGTTTTCTGTGTCTTGTGAAGTGACGGGGCTCCGCAGCGAAAAAAACTTTATCGTCTCCGACCGGGTGCCGGTGTCTCCCTCTGGCCGCGGCTGGGAGGCTGAGGCAGTAAAAGCCAACACTAGGATCAGCATTGATCTGGTCAGCTAACATAGATATAGAGTGATATTGTGGTTTTAGCTGACGTGTGTTGCCTCACTGTTTTGACCAATGCTCGTTCATGTCTATTTAGAGCGAGCACAAGCGCGAGCCCGACGCTGACTTTCGTTGACTTAACGGCCACAGGCGTTGCTGTTAACAAGCATTTCTGATTCTTACAAACGGTCCCTTTAAAAGGACCGTTTGTAACTTTCTAAGCGTATAAATGTAGCGGGTCGGCACACATGCGCGCTCGCATATGCGCGCTCGCGTGTGGCCGCTGTCTCGTCTCCTCTGCCTGCTCGCCTTCACTCAGACAGCTCACTCCACACTGCAGAAGAGTTAGTTTAGCTCTGAGACTATCTAGTGAATGTACAGTGGACGTTTGTGCAGAAATAAATGCTACAGCTCCTCCAGACCAACAGAGGTTTCCCGTGTCTTGGGAAGTAACGGGGCTCCGCAGAGAGAAACGTTACCGTCCCGTTACCGACCGGTTGCCGGTGTGTTCCTGCTCTCTCCGGCTGCGGGTGGAGGGAGACGAGTTTCTCGCTGGGGAGCCCCACTGCTGAAGCCTGCGCTGAGGCAGGAGAAGCTAACATTACTGCCAAGCAGCTGAAATATAGAGTGATATTGTGCTTTTAGCTGACGTGTGTCGCCTCACTGTTTTGAGCGATGCTCGTTCATGTCCATTTAGAGCGAGCACAAGCACGAGCCCGACGCTGACTTTTGTTGATTTCACAGCCACAGGTGTCGCTGTTAAGAAGCATTTTTGAAAGTTACAAATAGTCCCTTTAAGCCTGCTTTATAATAATAATAAAAAACATGAAAATCTCACTTTTATTATAATATGGGACCTTTAAAGTCAATGTGAGTCAGACCAGAGCTGCCTGGCAGACACTAATGAGGGCTGCACCTTTAACACCAGCCCTGGACGCTCCCTCGCTCTGCGCATGCGCACTCAAACAACTCATCATGTCAAACCTCAGAAATGAAACTAACAGCTACCTGATGAGGTGCTGATGATCGAGCAGGTAAAGACTCTCACGCTACTAAAGCTACTAAAACTCCTCTAAATGGTTGCTAGCAGCGACTCTAACACTCGTCTTCTGTCTCATAAACTAACTTTCCTTGTTGGAGGCGACAGACATGTTTACCTAGCAGCTAACAGCTAACTGACTTAGCCGCTATGCTAACGTTAGCCGTCAGTGTGGCAGCTCGTTACCAGGAGCCTCCTGACAACCGCTCACATGACTAACCACTGCCATGATGACGTTACACGTCAGGGAACATGATGGTTTTAATGTGTTTGTGTTTGTAGTTTGGGATCGCTTGGGGGCTTGTTAAAGAACAAGCCACAACAACAACAACAACAACAACAACAACAACAGCATCATGTTTGGTAAGAAGAAGAGAGCCCCGCAGCCCAGAGGCCAGGGCGCTGCTGCAGCCAAGCAGGTAACAACAACAACAACACACTGTCATTACTGTGTTCTCTGGCTGCCAAGGGGTGACTTACCTCTTAATGTGTGCTCTCAGATGGGTCTGTTTGTAGACCTGGACTCTGAGGAGATGATGATGGGCATGGAGGGCAATCTGGACGACCCTGACTTGGAGGCTGAGCTTGCTGCTATCACTGGAAATAAAGCTGCTGCTGGAGGAAGAGCCAAGCAGAAGGGGAAAAGTGAGTGCACTGGTTTGGATTAATGGTCCTGTGATTCTCAAAGTGGGGTCCGGGGACCCCCCAGGGGTCTGTGGCAGTGGCACCCTGTGTACGGGTCAATCAAGTGGTTCCAGACCAAACTCAGAAAACCATTTCTTTATGGACCTGTCTTTGTCACGTTGAAACAGGAAAGACCCTTCCTCAAACTGTTATTTCAAAGGACTCGCAATACTGTTATCTGCTCCTTTTAATTGTCTTTTTCTTTATTAAAATAAAAAGTATGATGTTTTAAGCCCACGTTAGCTTTTTGTCAGGTACAGATGAATTAACACTGCAGATAACAGTTCTGCAACACCTTTGGGAGGTACAGTTACAGTTATTTTGCACTCCGCTTCTGCACAAGATAGAAGTGTGTGTGTGGACATATTCACTTACTTTTGGACATATAGTATATTATGATACATCTAAGTTGCTCAAAACCTCCTGCAACAATGTGACCAAGAAATGTATCTCCATATTTATCATCCTGGGAAAGTGGTTGTGCTAGTTATAGATAACTATTGATGTTTACATTAATACTACATTATCATGTAATATGTATTGTTGATACACGGCATCATGTTTGTGTCGTAGGCCCGCTGCCCATGGACGACATCGCAAGAATGGCTGACGAGTGTATGAGAGATATGGATGACGATGAAGATGACAGTAACCTGGAGGACGACGAAGATCTATTGGTTGGTGCCGTTGTGTATATTCATCTCTTGCTCTCGTGCCAGGGTATGCGGCTGCCATTTACCAGACACGTGTTATAAATACACTGGAATGAATCGGAGCAGCTGTACGAACCCAATGCAGTCATCCAATAAACAACAAACAATAGAGCCATCAAAGAGAAAGCTGTATTGCTTGAGGGCCTTTTGGCCACGTGGCTTAAAAGTCTTGTTGACCTCACGCGCTCATTGTGAGTCTGTAATATCAAGTTTTACATTTATTAATTGGTGGAAACACAAGTATAGTACTTATTGGTCTGAAATAACAAAGTACCCTATGTTGTACAAAGTGGTACAGAGTTACTTTGTGCTGCAACAGCAGAAGTCAGTTCAGTGACAAACAGACTTTTCTTGAAATTTTGCATCTTTTTAGCTGGGTTGTTTTAGTTCCTTGGGTACATGAGAGGTACTTCAAATGTATTATTATTATTTTAACTGGTATTTTAATGGCTAAAAGTTTAAGGAAGGAAAAAAAGGTATACTTTATTTATCCCTCAAGGGGAAATAAAAATGTTATGCCTCCGCGCCAGTGACAGCCGTGGCCCGAGGCATTATGTTTTCGGGATGTCCCTCCATCTGTCCGTACCATTCTTGTGAACGCGATATCTCAGAAAAACACCTGGAGCGAAATTCTTCAAATTTGGCACAAACATCCACTTGGACTCAAGGATGAACTGATTATGTCAATTTGGTGGTGAAAGGTCAAGGACACCGTGTATTCCATAACTCTAAAATTTATGTCAATTTCACAAAGTTTCACTTTGTAGTTATATATTCACACACAGGCCCAAAATACATACGTTGTTTCAAATGCATGAAACCCACAACTTTCACATAGTGAGAATATCATGTTCTAGCATCTTTGTTATCCTAAACACTTTCCTGTTTGATGAATTTCCCACTTCATTGGTTCATTCAAGGGTTCAGTAATTACAATAATCCCCAGAGCAATGCCAGTGTCAACATGACACGTGACTGAAACATTACTGCGTGGTGGAGGAGACCAGGAAGCCGGTGCAAAGATCTTAGAACCGGGGCGCTGTTTTCCACTTTCTTGAACTACATGAGGTCTCTTGCAGTGAATAAACTGCCGCTGTATGATCGCATTTTTACTGAGACCGGTAAAGACAGCATTGCATTAGTCAAGCCTACTAAAGAAAATAGCAGGAAAAACATTTCTTAGTCCTTTAATTCTTGATCTACTGTATTCTTAAGGTGAGTTTGTAGCCAACAATATACTCCTGCAAAGATGAGGACTAATGTATCCAGACACTGATCCTCCTCTCAACCACAGACTGTAGATACAGATGGACAACACGTCTCCACCTCCTCCCACTGTACAAAAGTATCATTTGGAGCCAGAGTCTAAGCAGTAGTGATCGGGGTGCTGGAGCCGCGGTATCGAGGTCCCGCCCACACACTCACCCAAGCCAATCACAAGCCGAGCACGGCCGCAGCCTGCTAGCGTGAGCCGCCTAGCTGCTACGTTAGCACCACGGTAGCTGTTTGGCAAGAAAGACGCAACTAACCATAATATCTCTATAACACATGTTCTATTACACAGACTCGTGATGGTTATGGAAAGTTAAAGTTACATCTCCTCACTCGTACATTTCCAGAGCCTCCGGCTGCGACTACTCACTCACTCAGAGCAGCTGTCAATCACAGCTGTCAATCATGATGTCTCACCCCCTTTTTATGGCATCAAATAACTCATTAAAGCCAAACACGGAGGGGACTGGATTTATGACCTATAGGCATGTATGTTCTGTGTGAAATAATGCTGTTCAAATACCACAGTGACTATGATAATAATTAGTTTTACAGCTCATAAATTCCAGTTTAATTAGGCATTTAATTGTTGTTTATTTATTGATTTGTAGCTCCTTAATTTCATCTGCTCATTTTGGTTCACAGAACTTTAATTTGTCAAACAACTGCATGTTTTTTACCAAAGCCTTGCATGTGAACAATCAAAGTTGTCTGTTGATCAGTTACAGTATTTTCCCCCCATCAGGCAGAGCTACAGGAAGTGGTGGGTGAGGAGGAAACTGAAGAGCCTGTTATCATATCCTCCGCATCCTCTGCTACTGCTGCATCTCCTCAAGCTGAAACACCAGAGTCGCCACTGACGCAGGTACACTACACGTTGCTCGCTGCCAGCTTTGTAAATTGACACCAGCAGCCACCAAAATCCGTGTCAAAATCTGTTGCCGGTAACAGGAAAGGACAGACATATTTGTCCTCCTTGCCTTCTGCTGGTTTACACAGTTAGCTGCCAATTTTGATCTTAAATCCTCTCTCCTCTTTTTTTGTGTAACTGTATCTCCAAACAATTTGTTTACTAGATAACGTGACTGAATAGATAAACTTGAGATATTAATGTTCCACTCTTTCTGGTAAGTCTGTGCATTCCTGTAAAAAACATTTCCTGATACTTATCCCACCTGTGTTTCGGTCTACTTGAAACACTTTGAATACTTTGTTCCTGGAAATCAGTATTTTTTTCCCTCCTATTATTTACCTGTAACAAATACTTTCTCAACCCACAGTTCTGAGTAATTTCTTGACCTACAGTGTAGCGTAGATTTACTAGATAATGTTGACAGTGCCTGCCTGTTGTTTTGGTGAATCAGCAGGAAGTAAAGGTGTCCTCTGCAGCTCCCGGCAGCCTCCAACACACCCTGGAGGAGAGAGTTGTCATGTACAAGACGGCTTTACAAAACGCCAAGACCGCAGGGGAGACCTCCAAAGCCAGGAGATACGATCGCGGCCTGAAGGTGAGTAAAACTACTGCCTAATGACAAGATACATACGCTTAAGGTGCAGAATTACAGCAACGTTTTCTTCATAAATTATTGTCTGTCATTATTAAAATATGGGATGGGTTACCATGGGATTTTCAAATGTCATGAAATTGTTCTTATTAATGACTTATAATTTATCTATAAAGAATTACTAAATGATTAACTAACCATTACAAAAGACATTAATAACAACTTAAAAATCCTTATTAAAGGTGCCTCACTGGAAAGTGATACTGGTCGGTTGTATAAATTAACAATAAGAACAATTTACAAAATCAGATTTCTTGAATTACTTGAGAATAACAATACAATAATCCACGTGACATTTCGTTTTTGTGATCTTAACACATAGTGTGATGAAGTATCTCTGTGTTGAGAATTGAGTATTTTATTGTATTATCTCTTATCTTTTTTAGTGGTATTGAATACCACTATTCAATTTTCCAAACTTCATTTTATTCTATTCAAGAGGTGAAATACAATCTTTTTTTTTTTTTTTTTTGCTGAAAATAATTAGTTATACAGTATATTTATTTAATAATTTAAATTATGTGAGCAACACTAAAGCTGCCCAACAGATATTCATAGATTAGTGTCTGATCACACTGTTCAGGACATTGTGCTGTTTGTCATCTTTTAAGTAAGTTCTCAAATCCCATAATTTGAGATATTTACTTATTTTCTTGTTTCACAATTATGTTTATAATTTGTGCCTGGAATTACTAGGCTGCAGGGATGCTTCCTTCCTTCACATTAAAGTTACTACGTGGAACTTTTAACTGGTTATGAAACGGTCTTAATTTAATACTGATGCCTCTATATGACGTACATCAGTAAACAACACCATCAGCGAGAAGATTGGCTATTTCTGTATGGTTGTTCTTAATGCTTGTTATCGGTGCCACCGAGTCTGATTCCGGCAAAATCAGACGAAATAATACCGGTTCACTAGAAACTCCTTCAGCTCAGACTCCGTTGGGCTTCCGGCAGCGGCAACACCACGCTGCTGGGGGCCCCGGCCGTGTTGCTGGGCCCGCTGGAGGGAAAGGAGGCAAGGAGAACTAGAACCAGGACTGCGCGGGGGCAGAATGTCAGACCCTGCTGCAGTAAAACAAGAGTTTTTTCAAACGGACCCTGGTGTTTGGAAGCACTACCGCTTTTCTCCACAGGGATCACCAACATGAAACCAAAATGAAAGTTCCTCGTAGTAGCTTTAAATACTTTTTAAAGGGACTATTTGTAACTTTCAGAAACGCTTGTTAACAGCGACACCTGTGGCCGTTAAGTCAACGAAAGTCAGCGTGGGGCTCGCGCTTCCTCGCTCTAAATAGACATGAACGAGCATCGCTCAAAACAGTGAGGCGACACACGTCAACTAAAACCACAATATCACTCTATATTTCACCTGCTTGGCAGTAATGTTAGCTGACCAGACGAAGGTCTCTCCATGAATCAATGCTGATCCTAGTGTTGGCTTTGAGGCTGAAGCAGGAAGAGAAACGTTATCGCCTCCGACCGCAGCCGGAGAGAGACGCCGGCACCCGGTCGGAGACGGTAACGTTTCTCTTTCTGCTTCAGCCCTGCTGCAGGAAGAGAAATGTTACCATCTCCGACCGGGTGCCGGTGATAACGTTTCTCGCTGCGCATATATATGCGAGCGTGCATGTGTCCCGACCCGGTACATTTATACGCTTAAAAAGAAAAGTTACAAACAGTCCCTTTAAATTTCAGACATCCTGTACAATTGCAGATGACACTGATTGTTACCGTTGCTCTCTACAGACTCTGGGGTCGATGTTAGCTGCTGTTAAAAAAGGAAGACCTGTGAACGAGGCAGAGATCCCTCCTCCTGTTGCCACCGGAGCCCCGAGGGCCGCCTCTGATCCTGCTGTCCCCCATCGACCTGCTCCCCCCATACCCTCGCCTCCTGGACCCACTCCTTCAGATCAGCAGGGGAAGTCGGAGGCCACGTCGCCCGCCGTACCGGAGATCGTCACCCCCAGCAGTGAAGAGGAGCAGTCGTCCACCGCCACCCTGCTGGCTCTGAGCACCGTCCCGTCTCCAGAGGAGCAGACAGAGGAGCAGACAGAGGAACCTGCAGACCAGCCACATCAGACAGATGGTCCGTGGTAACACTATAAGCCACAAACTACAAACACACTTTAAAGATGGTCCAAAAATGTGCCTCTGGGATATATTACCAAGACATTTGGTATCCTAGACGGTGTTATTTTTATTCCTTTTCCAAAGACTAAAACCAGATATCAAAGGAGTAGACGTTTAACAAAAGTTGCCTCATACTGTAGCAACAGTAACAAAGGCAGGTACATGCTGAGGGTTGGTATAGCTAGACTTGTGAGATTGTAAATCCATTTTTTGGCCCTCAATTTCAGACAAGTTGGCTAAATATTAGTGCATTAGGTTTAATAATCCACAAGTCAATTTAGTTTTATTACTTTTATCTTTCATTTTGATTTCCCATCCTGTATTCCAGCACACTTTGCATACAGTGCACACGTTGTGAGCTTCTCAATGTGGGATGAATGACGCCCTTTCATTGTGGTAACTGTTCTGCGTTTCTGTCCTCGTGAATCCACAGCGAACGAGGCAACCAAGGCGTTGCTTTTGGAGCGGCAGAAAGAGTACAAGATGGCAGCTCTGAGAGCCAAGAAGCAGGGAGATGTGGAGCAAGCTAGGGATTACTTCAAGACCAGCAAGGTGAGCAAAGAGACCACAACCCTGAGTGATTTGTTTAAAACATGGACAGTGTCCTCCGTGCAGAAATTTGTTTCGGCAGTGTTTTGTATAAATTTGAATCTCCTAAAAATAGGTTTTCTCTGTTGTGTGCAAGCATTTTATTCTCAGTGAATAATTGTTTCAACGTGGTGTTAGGAAATTACGGTGTGGAGGAAATGTGCTTATGAGATGACAAGTAGACTAATGTGTAACCTTCTTTGTAGAATCTGGAGGGTTTTGTTTTTGAAATTTCAAAATAAAAAAATATTTATTTTGAGCCAAATAAAATGATTCAATGCTTTTTACAAACTTGATGAAATTCTTGATATCATACAATATCAGCAGGGTACATCACTATTGTCTTCCCTTATGATTAAATAATATATAATTGCTGTAATAGCTATTATTATTATTATTCAGTCTTGAATGTACCTCTCTATCACTACATGCTAAATTTACATAATAAAGCCTTCTGTTTCTGCTGCAACTGGAAGCAAACATTCAAACTATTTTGCTAAGCAGAGCAAGTTTCTGCTGTAGGAATGTAGCAGCAGCTGCATTTGTGACAATAGACACTGTGCTTTTTTAACCTGATGCTTTGCAGGATTATTGCTAAAGACAAAAATCACATTTTTCTTTTTTCTTGTTCCTGTTCAGAATTATGCTCTTGTACTTTAATTTAACATCTTGTCTTAAGTTCATAGACCAGACATCAGTCATGAAACTAAACCAATTTAGATGTTTTTTTATGTCTCATAAATCTTAAAATGCTAACATACAGTTCCACATCCTTATTTGTGCAGTCTGTGGTCTGAGCCTGTTGCTGTATATATTCTGACTGCAGCATTTCTCTCTCAAGTATGTGAAACATGCCAACGATTTGGAAGTAAACAAAGACCATCATTATGTCTGATGAGAGTTTGGGTTTGTTGTATTTTGTGGTGCAGAGGTTCGATGTGGTGATTGAGGCGCTGGAGAAAGGACAAGCAGTTGACCTGAGCGGCCTTCCTCCGTCTCCAGGACAGGGTGAGGAACACCGGTATAACGTGGAATAAGTGTATAACACACAACCAAGCAAACTTAATTTATACAGCTCAGAAGTTTCAAGGTGATGGAAAGGGGGGAATATAAGAGACAGAAGAGAAATAGAGAAATTGAAAACTGGGGCTATTTTATCGCATGATTGTCCATGATTAGGAGGGAGATTTGTCAAGTATTTAATACTCTTATCAACATGGGAGTGGGCAAATATGCTGCTTTATGTAAATGTATGTATATATTTACTATTGGAAATCAATTACCAACACAAAACAATAACAAATATTGTCCAGAAACCCTCACAGGTACTGCATTTAGTATAAAAATATATGCTCAAATCATAACACGGCAAACTGCAGCCCAACAGGCAACAACAGCTGTCAGTGTGTCAGTGTGCTGACTTGACAATGACTTGCCCCAAACTGCATGTGATTATCATAAAGTGGGAATGTCTGTAAAGGGGAGACTCGTGGGTACCCATAGAACCCATTTTCATTCACATATCTGGAGGTCAGAGGTCAAGGGACCCCTTTTGAAAATGACCATGACAGTTTTTCCTCACCAAAATTTTGCACAAGCTTGGAGGGTTATTTAACCTCCTTCGCGACACGTACGTAAGTATGACATGGTTGGTACCAATGGATTCCTTAAGTTTTCTAGTTTCATAATCAGTATATTCATAGCTTGAAAACTGAGCCTGCTTTAACCTAAAAATCGCAAGTTACATTGTCCGTAAAAGAAATTAGTGGCGTTAAAACAAATGTATGTTAACGCGTTATTATTGTTAACTTTGACCGCCCTATTGAAAACAAATGGGTTTTGAGATGCTTTTTAAAGAGGTGTACTGATTTGGCTTCTTTGATACTTTGAGTAATAGTAAGATTAAAAAAACATCTATAAAACACTAATGGGAAGTGATTAGAAATAAATTATGCAAAAAAGACATTGAAAAAGCAGATGTAGTTTTTGCAGGTGACTTATGATCAACCCTAAATAACAAAAGCAGCAACTTGTTGGGAAACTGCAGACCTATTTGAAATGTTTTTGTTTCCAACACAAACTCTGGATTATATTTTAATGAAGTAAAGACATGAGAAGAATTGGGTCTAGAAACCCCAAAAGAGGTCACACAGGATCTTCCAGGAAGGGAATGTAAAGGAGGAAATGTATTATCAGTAGCTCCAATAAAATAAGTAACTAGTTTAACTGGACAGAAACCTGTTTGTATCTGCTTCTGTATTTATCTGGTGTTATTGTGTTTCAGCTGCAGGAGGAGGCTCTGCTCCAGTGAAGGAACCTTCCTCTGGGCAAAACATAGAAGTCACCCAACCGGTTGCAGCAGCTCCAGGTAGTAATAATATCAATATTAACTAGCTGTTATGTATTTGCATGTTTGTCTTTGCCCAGTCATGCACTTCTGTTTCCCCTTTATCTTTACAGTACAGTATTTTATGTCAATCAGCTAATGGGAGGTGACTGCAACGAGAAGAACATCCATTGCTTGTGTTGTGCATGGTTATGTGTATAAAACATGCCTACAGAGACAACACTACATTCAGTAAACTTCTACATGGCTGATATAATGATAATTTGACAGGCTGCCATGAGTGAATAGAAGTAATGGAAATACAGTCAAACTAGAACTATGTGTCACTGGAGCCATGTTTTGGATGACAAAACAAAAGAAAGAAGAAAACCAACTTACTAATGTGTAGAGTTTTGAGTTTGTCTAACTGATATTTCTTAGTATTTTCAGTAGCCACGCTAGCAGCATAGTCAGTCGGTGCGGTCTGAAAAATCTCAACAACTACTGGATGTGTTACCATGGAAATTGCTACGGTTATTCAAGGTCTCCAGAGGATAAATTCTTCTGACTTTGGTGACCATCTGACATTTTATGTGGTGCCATCATCAGGTCAAAATTTCAATTTGTCCAATACTTTGGCGTATTTTACAAAAACTATTAACATTCTCACCAGCCTCAGCTGAAATTTGTGTTAGCGTTAAGCTTAAAGCCTTGATGTCCCCGAGTACAGCCTCACAGCATGACTGTAGATTCTTAGAATTGTTTAATAACATAATTTTTTTTAGGTAAAATCTCAAAACAACACATATTGAGAAACTCTCTGTAAACACTGTTGTTGTTCTCCCTCAGCCGCTGCCCACCCATCAGCCCCTGCAGTTCCCAAAACCGCGCTGGAGGCTCTCGAGCAGAGACGAGCCAAGTATGTGGAGGCGTCCAATCAGGCCAAAGCCAGCGGAGACGACCGCAAGGCCCGAATGCACGACCGTATCGCCAAGGTACAAGGAGAAGACTCTCCTCTGATGTCTGCGTCTACATTTACAGAACTCTGCTGCTAAAGCTGTTTGTCAGGCTCTTGCTACATGATTATCTCTCAGTTACAGGTGTAATAAATAGAATGAAGCCGGCACATTATAACAAAATATAAATCAGAGTTTTCATATGTGAAATGTAGTTTAAGTTTAGTCAGAAGGAAATATGAAGTACAAAGTGTTCAGTGTAACAGTGAATACAATATTTAGTTGAGTTAAAACATGTTGGTCTCATTACATCTTCTTTTTTGTCAGCTAGTTCATTTTAGAGACAGTATGACAGAGATTTCTCATGTTTATGGAGACATTAGAGTAAGTGTATGGGCAAATAATATAAAAATGTAAATATAATAGGGCTGCCAAAGCGATCACGATAATAACGCGTTAACGCCACAAATTTGTTTTAATGCCACAAATTTCTTCAACGCATTAACACAACTTGCGATTTGTAGGTTGTAGCGGGCTCAGTTTTAAAGCTAGAGTGAAGATACTGGCATCATATGAAACTAGAAAAACCTAAAGAATCCATTGGTACCAACCAGGTCATACTAGCTTGTCGCAAAGGACACTACATAACACTCCAAAGTTATGCTAAATTTTCGTGAAGAAAATCTGTCATGGCCATTTTCAAAGGGGTCCCTTGACTTCTGAGCTCAAGATATGTGAATGAAAATGGGTTCTATGGGTACCCACGAGTCTCCCCTTTACAGACATGCCCACTTTATGATAATCACATACAGTTTGGGGCAAATCATAGTCAAGTCAGCACACTGACACACTGACAGCTGTTGGGCTGCAGTTTGCCATGTTATGATTTGATTTGAGCATTTTGTTTTTTACCTGTGAGGGTTTCTGGACAATATTTATCATTGTTTTGTGTTAATTGATTTCCAATAGTAAATATATACATACATTTGCATGAAGCAGCATATTTGCCCACTCCCATGTTGATAAGAGTATTAAATACTTGACAAATCTCCCTTTAAGGTACATTTTGAACAGATAAAAAAATTTGTGATTTATTGTGATCATGTGATTAAATCGCGATTAAATGTATTAATCGATTGACAGCCCTGAAATATAATAATGATATCAAAATATATGTGTGTATGAAAAAAGAAAAAAACAGTACAGACATTAAACAACAAAACGGCACTATTCCTGAAAGCACTGTGAAGACTTCTAGCACTTTACTGCAACAAATCCTTTCTCCCTTTACCCCATTATGTCAGCATTAGCTCCACTCTGTAAATAATATTCAACCTCTCTCCTCCTGCAGCAATACCAGAGTGCCATCCGAACTCACAAAGCAGGAAAAGCAGTCAACTTTGACGAGCTGCCGGTTCCCCCTGGTGAGATGCTTTTGTCATGTTTTTTTTTAGTTAAGTGTAAATTCCAAGTCCCATTTAGCTCTGTGAAATTGGATTGGATTGGTTTTTCCGGCTCTGTAGTCCTGGGGTGTGACTGTGTACTGCATCATCTTTAAAAGCTGTCAGTGAGTCTCTGTATCAGCGCCACAAGATGTGTTTTGTACTCGACCAAAAGAGTAAATCTAGTGTTTAAGAACTGTAATGCCAGTCAGAATGACAAATCTGCTTTTATCTTTCAGGTTTTCCTCCAATCCCGGGCCAGAAGACGACAGGAGCAGAGCAGGGATTCATTGCTGCTCTGGAGGCAGCCGATAAGCTCGCCTCCACTGATGCTACAGAAATAGCAGATGAAGATGAGGAGAAGGAGGAGGAGGAGGAGGTGGGCTATCATTATTATCATTTTTTGATTTAGGTTTTGTGGATAAATTGTTGATAGTGTGTTTTTTGGTTTGTTGCAGTCTAAGCCTGCTGTTCCAGAGGAGCCAAAGAAGCCCACGTTAGATGTCCCCACTGCAGGGCAAAGACGGAAAAGGACTCCGTCAGCTTCACCTGACAGGACATCCACCAGGGGAGGAATCTCACCAACAGGTCAGTCCCCAACAGGAAACATGTCCTGAAGCAGCTCACAGAAGTCTATTTCATTTCTGTGACTATTAAAAACATTAAAAGTTATTCAAGTGCTTTTAACGTTTGTCTCTGTAGCAGCACATGTTGACAGAGTTCTGTGATGTGAGATGGACAATACCGGCACAAGAGACCAAAATCAATGATAAAATGAACGATGCACATACACAACATTACGAATCAGAGTGGCAACGATTAGTTAATTAATCAATTAGTCGATCGACAGATAATAAAATTGGCAGCTATTGTGATAATTGATTAATCGTTTGTCATTTTTCAAGAAAAAAGGTAAAATTCAAGCTTCTCAAAAGTGACTATTTGCTGCCATATGTGAGCGTAAACTGAATATCTTTAGTTTTTTACACTGTTAGACAAAGTCAGACAAAACAAACAAATTGAAATCATCAGATTAATCGATAATGAAGATAGTAGGACTGTCAATCGATTAATCGCCCATTTTTTTATCTGTTCAAAATGTATTTTAAAGGGAGATTTGTCAAGTATTTAATGCTCTCAAGGGACCCCATTGAAAACGACCATGACAGTTTTTCTTCGTCAATATTTAGCGTAAGTAGCTTCACTCTAGCTTTAAAACCGCTACAACCTAAAAAGTTGCAAGTTGCGTTAATGTGTTAAATAAATTAGTGGCGTTAAAACAAATTTGCCTTAATGCGTTATTTTGACAGCCCTAGAAAATAATTATTAGTTCAGCCCAAGTACTAATAACATAACAGATACTCTCCAGACAAGAACAAAAACACCTCTCTGACATACAGGTCTTTCCACCTTCAGCCACGCTACAAATGACCGTATTTGGATCACTGTGTAAGAGAGTGAGACAGCCATACCTATTAATATAAAGCATCTCTGCAGAGATAAACCTGATCCCCACTGAAAACTTCATCTGGTTACAGTCGGTTTACTTACTGTTTTTCTTCGTCCTCCAGCGGCTCAGCAGCTGGAGTTCCTGGAGGGCAGGAAGAAGCAGTACATGAAGGCGGCTCTGCAGGCGAAGCAGAAGAACGACATGGAGCAGGCAAAGATCTTCCTCCGCACCGCCAAGAGCTTCGACCCCTTGATCGAGGCTGCCCGCAGCGGCAAGACTGTGGACATCAGCACGGTAAAAAAGTCCTATAAAAAGTCATAGTATAGTGTGTCATTAAAAATGTCATACAAAAATCTAACCACTGACCTTCCGATTGGTGGACGACCTGCTCTACAGCCACCCCATGCAAAATAACTGATGTAAATCAGGTTATTACACTATGTCATAAACAAAGTCATAGTATAGTATGTCATAAAAAGGTCATGAGATGTCATTGTATAGAATGGTAACAATTCCAGATGTACTGTACCAAACCATCAGTTCCTTGTCAGGGTTCGGTTGCTCTCTCTGGATATATATCCACTAAAGCTGTACCATTGTTCTTCAGCCATATCATTTTTCCACTTCAATCTTTCCAACATGCAACAATTTTCATCGTTTGTTCCCTCCGTATTTTTATTTTAGGAGTTTGAGACTCTCTCCAGCTTCCTAGAATCAACCGTGTATAGGCTATTAAGCCAGTCGTTAATACTAAACGCAGATTTACTCAACTGCTGCACCACAGTTTGTCCCCAAGGAGACATAACTTTGATGATCTAGGTGCGCTTTATGTCATTTAATTGTGATTCTTTTGTACAATCGTAACTAAATTAGACCGTGGTGGATATGAGGGGTATTACTAGTGCTCCTTTCCATCAGAATATAAACAGCATTTCATGTCTGATGTGAACACATGGAGAGTCCCACTGAGGCTGACCCTCTCTGTGCTGTGACCTTCAGGTGCCGTCGCCCCCTGGTGACGAAGACGAGGACTTCATCCTGGTTCATCACAGCGACGTGCAGATCTCTGAGAAGGCAGAGCAGCTTTACACACAACTGGCCAAGATCCTCAAAGAGCAGTACGAGGTAAAACTACACATCATCATGATGTTCTGTCCACGGAGTATTAATCAAGATTATCATTAATCAATTCTGGAAAAGGAAACTGTTATTGCTTCTTTTATTTGATACTATCTATGAACATTTAGACTTTTTTCCATCCACAGGGCATGTTTGCAATGGGATGAAATTACATTTCTCATATCACCAAACTCTTATCTCATCATCATGTAACATTTTCCAAATACAAATGTTGATTCCTAAGGGTGAAGTATACTAGAGCATCATGTTCAGTTAGTGCAGGATGTTAATGAGACTGATGTTTATCCTCTTCATGAGTAAATGTGGTCATTGTAACAGACTAGCAGTAAAAGGAAACAGAATAGAAACAAGATGTTTTTTAAATGAACATTATATAAATATACAAAATTGATGCACACATCAATTATGTGGTTGGAAAACAACAGAACTCTCCGACACTGATATGAAGTCTCATTACAAAGTAGATTAAATTAATAAAATCAATTTAGTTTGTGTATTTCCCTTTTTAATTTAATGATACCTTAGTAGACTAAGACACTTTAATCTCTCCAGAATCCAACGTTTTCATCTCGGATGCCGACGAAGATTTAGTTTTCCTATTCCCCGTCTGGTTGCTCCACAGTTTTCTTGTTCTGGCTGTGAAGACAAACATTTTCCTTGAGATGTCTGAAATTGATTCTTCTTCCTCCTTTTTTTTAGAAATGTATGACTCACTCCAAGCAGTTCACACACCTGGGGAACGTCACCGAAACAACAAAGTAAGCTTTACAGACTAACAACTATTTTCATTGGCACTAAGCCTGTTTATCTTTTTGGATTCAATTCCTTATCCATTTCCTAAAATTACTCCATTATTCAGTTAAACTGTACAAACAAAATTACAGAAATCTGTTTTCAGAGCCCAGAGTGACTTTATTAGATTGTTTATTTTGTCTCACAGTCCAAAACCATTATTACATTTATTACTTGAATTGATTGATTGATTGATTGATTGATTATAAGGTTACAATAAAACAACTAATTATTTTCTATATTACTTTTTTTTGCATCTTTGATTGAACTGTATACCTGATTAGTTAAATCTTAAAATTAGGGCTGTCAATCAATCAAAATGTTCCTTAAAGGGACATTTGTCAAGTATTTAATACTCTTATCAACATGGGAGTGGACAAATGTGCTTTCTTTATGCAAATGTATGTATATATTTATTGTTTGAAATCAATTAACAACACAAAACAATGATAAATATTGTCCAGAAACCCTCACAGGTACTGCATTTAGCATAAAGAATATGCTCAAATCATAACATGACAAACTGCAGCCCAACAGACAACAACAGCTGTCAGTGTGTCAGTGTGCTGACTTGACTATGACTTGCCTCAAACTGCATGTGATTATAATAAAGTGGGCATGTTTGTAAAGGGGAGACTCGTGGGTACCCATAGAACCCATTTTCATTCACATATCTGGAGGTCAGAGGTGACAGTTTTTCCTTAGGATTTCTAGTTTCATATGATGCCAGTATCTTCACTCTAGCTTTAAAACTGAGCCCGCTACAACCTCAGAAAGATTGATTGCCTTAAAGATGCCTTAAAGATATTAGTGGCGTTAAAATGAATTTGCATTAATGTGTTGTTATCGCGTTAACTTTGACAGCCCTAGTTAAAATACACAGTGAACAACAGCGTGATGTTATATAGATAACAACCACATAGTCGACTGATGTCTCACAGACGATCTTCCCTCTTCCTGTGCGTGTGTGTGTGTGTGTGTGTGTGTGTGTGTGTGTGTGGTGTGTGTGTGTGGTGTGTGTGGTGTGTGTGCGTGCGTGTGCGTGTGTGTGCGCTCCAGGTTTGAGAAGATGGCGGAGAGTTGTAAGAAGAGTCTGGAGGTCCTGAAGCTGGCTCAGTCCAAAAGTCTGCCTCCTCCTAAACACCACTTTGAGGAGAGATCCTTTCACACCGTCAGGTAGATATTATACTGCAAAAGTTAGATAGAAGCTTATGTTAAAGTAAAAGATGCTTTGTTTAAATATTTAAAATGTTTAAATATATATATATATATATATATATATATATACAGTACACTCCCTGGTTGTTAAATACACCTACACAATTTAATGCAATACAACAGATCTGCCACAAATTCTATATTTAGGAAGATTATAATGTTCAGTTTTTGTTGACCCTGTCAGAGGTGTTAACTCAACTATATGTTTATTATTGAGGTAGTAGTTCAGACTTTTAATAATAATAATTTGGCCACTGAGTGTATGTTTGATATATTGGAGGCTATATGTGCCTTGATATTTTACATCAAACATTTTGTATTATGTATTCAAACATTAGAACTGCTAACTCCTCTGATTCTTTTCTTTCTGCCCTTTTTTTTTTTTCCTGAAGCATTTTTGACTTTACTCCGTTTTGTGCTTAATGTGGGCGCCAAAGCAATAAATCACTCATCTCTATTTCTCTGTCTTTTCATACAAACGTTCTCTCTTCTTTCCTTGGTTCCTTCCTCCCTTCTTTCCCTTCTCTTCAGGATATTTCCAGACCTGAGCAGCACTGACATGGTTGTTGTCATCGTCAAAGGGATGAATCTTCCTGCTCCGAGTGGTAAAAACAATCATTGTTATCTGTCAGGCCTTATATACAGTACAGCAGGTCCACATGGTGTCTGCAAGTACTGCAAAATAATACTTCTGAAAAAAACGACTTTGGTTTTACGGCTCCAATTCAATTTTTGAAGCCTTCAAATGATTGTTTCTTGCTTTGCTGTGATTCTGGTAAAACAGTTTAACCTTAAATCTTAATTAAAATCTCTCAGTAAGTCAACAGTTATTTTCATTTTGTATTTTTTCTGTTTGAATTGGGTCTTGTTCTCAGTTTCAAGTTCCACTAAAGTCTTAAATATAAGTTGCTGTGACCTTTAGCTTTATGTCATTATGACCTTTTGTCATTCAGCTTTTTGAAATTCAGTCAAGAGTTTTAAGGTTTGGTTATAAAAAAAAAATAAAAACGCTGGAGGAAAAGCACATACTGGTTGATTCGTGATAAAGTTTCTCTTTTCCTTCAGGAATCCAAACAAACGATCTGGATGCATACGTCAAGTTCGACTTCCCGTACCCCAGCACGGTAAGACAGTCAAACTACAGCTCGTTTTCATTTTCACAGCCGCCGCCCGCCGGCTGCTGAGACGATTTAAACAGCTGACGTCTCTCCTTAAAGTGTTTGGTTTGTGTTTTGTTGCCACCAGGAGCAGCCGCAGAAACACAAAACAGCTGTCATCAAGAACACTAACTCCCCAGGTGAGACATGAACAACATCGCTGTAGGTAGATGTGGATATTTTATTTTCAGAATATTATACTCTACTCTTCTGATTGAAAAAAATTGTTTTTCTTGAGGGGCAGTAAGTTTGACAAGCATGTGCTGAAGTTATCTTACATAAACTTAAAAATCTCTTCAATTTATCTAAAATTGAAACAAACAAAATTAAAATGATTGTAAATATCGGTATTTTATACCTTGAACTTATTTTTCTGAGATGACACATTTATGACTATATGAGCAATTTTATTTTAAAATAATAAAAACAAGAATAAATCAACGCAAAGATGTATTCTGTCTTAAGAATACAGTATATTGAGAATAATAATCAGGTTTAATGCCAAGTAGGTAGAAATACAAGTACTGCAAAAGTTAAGTCATAAATATAAAATAGAAATTTACAACAAGAAATCTGAGAATATGTTTGATTTTAATGAAAAGACCTGTATAATGTTTTAAAACTAAAAGTACTGACTAAAGAATGTGCAAATATTCACAGTACAAAATATATCCAAAGTGCAAATAAAACTAACTAATAATAATAATTAACAATAATTTATATTACATTCCAGGTTAATATGGAGTCATTTGAGTCACTTTATAGATTTTGTTTACAAAATAGTTTTGTTTTTTTTAACAAATGTCTTCATCTCTTTTAAACCAGAATACAACCAGAGCTTCAATCTGTCAATCAACCGTAACCACCGTGGCTTCAGGAGGGTGGTGACGTCTAAAGGCCTCAAACTGGAGCTGCTGCACAAAGGGTGAGTCACAGCCAGCTGCTCAGGCTGCTCCAGCTGCTCCCGCTGCAGGGCAGCGTCCTCACGGAGCTGCACTTTGGTAATCGACCGCAGCAGCAGGTCGCTGTCAGAGACTGTGAGGCTTTTCTGGAATTTGTGGCTCAAATCTCAGAAGTCAAAGCTTCTTTAAACGCAGCAAAAAAATAATCGTATTCCCTGCTCAGTCATCACCATGTGAAAACAACATCAAGGCAGCTGAATATGAATGGACATAGCTAATGATTATCACAGCATTATCACAATATTGATACGTTATATATAATATTTGCTCAAATTGTACACAAAAAAGATATTTGCAATAATCATGTCAGCACATTCATTTATATTAAAAGTATATATTTGTGTTTTTACTCTAAACAAAACCCCAAAATGTTTTTATAAAGTGACATATTTTGGTACAATTAAACTTTTCAGTGTTCATTTAGACATAAAAACCCTGATATATCTAATAATAAAAACATATCGCCCAGCCTTACGACTAAAAAATCACTGTAATGGATGCTGCGAGTTGATTTTCATATTGGACTGAAAGGAAAGGAGGGGAAAAAACACAACATAACATTTATCAAAGTAATATGAAATCTTACGTTACGGGACTAAAACATGTGAACCCACAGGAATGGTCCTTAGTTTTACGTGCAAATTTGTCAGCAAAGTATCTCCGAACACTGCAACAAGTAAACAGGTGAGAGCCGGAGCTGTGTTTTATTATTCATGTGAGAGTAGCTAATAAATAAGCAGTGTGTTGTTCAGTGTTGAGACTGTTGCATTGATGCTGTTGCTGTGTGTCGTCTCACAGCGGTTTCTTGCGGAGCTGCAAGCCGATCGGGACGGCCCTCGTAAAGCTGGAAAAACTGGAGACGCAGAGTGAAATCAGGGAGATCGTTGAGGTGAGTTAGATCGAAAAGCAACACCACGAAACAAAGCTCATTGAGAGAAATGGAGCCATATCAGTCATTTTATCTGAGATGTTTACTGAGTATCTTGGACCCTTGTGTCTCTCTCACCAGGTGATGGACGGTCGTAAACCCACAGGCGGTCGCGTTGAAGTGAAGGTCCGACTGCGAGAGCCTCTGAGCGGACAGGACATGCAGACGAGCACCGAGCGCTGGCTGGTGATCGACAGGTCACAGGTAACATGAATCATAGTGTTTTTTTACAGCATTGTTATCTCAAAAGATGAACCTGAGATTGTGTAAAAACACGTCTGATGCTCGTTCTTTTTTTATCTCCAAGGTTCTCGTTTAGATACTGCTGCTGCAAGATGAAAGAAGATTCACAAGATAAAGGTAATTGTCTTCCTTTTTTTTTTGTCTGTCTTGAATGAAAATTAAATGAATTGTTTGACGTAGGAAATACACTAGCCTTGAGTTAGATGAGAGGATTGATACCACTTGCAGTTGGGAGAATGGTGTTGATCTTCTCATCTAACTCTTGGAAAGCAAGCCAAGAAGTGACCCACTCTTTTAAATGTAGGTGTTCAGGATGCGTTTGATTCACCCGACTGATAACAACTTCTTTGTCTTGCAGATTAAAGGCACTCAATCAGAAACACTTGGAGGAAGAGGAGGAGTAGTAGGGGGAGGAGGAGGGAGTTTGGTACGTGATGAGGACGGTCTGTTGTTCGGAGTCGACTCAGACCTACACGGGTTTTTGACTTGTTAAACTTTTGCACATTTTGCAAGACACAAGAGCTCCCTTTCATACTGCAGTCCACCAGGAGACACGGAGCTGGTTTACAGTAGTGTCTGTCTTCAGTCTGACACCAGCTGAGGGACAAATACTTGTTGTCTAAATCGAGGGATGGATTGCTCTCTGGTTTGTACGATCGCTGGTGATTCACACAGATTGAATGCAGATATAAGCCCGTGATGCATCAGGGCAGACTCGCGGCACAACGTTTCCCCAAAAAGGTCTCCTCGTGCATCACTCCATCTCCTGGAGGACGGCAGACAGCGTGTCCTCTGCTGAGGGGCTCGGCGTCGAGCTAACCTGATCCTGCTGCCCGACATGACTTTAGTTAATATAATATATCAGAGAATGTGTACATATTCCTCATATTATTACAGCTCTGGTATCTAGAACTGCACCTATGCACTAATACCAAAGTAATCACTGTTGCTGTAAAATCCTGCATATTTGAAAACCGCCCTTTAGCTGCCAAAACCTGTTACGATGACGCGAGAGTTTAATGTGCGACGGGACTGTTTTTATTATTTTTTTCCCACACAATTCATCTGGTTTTCAGTGTGAGAACACAGGCGGACGCAGCAGCTCTCAGATGTTTTAAAAGGAGTAAGCCAAGAAAATGATGGTACGATTTAAAGACAGGAACAATTTATAGAATTATTTTGAAGACCACGCCCTTTTTTTGGCACCTTCCACTTTCATTAGTTAAGTCCTTTAACTGTGGTCACTAAACTGCACTCACACTTATCCGTGGCTTTAGGTGTGTTAGATTTATATTTGTCTTGTTTACACTCACTGGCACAAATTTGTGCGGATTAGAATCACAGCTGAGCCAAGTTTGGCTGATCTTTAATTGTTAATGTCTAAAAAGCTAAATGTTCATTTTATCTTGAGGCAGACATCCATTCAAAGTCATTTTAAGTAAACACGATTGGGTGACTAAACTTTCATATCATATCCTGTACATATTTTAGGAATAGTTCGACCTTTTGGGAAATATGCTTATTTTCTCAAGCGAATAAGTGTATTTTCCCAAGATGTTGAACTACTCCTTTAAATATGTGGAACTACTTTTTACAACTATGCATCAGAGTCCTTCGTTTTTTTTTAAAGGGCCAGTTCACCCAAATTACAGGAAGGATTTCTATTTTCTTTCTTACTCATTGCGATATCAACCCATGCAGATTAAATTTGTTTTATGCTGCTCACAGCTTTAAAATAACATTTGAAATACTTAACAATGTTGAGATTGAAGGTTGATTCTTGACCTTGGAATTTACAACTGGGAAAATAATGAACTTCCAAACTCAACTTTTAAGCTAACATGGACAAGAAGAAAAATAAAATTTGAACCTCAACCATAACTGCTGATCAAAAGCTCCAGAACAGCTACTAAATGGACCTTTATGGTGGGATTGTTTTGTCAGTTAACGTGTCATTTAATAAACAAAGTCCCATGTAAGTAGTTTTATTGGAGCAACTTTCATCTGAAGATTTAGTCCCAAATAAACACTGTTACTTTGAATTATAAAGAATAACCAGAAAATAATTTTTTTTTGGGGGGGGTAGTAATTTGAGTGAACTGACCCTTTAAAGTTTCAACCGCAGCATTGTAATTAATGCTACACAAGAAGCCATAACAAACACACTGAGCCAAATACATAAATACCATCTTCCAACAGGTTTACCTCAAAACTGTCTGCAACATTATTGAGTTGCGAAACATTACTGTGGTCACATTTCTCCTTTTTAGGAAAACATCATGAATCAAATTTAAGTTTTCTATAAACACTTTGGCCTAAATATTTAAAACATACTGTTACCCATCATTTTATTTTCTGTTAAAACATACTTGTTTGCGAAGATCGATGATGTCACGTTGTTTATATTTACAAAATGATAAGCTCTGTAATAATAATCTCTAAAACAGAATCAAGGCTATATTTTGTTTTTAATTGTGGATTGAATTTGCCTATCCTGCTTAAAAATATACCAATTAAAATATCTTGTTTAATTTTGCACTGTGAATTATTTAATATTTGTTGTGTTCTTTCAGTAATAATCAGATTTAGGAATGAAACTTTTGAAGAACCTGAACAGAAGTCAAAAACTAAACACTCATTTAAATTTTCTATAAGTTTTTATTTTACATATACTACAGTTTTTTGATAAAGACCACTTTTCTTGACATTTGTAGTGTAAAGGGGGAAAAAAAGATGTACAGGGTTTTTGGCTTTTCAAACATTTTTGACTGATGTTTATTTAAAAAAAGGAAAAAAAGAAAATTGTTTTAACAAAAACCCAGTTTTTTAAAGTTTCATCCACAAACTAGAAGATATAACTGTTAAAATGCAAAGTTGATTTGCTCTCGTCACCGTTTTCAAGCTTGTTTGCATGCAGTGTTATAAGTTTGGATAGTAACATCTCACAACTGAATACAAAACAAAAAAAAATGCTACTTTTTCAGTCAAACAAATTGCACCTTTTTTTTCTTTTGGATTTAGGACATATTGCACACGTCAGATAATGCCAAAAAATAAAACGTAACAGAAAACAGGAAGTCAGAAAAATAAATCCTCACGTCTCCTCTTCATTAATGCTAATTTATAAAAACAGAACTGCCGGCGGCGGCTGATGAACGTCACACAGTGAAGACACAGTGATTGAGATACACCACCTCTGGTATGATCACAGTAATAAACCCAGAACTGACGACCTTTTGACCTCTCATTCAGTCTTTACTGAACATTTCTAATCAGCTTCACTAACATTACTTTGCTACAGTAGCTCCTAAAATACTTCAGTACTAAACGAATACAGAACAGCTACGGGTCTAATTTTGAAGCGTCGGCTCGTCTGCAGATTTTCGTGTGATTGTCTGATTCTCACTTGTGATGACGAGATTGTTTTTCTCCGATGAAATGCTTCGACAAAACCTCTCGTACTGTATTAACAGTAGTGTTTTTGTGTAGCCCCTTCTGGTTTTATATTAGCATGATTAAAGATGGAGGAATTGCCATAATGCAGAATGATTACTGTACAGAGCATTTTGACATGACAGGGTGGTTTTTGGTGATTAGTCTAGCCAGAAACAAAACACACACATTTTGCAGATTTGAACAGAAACAGGAGGAATACATTCTTATATTTTTTTCCAGGTCCATGTTGCTGAAGGAGAGCACAGTCCAGAGCAGAAAGAGACGGGCTGCAGCGATCCGTTTAGAGTTGAGGCCTTTTCAAATCGACAGGGTTCCTACGCAGGTCTGAAAAGTTTTGAAAAAGTCTGGAGCGGGATGTTCATGATTTCAGGGCTTTGGAAGGACGATCAAGTTGCAGGAAATGTGAGATGAAATACATTCAGCTTCAGGTCAATCAAACTCTTGTTTCTGCAGGAACCCCGGATCTTTACAAACAACTTTTCTTTTCTGCCATTGAAAAAAAACAAACACTTGTCTTCCAGGACACAGTGGCAACCCCGACGCTCGCTTTCACTCTCCTGTTAATGGCTTAGAATCCAGTGCACTGCTTCTGCAATTTAATACAGTTCTTATATATTTATTTTTATATATATATATATATATATATATATGTATATATATATATATATATCTTTACATCTTCAACAGTTTTAAAATAACTTGAGTGGCTTTTCCAACAAGCGCTGATGATGTTGAAGCTGATGATTTGATTGATGAGATTTAAAAACTGATTTCCTTCTTCAGCTTTATGCACAGATCAAGTTTATCAATAAAGCATTGGAACCTTTTTCTCTACTGCAGGACAAAAAGGGCTTTTTGTGATGTTATTTCACAGAGCGTCAGTCAGAGGAGTCCATGATGGTCGCTTCAGTAATACTGTCTTCAATTGGGATCTCTGGAGGCTACAGATGCAGAGTTAGAACGGAGGAGAAGTCGTTATGCCTACAAAAAATATGTACAACAGGTTAATGGATTCATCCATGAAGTAAAGCATCTGGTGATTGATGAGTAAAGCTAAACGTTTCCTTTTTTTTTTTTTTCGCTTGATGAATCGCTGCTGCAGGCACTGAGCACCACGGTGCAAAAAAATTAAATAAAACACCACACAGACGCACCTTCCAACTCCTCATCTGATGATTTGTAGATTTCCTTTTTTGAACGTAACTTGAGAGGAGAAGTCGGCGGTGGATATGAGTCTCCCTTGTTAAAAGAGCATCCGTGCTACACAGAGGCCAGAGAGTTCAGTGCTTCAGGACCCCCCGGCTGCCACAGTGACATTGGAGGGACGGGTGAGCTACACCCAACACCTATCAACAGTATAAACCGTCCCTGGAAGTTTTATTGTTTTACAACATTGAATCAAAGTAGATTTAATTTGGCTTTTGTTTTACACTGATCAACAGACATTATTACATTCATTAGAAATATAAAATCTAGGGCTGTCAAAGTTAACGCGATAAGAACGCGTTAACTTTAACGCCACTAATTTCTTTAACGCAACTGATACTTTGGAGGTAAGAGTGAAGATACTGGCGTCATATGAAAACCTAAGGAATTCAATGGTACCAACCATGTCATACTAGCTTGTCGCGAACGACGCTAAATAACGCCCCAAACTTCAGCTACAATTTGGCAAGGAAAAACTGGCATGGCCATTTTCAAAGGGGTCCCTTGACCTCTGACCTCAAGATATGTGAATGTAAATGGGTTCTATGGATACCCACAAGTCTCCCCTTTACAGACATGCCCACTTTATGATAATCACATGCAGTTTGGGGCAAGTCATAGTCAAGTCAGCACACTGACACACTGACAGCTGTTGTTGCCTGTTGGGCTGCAGTTTGCCATGTTATGATTTGAGCATATTTGTTATGCTAAATGCAGTACCTCTGAGGGTTTCTGGACAATATCTGTCATTGTTTTGTGTTGATAATTAATTTCCAATAATAAATATATACATACATTTGCATAAAGCAGCATATTTGTCCACTCCCGTATTGATAAGAGTATTAAATACTTAACAACTTCCCCTTTAAGGTACATTTTGAACAGATAAAAAATGTGCTATTAATCGCTATTAATCATGGACAATCATGCGATTAATCGCGATTAAATATTTTAATCGATTGACAGCCCTAGTAAAATGATGATTGTGTAGCTATTCGCCCTCTCCAAGTCAGTAATTATTAGCTGCACCTTTGGCAGAGATGGATCTGGATCTCCGCTTTCATCCGTTGCAGAAAGTGGTTTAGTTCTCGACTGTCTTACTGTAAATAGACAAATTCATAGTGAATTAGTCCTAACTAAAAAACACACGGCTGACCAGGAAACCACATGAAACCGCTCAGCTCTCTTCACTCAGAGTCAGAAAATAGAATTTAACTATTACAAGGATAATTTACCGGGAAGATTCAGTGTGTAGCAAAGAGTGTAACAATACAAAAAAATCTCTCCGGAGCAGAAAAAGTCAATGCACTGACGAATTCCTCTCTGCTGCTTTGTGTTCTATAAATATATAAATAATTCATATGACTCTGTAGAGATCCATAGAGTCTTTTCAAATCAAATCTACTTTAATTCAATGTTGTAAAAAACAGTAAAACATAAAAACTTTCTGGGGGAGGTTAAGACTTTTTATAGGCACTGTAACGCCACACTGGGGTCAGACGTTATGATCTCTGGTGTTCATTTCATGCTCCGAGCACCTCAAATGAACACCAGAGATCAGGAGTACCTGTTAGGTGACGTTCAGCTACACAGGACACATGATCCTGCTCGGAGCTTCCTCAGGCCGCAGGCGGCCTCTGGAGCAGAACAGACGGCGGTTGGATGCATAGGTTTGACTTGAGGAATGCTACCCCGCCCTGGCACGCCACAGTTTTCGGGCTCTTTTGAAGTGCAAATGGTTGAAGGGAGACGATGGAGGACCGGGCTGTGAGGTGACGTCAGAAAGTAAAAGATGTTTAGAGGTGAAGACTCGGAACTTGGACTAGGAGATGATCTCCAGGATGTAGAAGACCAGCTCCATGACCACCGGGCCCTCACTCTGCTGACACGCGCCGCCGTGGATGACGGGGATCAGAGCGCTGTCCAGATCGCTCAGGTACTGAGGCAGGAGAGGCTGGCCGTTACTTCCTGCCAGGTAACCCACCTGCAACAGTGAAGACCGAGGTTAACTTTAGACAACAGTACTTCTCAATAAGGAAGAGAATACTGTACTTCAGATGGCTTTTAGAGAAAGAGACTCAATTAGTGATTATTATAATTTATCTACAGAAGATGTCAAAAATGAACACTGTAGATGAACCAAATGAACTGTCAATCAGAACAGCTGCAAAACGCACAGTATTACATTTTTATTGATAGGAAACAGAGACAACTGCATTCATACAGCTGAAACATGTTTTATAACAACTGGCACTTGTATTCTTATGATTTTTCTTGATATTGTAACTTTATATTTTGTGGCTTATACACTTACTTGCCTTTGTATTTTATATATTATCAGTCTCTTATCTCTCCCTTTTTCTTTTCTTCCACCAGCAAAGCACTTTGTTTTAAAAATTATATTTTAGAAAATGACATAAATAAAGTTTGTGTGCTTGTTTGATTATCATAATTAGAATAATTGCATTTTATATAGATCAAATGATCAATAAACAAATTGCTTCAGCACTAAATAACAACTCCAATCACACACAAACACCCTCTCACGCTCTTGGTTATTGTCCCTATAGTTTCTTTACAGTCTGACCATAATGTCTCCGTAACATCTGAATTGTCCCACCTGGTCGGAGTCTAGTGTGACCCTCAGTCCCAGTTTGGCCATGCCGTCCTCCTTCAGCAGCTTCAGGTGCGGACAAAGCGCCATGCAGAAAGCTCTCGCCACGTTCTCCGTTAGCCGGCTGTGGTCGGCCGGGTCGCTCAGGCCGTTGGGTTGATCTTCACTCTGGAGGAAAAACACCTGAGAAACAGAAACACACTCATATTGTTATTGCTTTTTAACACATAAACACAGACAGCTCCTATGCTGTGACTTTTTAAGGAAATTTGTTGACATACTATAATATGATTTTTTTTCATGACATTTTTCAACAAATTATACTGTTAGAAAGTGTTTCATGTCTGCCATAAGCCTGATGAGCTCTGAGAGGAGCCATAGGCTCACCTGTGCAAATTAGAGGCAACGAGGCACAGGTGAGCGCAATCTGCGCACAAGACAGTTACTATATTCTGTTCACATCAGAATTTAATTTGGTCCCAGTTAGAAGAAGACGAGACGTTCGAACCGGCAGCCACACGGTGTTAAGTTTTAAAAAATACTAACATTTTACCCTGTGAGACTTGTGTGGTCCCTTGATTTTCTTACAGATAGTAAAATGAGCATTACGAGTGTCAGCTGTGTTGTACCTCTGTCCAGCGGATGACTTTTCCGTTGGCTTTGAACTCCGAGCCGTGGAAGATCTTGACGCTGGTGATGGACTCCATAGTCTTCCCATCGATCGGACTGATGACACTAAATAACCAGAACACACAAAACAACAGTGTTTAATTAAACTGAGTTTACAGAGGAATGTTACTGGGTCTTGAGGTGGGGAAAAGACGGTACAGATTTCTCTGAATATCGATACTTGCTCCCATTCACACATGAGACCATGCAGGATATGTTTAGATTGCATGTGTGAAAGGGACTTGAGTTATCTGGTGAAACACGGGTTAAAGCAGCTGCTGTATAGAGAATATTCTGCTAATGACGTGATTTAGTATCTGCTGAAAGGCCTCAATGATATCTAATATTGAAAAGTCACATTCAAATTTGCAGATTTTATCAAGACTGCTGTAAAATTGATTGCGTTGGTCTGTATCTGAAAGCCACGTCAAACCACATCATTCCACCCTGCTAAGATTTCCCTGCAGAGGGTTTCCCCAGGCATGCATAATGAGTTTTTATAGCAAAGCAGTAAAAGCAGCAGTTGGGAAGCTATCAGTTCAATTGTCCGTGACATATATGCATCTCCTCCAGCTCCCTCCCCTCTTCTGTTCACCAGGATTTTCTCTTCCCGACTCACCCCTTGTTGAAGTTGTGGTCGTCCTCCGTCCACTGGATGTGGACGAGCTCCTGGTTTTCCTCCTGGTCGGCTTTACCGCACGTGATGGTGAAGTCCTTCATGTCCCTCAGGGCTTGCCGTAGAGAGTCCATGGTCTCAGCTGTGATCTGGATCATCACACCATCTAATGGTGGAAGAAGAAATTAAGATCCATTATCAGGATTCGTGCTGAAACAAATAGTACTCTCATCTGTGAGTCGATTTACAGAAAATTACTCAACAATTTCAATAAACAATTATTCGTTCAAACGGGGAATGAAGTTTACTTCATGAGGAGTGTGATGATGCTGTTAGTTGGAGACAATTTTATAGAAAGCTTGTTAAAAATTGGAGGTGTGCAGACGGAAAGACGTGAGCATTTACCAGGCAAATGAAAAAAAATTCTTGGTGGAAATTATGGGAAGTGTAGCATTCAACATTTTTGGAGGTTGAGCTAACCAGGAACCAAAAGTCAGGACATCTCAGCTTCTACTGCACATATTTTCACCATTATTAAAAAGTCTATCTCTTGTGAGACCCAAAAACGTTATGGAGGTACAATACAAAATCTCTGGAGAACCTCTTTCAGTCATGTTTCAAGCACAAATGCTTCAATCTCCCTTTAAGGTACATTTTGAACAGATAAAAAAATGTGTGATTAATTTAAGATTAACTATGGCCAATCATGCGATTAAATATTTTAATCTATTGACAGCCCTAGTAATTTTATATCATGATAGTCAATTTACTACAAGATATATGTCTGTTTTTTGGGGTATTCCAGTGTATTAAATACCTGGAAAATCAAGATACTTCAGCACATTGATGATTAAATCACAAAAGATTCAAATATTTCCATCTTTTTCATTGGTTTGCAATATTTCCCTCAACAGCCTAATACACGTGAGAAATAGCTATGAAATAACCGTATCGCAAAATCAGATTTTATATCTTCATATCTCCAACTCTCTATCTGCAGCACTCATCATGAATTTGTGCCAACATGGGCATCATTCTTTGTGTATTGAGACCTTTGTGAGGTTTCTTCATACAAATACTCTCAACCAATATTTCAGCATTTTTAACAGCCTTTGTCGCATTTCTCACCTTCCACAATGCTGGTTTTGGCTAAGAAGCCCGACGAGGCTTTCAAAGCACCACTGAACACAAAGAAGCAGGCTCCAGTAACTGTAGAAAAAAATAAACACAAATTTAATTCAACTCCATGATTCAACAACTGATCCGAGGTCAGATTATTATTTTGAGGCAAATAGACAGGACAGGAGAAATAATAGCAGACAGTCAGGAGGAGGATGTTCAGGCAAACAGAGAGCTCCAGACAACAAGCTGGACATAAAACCAGACAGAGAAGAGAGAGAGAGAGAGATAAGAGGAAATGTAATGAATCTGTTTCTGCGTCAGCACCTTTGCGAGGCTGGTGATGGATGCTGATGGCCTGCGTCTGGTAGTTCCCGTCATCGTTCTGGACACACACAAGGTGGGAGTCGGCCCGGTCGTTGAAACACGCCCCCATGGCCAGCACGTGTTCGTTGGACTTGTTCATGGCCTTCATTAGCTGCAAGGACACATAATATCCATGTCTAATTAAGATGCCCTTTGGGCGTGTGAGCTGAGGAAAATGGGCTTAACAGAGGCTGCCTGGTTAAGCCTAATTGCAGTCGGCTTTGTGGGTGAAGTCCTCGAGTTAAAATGAGAATGGCGTCGAGATGACAGATTGTGAAGAAAGACATTGACATGGGTGGGTATCAATAGTTGAAAGATCCCACATATTAATTCTTCTAAGTCCCCTGCCTCTGACTCTCTTTGAAGCCGTCCTTTGCAA
This sequence comes from Sebastes fasciatus, assembly GCF_043250625.1. Lineage (NCBI taxonomy): Eukaryota > Metazoa > Chordata > Actinopteri > Perciformes > Sebastidae > Sebastes > Sebastes fasciatus. Next base: position 27,556,911 of record NC_133805.1, read on the forward strand.
ATCAGAAATAAAAGTGAAAATCTGGAGGGCTTTAACCACTTGCTGCGCTTTACTCACCTGCAAGCTGTTGAGAAACGGTCCGCACTTCACATTACTGGGTTCCCATCTGTTACTGCATCAGCAGCCAAACGCTACAACCAGCACCGCGGCTCGCTTTCTTTCTCAGCCAAATTGTGCCGTTGTGTGTATCACTTCTTTTGGTCGGACATTCATTCACACCCTCGAGGCAGCGGCGTTATAACAAGTCGGCAGCCCACGCCTAATGTTCAGCTGCAGGGACCCTGGAGGGTTTGTCACACATCACCTACACAGAGTGAACATGTGTGTGTGTGTGTTGATGTTCAGGGAGCTTAATAGGAGCCTCATCCACGGATGTCATTAGTCTGATGGAGGGTTTCATTTTATTACAAAAATGATGATTTTGGGGGAGAAAAAAAAGCTCAAATATGCAACATGAGACGCAGATCTGCTCTCGCTCCATGTCTACAATCTGTTTTTATGTCGAAATGTTTGAACTGCAAGCTTCTGCAGCTTTAGGGTGCTTAAAAAAAACCAAGTATGGCAGGTGTGAAAGCTGTCAATCACACTTCGGCTTGAACTAAGCAACCGGACCAAGACCACGTGAAAGGATGGCCTCGCGCCGCTTCCAATCAGACTCTGAGCACAGAGCTGAGCACAGTTCCAGAGGGGCCAACAAAACATTTCACTGTAAAAGATATGTTGAGTATGAAACACATAAACTTGAAACTTTTTTAGGACAGTATATATGTGATTTTAGCATTATTTAATAAATTGACTATCTTTGGGTTTTGGACTGTTGGTTGGACAAAACAAACTATCTGATAATGCTTGCCGAGCTCTGGGAAATTACAATTGTTATTTTTTTTTAAACAATTTTAGGACATTTTATGGACTAAATACTCGTTGACTGCACCTAGCAGCGGGCAATACGGATAAAATCCTCGATCACAGTAGTGAAGTAAATTCATATCATGATAGTCAATTTTCTGGAAAATCTATTGAGAAACTGTTTATGCACAGAATAACCAGATGCAGGACACTCACCTCATTGTAACGATTACTGGGGATCTTAATGCTCGTCTTCCTCACCTCCATGTCCACAACAAGACCCTTCACCACCGGTAGCGTGTACTGGTAGTTACGGAAGTCCTACGACAGGGACGGAAAAAAGATCAAGATAGGAAAATTATCTTTTTAAACTAATTTATTTATCTGCAATGTAAGATTAAATAAGTGACGTCCGGGTTTGACTACACACAGAATGCACCACATTTTGGGAAAATGTATTTAAGGCTAATGTTATTTTTCCAACAACATAAAGCAAAGTTCTTTAACCCTAAAAATAAATAATAACATAGCAAAGGAAGAGAAAAACAAAGCAACTTACTGCCAGCAGATTCATGATAGTGTGACCGGTCTCGCCAAAGAGGGGTTTTCTGAAGCGAACACTGAACAGCGGACACGGATAAACTGCAAAACAAAATGTTTAGTTGTTGATAAATCCACAATAGAATTGTATTACTGCTAAAATGTTGTTATCTGTGATTGTTAATGTCAGGGCGACTTATTTTCCATTAATCAAGTGTCTCATTCAGTTCCGGTTCCTCAGCAAAATGATGCCAGTTTGGAAATAATTTTAACATTTTGGGTTCACCCTTGGTTATAACAAAGTTACAGAATGTGGTCACAGAAAAGGATGTTTTGATTTATTTTTATTTATGGTCTTTGTTGCTGTTTCAGTAATCCTCCTTGTTTGTTTTTATTTAGATTTATTTGGTAACTTCATCAGTCTTGGTTCTGGGTGTATTTTTGTTCAGTAGGTGTTTCCAGGCTTTTTCATGTTTTTATTAACTGCACAACTTGTGTTTCCTGTGTTTTCCATCCTCTTCACTCATAAATGCAAATGAACTGAACGAGAGACCCCCCACACACACACATTAAAAACAGTGAACTGTGCCTGCAGCTAGGAGGAACGCTCCTAATCCACAAGTGAAAAATAAGGCTGTTTTTTTCTCCAGCAACCAAAGCTCCTTAGATAACTATTTTTAGCCTTATCTCAGCAAACAGCTGGAAATAAGATCTCGCCACAAACTCTCATTAGCAATAAAAAACAATCTCAGCCTCAATCTGCAGTTCAGTGGGGATCCCGTACGCTGACGAGCTAAGCGAACTCCTGCTGGTCACTGCTTAAAGTAAGAGGTGACGCCGTGGAGAGCTATGCTGTTTGTGTGGTGGATTAATTTCATGGTGATGGTAACATTTTGTGTTTAAGAGCCTCAACTGTATGCGGCTTTGTTAATGTATTCTATCCGAGCTCGCTGGAAGCAGGCAAGAGGCTTAGCAGAGCCAGGCAGCGCTCCGTGCTGGCAGTTCTGGATGTGGGAGGAGGAGGCTCTCTGATAAAGCCCCTCACAAGACGTCCTGGTTCATGTGAGAAGCTGAGAAACGTACGAGAGCGGGCTGGTTTGGTCTGCAGGCTTCTTCTGACAACTGACAAACTAAGCTCTCTACATCAAACTGGATCTTAATATTTTACCTCTGGCTGTCAAAGTTAACACGTTAATAATGCGTTAACACAAGTTTGTTTTAACGGCGCTAATTTCTTTAACGCATTAGCGCAACCTGCAATTTTCAGGTTGTAGCGGGCTCAGTTTTAAAGCTAGAGTGAAGATACTGGCATCATATGAAACTAAAAAACCTAAGGAATCCATTGGCACCAACCATGTCATACTACTCCATTATCAAAAGGGGTCCCTTGACCTCTGACCTCAAAATATGTGAAAGTTATGAATAGACAGATTTTCTCTAAATACACCTGAAAACCATCTACATTTTTATGACCATTGGAGAAAAGAATTATCTGCTTATGAAGATCATGTGATATGATGGAAAGCTCCAGTACAGCTACTAAATGGAACTTGAGGTGAGACTGTCTTGTCAACTGCTGTTCCAAGGTCAAGAATAAACTTTGAAACTCAGTTTTTGTTTCATGGACTGATTCTGTTAATGTATCGTCTTTGTGTGTGTATAGATTTTTTTGCATTTTCTTTATGAATAATGAAACTAAATGTGAACTTAAACTGGATGACAATACTTTAAAATATCATTAAATCATTAAATTATAATTATTCCCCTATCACTATTGCCATAGAGTGTGAACCCCAGTAGTCTTAACTCACATCGGTACTCTGCGCCTAGCCGCAGCATGAGGCGGATGGGGAAGACCTTGGCCCATGGCGTTTCCCACTTCTGTATCAGGATGCCGAAGAGGTAAGGCGGGTTGGGCAACAGCAGGTCCTGCAGCGACTGGAAGGAGGGGCTGATGTAGAGGAAGCCGCCATGCTCCTTACTGCCCAGGAAGCTCTGCGTGAAGAATGAGTGACTCAGGTGGCTCAGCACGTTGCCTTTAGGAGACAAGGAAGAAGGGGAAGGGAGGAGAGGAGAGAGGTTAGTGATATAGGAGATGTGAGGAGGAGGAGGAGGAAGAGGAGGAAGAGGGGTTGGTGAAATAGGAGAAAGAAAGGCACAGCAGGGTAGTGGGGGAGAAAAGAGGAGTAATATAATAGAAGTTTGGGGGAGATAGGAGATGGGAATAAAAATGAAGAGGATGAAAAGGATGAAAATGAACACAAATGAGAAGCAAAGGAGGAAAAAAAGAGACAAACAAGAGTTCTCATCCTCTGAAACGGGAGGTAAACATGAAAGGAAGAGGCTTTCAGTGTATACCTAGGATTACTGTGTGGATAAGGAGCCTTGCATAGTCTGTATGAATTTCTACAACAATGAATAAAAAGGTATCTTGCCTGCTCGCCCTACAGCCTCATATTACCCACAAAGGGTTCATGTTACTAATTATCTACGGGAGGGATCGCTGGCTTTAAATGCCACAGAATGCAATAATGGCATGACAAAAGCTCAGTGGCTGGGACTTGCTACAGCCAGCACTTCTTCCCTAGACCTGACTGGCGGCGAGTTAATCAGGAACGACGCTCACAATATGGCTCCCTTCCACCAGCCTGAAACTGCTCCAGTGTGAATATGAAAAAAGGAAACAGCCTGAGGGGAGCGAGCCGTCAAAGTCACCCGATATTAGCAGATTTTGCGCTGCAGCATACGGAGTTATAAACGCACGACAAGCGTTGGTGAGGTGTCACGCCTGGAGGGAGGCGACCTGACAGCAGGACGCTAATGTTTGGACCATTTTTCATGAAAAAGGCAGAGACACACTTCAGCGGCGATGGACAGCAACCTGGTTCCCAAATAGAGGACGACGAGGTGCACCCGTCGTCTCTACGGAACAAAAAGTAGAGCATGAACATTTTCCCCTTTCATTATACTACTTTATCACTTTAGCTCATTTTTAACTGGGCAGCACCTGACTGAGACAGGTAGACACCTGTGGACAGAACTACTAATGAGCTGCTATCTGCCCCCAGAGGGGCCCACGGTGGAGGTGGACTAATTTCACAGTGTGCCTCCTGGTGGAGCTGTTGATTGCGTTCTTACCACTGAGGGCCTCCTGGTAGAGCTGCACAAAGTGGGTGAAGACGTCTTTCGGGATGGTCTTCTCGTCAGGTAGACACTGGAGCAGAATGACCACCTCTGCCTGGCCGACGGCGTGCATGCCCTTCGTCGTCACGTACCAACACTTCCTGTTTACATCTGTGGGTTGAAAGAACAGAAAACGAGTCTGTCACATCAGACATATAGGAGATAGACACAGAGTTACATCAGAGCCATAAACATTTCCTACGATCCATGATTGTCTCGTGTCTGAATAAACACTTTAATGTCAAAGTCATGACGGCAATCTTACTATTTCAGACTTAGCAGCGCTTTTGTAACGCTTCCAACACAAGTCTGAACTGACTGCTGTCAGATTAACACAACGGCGATACCAGCAACAAGATTACATTTGCTGAGTGAAATTAAATGCACGTCTTGATCCTTAGGTAAACTCTATAAATGTAAACTACTCAAGTATCATCCTCTTTGCACATAGAGCAAAACACACTGTGAATGAACCCATTTTAAGTTGAGGAAATTCTTCTCATGTCAGATCAGTCTTTAAAAGTGATTTTTCTTCCTCCATTGCGCTGCCAAAAAAGCTTATATGTTAAATTTTCATACCTGCTAAGTGCATGGATGAATAAATGAATATCCAGCAAAGCACTTCACATACAGCATGAGATCTAATATGAGTTAAGAGGGCCAACTTAACGTCTTGTAATTCTATCCCTGTGCACAGATTATACAATATGCAGCAGAATTCTCTAATAAATGATCAAATTAATCACAAAACTTGAATTCACTGAGAAATGATCCCTTGCTACATATTCCATAAAGGAATAATAAAAAATAATGGGTTATTAAAAAAAAATTGGCTAAAACTAGGGCTGTCAAAGTTAGTGCGATAATAACGTGTTAACGCATATTAGATTTAATGCCACTAATAACGCATTAATGCAACAACTGATTTCTAGGTCATAACGGGCTTAATTTTAAAGCAAGAGTGAAGATACTGGCATAATATGAAACTATAAAACTTAAGTAAGCCATTGATACCAACCATGTCATACTAGTTTGTCATGAAGGAGGCTAAATAATGCTCCAAACCTGCACTGATTTTGGCGAGGAAAAACTGCCGTGGCCATTTTCAAAGGGTTCCCTTGACCTCTGACCTCAAGATATGTGAATGTAAATGGGTTCTCTGGGTACCCACGAGTCTCCCCTTTACAGACATGCCCACTTTATGATAATCACATGCAGTTTGGGGCAAGTCATAGTCAAGTCAGCACACTGACAGCTGTTGTTGCCTGTTGCGCTTGAGTTTGTCATGTTATGATTTGAGCATATTTGTTATGCTAAATGCAGTACCTGTGAGGGTTTCTGGACAATATTTGTCATTTTTTTGTGTTGTTAATTGATTTCTAATAATGAATATATACATACATTTGCATAAAGCAGCATATTTGTCCACTCCCATGTTGATAAGAGTATTAAATACTTGACAAATCTCCCTTTAAGGTACATTTTGAACAGTTAAAAAAGGTGTAATTTATTTGTGATTAATATATTTATAAATTAAATTATTAAATATTTTAATCGATTGACAGCCCTAACATATACATACATGACATACAAAAAAGAAGAACCTGAATTTTGGCTACTCGGTAATTCACAGACAAAAGCTTAATCAGGCACAATTAAAAATGTATTCAGTACAAATATGTATTTTCCCTTTTCCAACATGAAATCAATAATTTAAAAGCAGAACCACACACTGATTTTTGCTCTCCCAAAAGTAAATTAGCATTTTTTTTAATGAATGCCCTAAAATCACTGCTTTAAATGGTAGAAAGGCACTGACTGGGTTACTCACAGTTGACAAGCTTGACCATGGCAAGCAGGTTAGCGTTGAGCACGAAGACCAGGGGGTCTGGGCCTCCCTCCTCTAGCTGCTGCATGAGGACGATCTCCGACGGCCTCTCCTCCACTGCATAGTCTGCAGGCGGGGTGGAGCAAAAGAAGGAGAGGAGGGTGGAGGGAGGAGCCGAGGTAAAGTTAGATAAACAGACAGGAAAAGCCGAGGATGAGAGAGGGGTGGAGATGCCCGGAGTGAGGATGATAAAAGGAGTCACATGTGAGGTAAGAGGACATGATGATCAGACCTAGATAACAGAAACCCTCCCAGTTCTTTATAACATCACTGCATTCCCATGAACAAATCCCCCCCCCTCCCCTGTTGGCAATGAGTGGTCGAAACATGAGCCGTGATAAAGAGCACATGTAAAATACACTTAACAAGCACAAACACAGCAGCTGACGGAGCAATGAGGAGGCAGCAGAATGGTGAGGATGAGGGCAAGCACCTGTGATGTGGCCTCCCGTACCTCCTTTGACTCCAGTGGAGATGAGGATGGGAGGCAGCCCTTCCTCCGGGATCAGACTGAGGGAGCTGCCCACGGGGCTGCCCACCGGCGCAACAGGGGTATGAGCTGCCTGGGGGTGGAGAGGAGGGGCGGGGGTGTAGGGTGAGATGTACGTTATAACACACAGTGAGATGCAGTATCCAAAAGGGTTTTCATGGCTGTGAGATACATCTGGGTCCTTTTACTTTTATTACTAAAAAAACAATTACTACAATTATTTATTTTTTTTAAAGCTGGGACACAAGATTAATTCTGCAGAGGCCAAATTTATCCTAACTTCTAATTCCTAGTACAAGTGCAACTCACTCACAAACGCTGGACATACATTGATAGCATCTTTTGTTACATTGACAAATGACGTAGAAACGTGTCGTCTCCAAGACCAAAATGAGATTACTTTAGTGATGTCACTTTCCTCAGATTTGATGAAGCTCCTTCAGAGCCACAGAAGATGTCTAAAACTGAAGGAGTGCCGTTTTAATATTCCTACTGGACTGAACTGAATGTTCTCTCACTCTTGCCTTTAAGGGCGCGTTCACAAGCCATAGTCTGTTTGACTCGTCCGAATCAGAGTGAAATTGAAACTTTTTGTTTGTATTCTATTTAGTCTGGTTCGGTTTCACAGTGCACAAATCAAAGCAGACCAAATAAAAAATAATATGTGCTGAGGGGTGACTACGATGGAGCAGGGCCAAACTTTTTCCACATTGACTCGGCACGGATCTACAGTGCACACGAATCCCTTCTCCTCCAGTTTATCTCCAATGATTTTATAAAGTCACTAGGGCTGTCTCGAATACCATATTTCAGGCTGTGAAGCTTCGGTGAAAATTATTCGAAGGTATTCAAAGCTTCGCTTCGCTGCACGGCGCAGCAGGCCGACATGTTCTTCTGTCTGTCCGTCTCCATCTCCCCTGCCACAGTACTGTACACACATGCACCTCTACACACCACAAACAGCGATATCCGTCTTCATGGACTATTTTATGATTTATATATTATTATAACATACTTATATATATATATATAAAAATACAATCAAAACGAAGCATTCGAATACTGATTTGGAGGTCGATTACCATGGCAACTGTCGAAGCTTCGAAGCATTCGGGTCAGCCTATTTTTTATTTAGCATATTCTGTATGTTCTGTTTGGCCCAGATGTCAAGCATCATCAAAACATCGGACTTTTACAGAAGTCCAGGTCAGTCCTCTCCCTCTCATGTTAACCTGTCGTTTACCTGTGTCCATCTCAACAAATGCCCGCCCAGGCAGCCTGCGTTTTGGTTCACTTCCTGAAATCGGGTTGGATTATGTCCTCACCGTAATCGAACCGCACTAGGGTTCGCTGAGACCACCTCTCGCAAGTGGTCCTGGACCAGTTGTTTTGTTCTACACCAGAGTATAATTACTGCGTTCACGACTGACAAAAAAAAAACTGCACCAAAGTTTGATTAAAACTGACTAAAGGTTGGCTTGTGAAAGCAACCCAAGTCTTTTTGTTTGGTACATTATAAGGGGCTAAACTATGAAAACACTAGGAGCCCCTGTGTATCAATGGATCACCACTTTGCCACTGTTACTAATAAACTGGAGAAGTCACTTTACCGTGATTGAAACCTTTGGCAGTAAATTTAAATCCATGTGTTACTGAGTTCATGCCAGTATGACTTTCATGATGTCATGTGAAAGTCAGATTTTATACTCAACTTCTGTCTGCATAGCATCATCAGGTCATCTGAGATAAAGCCATTTAAAAGCTTCAACAATCATTCTGTTCAACAGGCCATGAATCATCCTGAGAGGCAGCATTCAAGTCCAATGAGTGTACAAGCAGCACGGCCACACAAACAATCAGATTCAACTTGCTGTTCTGTTATTTGTTGTGAGGCAAACTTTACCGTATTTTCCATTAAGCATTCAGTCTACTGGGATTTCTAATTCTGATTAAGCAAACAAGGAATGTTTCCTTTAAGCTTACCGCAGTCTGTGACCCAGCCAGTAAACCACCAAGAATCCCACAGAAAGAGTTCTTTGTGGCTTCAGAGTAGCTAATATGACCATAACAAGCTGACCTAATAGCATTAGCTGTGGGGGAATGTTTGTCGTGCCGAGCCTACCTCTGAGGATTCAGACGTGGAGGATTTGTTTGAATACGTGGAGATGGCCAGTGACTGCGAGGGGGCCGGGCTGGAGGTCGGAGGTTTGGGGGACTCTGCTGTGTCTCCGTTAGGTAGCACCCCATCAGCAAACCACACCCTCCTCTGCTCCCGCGTCAGAGTCCCTGAAGGTGAGAGATCCACAGTGAAGCACCACAAGGTTATGAAAACTGTATGCAAATACTTCTTTAAAAAGTAGTGGGGACAGAATGTCACTGCAGGTGAAAAATAAAGTGCCAAGAGCATTTTTATTCTTGGTAAAGGTTGTACCCTCGTTGCCAGCCTGTTTCAGGACTCCAACGGGCACCATGACGGTAGGAGGAGGCGAGCTGAGCACCCCAGAGGCCTGGGCCTGCTGCAAAGGGGGGATGGTGGAGCAGTACTCCGCTGGGTTGTTGGGATTCGGACTCTGGTTGCATCCAGTGGCCGGAGTTTCCCATGATTGAGCTGACAGAGAGAGACCGAAAACACCATCAGGAAAAATGTGTAACTAGTCTAAAAACTACACATCAAATCCTACATGTAAACAGGTGATACATGTTTGAGATGGGGAACTGTGCTTTTCGAAAAAAAAAAAAGCCAAATCTATAAAAAGACAAATATTGGTAATAAAATTATGGCTTACCTTATACACATTTTCCACAAGTTTATTGCATTTTAAAGCCAATGTCAGTGAATATTAATAGTAATCCCATACAGTGTTATATCTCTAAAGATTAACAGTGTTTTTTCCTCAGCAGACAACTGGATTTGTCATAGTATGACAAGCACCGGTGTAACTCATTTCATTAACGAGGGCTCTGTTCCAGTAAGTGGCCCAGCAAGCCGTAGCAGCTAATTAATGTTATTAACTACACCTGTGCTTTTCCTGCTATTACAGGTCAAGATCTCTGCTGTGAAAAAGGCCTATTTATACAGTATCTGTGCCCCATTACCACACTGCATACAGTATAACACTCTACATATATACAATAATCATAACACTGCTGCACTTTCCTGTTAAAAACAATTCCTTTCTGTCAAGAGAAAGAGAGTTGAACAACCAGTCATACTGTACGTTGAGTTTTAATACAGAGTCTGAAACTAGCGTCACTGCCAACAATTTACCTGCATTTGTTGGGTGGCAGCTGCTAATTTCAGACCGTGTAATAACCGGTTCCTAATTGTGCGATTGCTTGGCATCAGGCATTGGCATCTCATGCCTCTGTGACTATCGATTCCTCTGTATTGATGCTCTCCGACAGTTACACACACACACAATGACGTAGCGCAATACACACGCTGTATCACGTTTCTCAAAAGCGTTGCACTACTACTAAAGCTGAGGGGAAAGCAGCCTATTTTTCCCTGAAAATGCTACACTGTGAACAACAAATCCGTGTCTAAATCAGCAGGAGGAGAGTTAGTAACGTTTCCTGTTAGCAGCCGAGAAGCAGCACAGTCTTGCTTGGCTAAAAAACAGAGCTACTAATGTTTACGGAGGCTCCATTGAGTTACATTATGATGCATTCATGTATTCACAGTAAAAATGACTATAGGGCGAAGGTAAATTCTAACTTTATCGTGATGTGTTCAAATGTAATCTCGTAAAATTAAGTTTTTGGCGAGAAACTTGAATAAATACAGTAGTTTGAAGGAGATGTTTTAACACCAATATAAGAGAGATATTAGAGAGGGAATTATGACCTGTTTAAGTTCCTAACACTAGCTCTAAGCAGCTTACAATACATCATTAAAACTACTAATGGAAAGATACTGTACTATATTAAATAGCAAATATTTTAATAATCATAATCATTTGAATTGTATCTTTTTTATGCAAATAACCACTGTAGATGACAATAACACACACAGTACTGTGTACTACAGTACCCTCCCACCTCCAGAAGCTAACTCTGGAATTTAACATGCATATAATGTTTTTTTATGTAAAATATATTGAACATTGAATGACACAAGATCTAAAATGTTATTCCTTCATTTAGTGCATAGATTTCAAAAGTGGCAGATAAAGTATAAAGTAAAAAATGTATTCGTAAACCATTATTTGAACCTTTTCTGCTTTCTCTCCATCACATTTTGAATGATTTAAGTCCATTTAAATGGAGCAGAATCCTCAGTTGCATTTACATACATACATACATACATATAAATGCAACATATAAGTTGGAAAGAACTAACTTTCTACTTGCATTGATGCTCACCACTCGTCAGAGCAGAATGACAGGTGATACAGACGCGAGCTTCCTTCCTGTCCATGTACATGAGTCTGCACTTCAGGCTGCAGCACGTCGCACAGAACACCTTAAAAACACACAGCCAACAAAGAAAAAAGATATTATTTGTACCACATTCCTACAAAAGGATGAGCACACCGGATGAAAAACATTTCTACAAATTGATTTTAAGTTGTGATTAAGTGTGCAGCAAATGTACCATTTTATGGATATTGACTTCCTGTACTTTGCTGCAGCTACGTACAGGGCACTTTACATTCAATGCACCTCATTACACATCATTATCCAGTCACATTCAGATCCTCACTGCACCATCATAAACTGGTTTGTGGATGTACCAGTCTGGTTTGTGGGTGCACGGAGGATCCCGCTGCGTCTATTGTTTGCGGCCCCAGTGCTGGTGTCAGTATTACTGCAGTGCCAGCTCCTCCCTGCTCAAGTGGCAGAGAGTGTGTTTGTTTACCACCATGGGAAATTAAGTAGCAGTCCAGAGATTTTCCAGTGCAGTGTCAGCGACCACATCTTCTCTTTAAAGCAGTGTGCGGACACCCCGCTGCATGTGTGGGCTGCCATAATGCTGGAAAGCTACCTGCACACCCACTGAGTTTATCTGCAAAAAAAGGCCTAAAAAGGAACACCTGTCAAAGCACTTCATCTGATTTACCTCCTTTACTCCACAGAGTCCAGCAAAGCTCCTTTAATAATATTCCCTGTTTGGAATAAAACCCTCTTGTGCATTTTAAAAGTGGAAATGCATTTCTCATGTTTTTCTCCTTGCATGCAGGATTTTTATCTTTTGTTAAGAAGCACTTATTTATCCTGTTTTGTTTGCAGTTGTGTTATTTTATTTATGTACAATTTATTTGACCTGGAAAATGATAACTGCTTGACTGTCATACGTTACAGGTTTGTGTCTATTATAGATGATGATATTCATGATTGATTGATGAATAAATTAGTCGATCTAAAGAGAATTAATCAGCTTCGCTTTTGTGAATCAATTAACTGCTGAAATAATTCTAGCCTCTAAATTGTGAGGATTCACTGCTTTTCTTTGTCTTATGTCACATTAAAGTGAATAAGTTGGTCGGACAAAACAAGTGATTTTGAGACCTCACCTTGGGTTACAAGTTTTTTAGATTTTTCGGACATTTTATAGACCAAACAAATAATCAAGAAAATAATATGAAGGCATCAGCTAAATCCCTACAATCGAAATGTAATGTCTTTTTTTGTTAAATATATATTAACTATTATTTTATTATGTATCTGTACATATATTTTGTACATATATATTGTATATTTTGTGTATATATTGTTTTATAATATATTTTTCATTTATTTATTTCCTCTTCTTTTCTTTTAAATTATTTTTTTCATGTACAAATGGAAAACTTTATATATCCAACATATCACAATTGCACTTTAAATTAACCAACATCTGTTTTTCAATAAAAACAAATCTTTACCGACAAAAAAAGAAAGAAATGTAACGGATAAATGTAAAGGAAACAAACCTCAATTCTCTGTCATACACATAATACGTTGCTACTATATGACGTTTAGTGAGTTTAGGAGTTATTTTGTGATGACGTATTTTGCAAGTCCCTAACCCTACCTTGAAAGACCAACATCATTTGGCAATTCCCAGAATGCCCTTTGACAAAACCCCCATGAGAGGTGTGAACATTTTGGAGAACAAGCAGGTGGAGAAAGCAATAATGATAACAGCATAGTAACAGGCAAGCAAGCTTTTTGGCAAGAGTTTTACAATGTCATGCACCTTTCTCTTTAAAACAATATATATCTCATAGATGTACTGCCCTCTGGTCTATTAGTCTATACAGGCTGTTGTAGGGTTAGGACATGTATGCGTTCCTGTTTCTGATTCACATCTGGATGATTGTTTAAAATTTGTGCAAAATTGAGTCTCTTTAATTATCCTTTTCTGTTGATCCTTTAATAGAACATCATTTTTGTGTGTAGCTGCACTTCAGCGACAGCACATTGTCTTACTATTATTATAAATACACAACCCATAAATTACCAAACAACAGAAATGGCTCAGGTTGCTATAATCATTGTTTTTAAGCATGATACAGGGTTTTATTTTAGATGCTCAAATAAATGCAGCTCTAGCACTGACCTTGCCGCAGGCCCTGCAGTGGTGCCTCCTCTTGGTGAAGGTGAACTTGACATCACATTTCATACAGATGGGAGCCTGGGAGTCAGGCACCCACACAGGGGCAACCTCTCCCAGGGAGCTGGCTGGTTTCCTGGACAGAGTGCCCTGTTGGCCTGCCTGGAGGTCATTGTCTGGGCTCTCCGAGGGCATCAGGGGAGGAGAGTGGACAACGCCATCTCCATTCACCCCGACTGCACTCTGATCAGGCCCAGTGGGCGTAGTTTCCGAGGGCGTGCCTCTCCGACACTGGTTCTCCTGGTTTTTGTTCCTGCTGACGGCTAACGTGCCGAGCTGATTTTGGACCTGGCCCGACAGCGGCTGTGGGATTTGGAGCTTGAGGCTGACCGGCTGCTTTGGTCGTGCCCCTCCATAGGGAACACTGACCGGCTGCAGCCGATTGTTGTTGAGTTTTGGTTGGATGCTACCTGACCCCACTGCTCCTCCATCCCCGCTCTCTTGCTTGCTTTCCTCCATTTCTTTCTCCTCAGTGACAGAGTCCTCTTTGGAGGGGACAGGAGAGGGAGAAAAACCCTCCTCCGCCTCCTCCTCTGTGTCCTTAAGTTTGGAATGGTTACTGCTCTCCTGCTCCAAACCATTGGGAAGGCTTGTTATTCTGAGGACTTGGTCTATCTGTCCCTCTGGACCACATCTCCTCTCCTTCTCCTCCACTCCGACCCTGTCAGGAGGAGATACACCATTCTCCTCCACCTCACCACCAACCTGAACGTCTCTCCCCCTATTCAAGAGACTTTCTAGCCGCTCCTCTTTTAAGTTTACAGTTAGTTTTTCTTGACCATTGTCCTGTAAAACAGCTGTACTGGCCCCCTCTTTGACATCTTCCCCATTTTGTGTTGTTGGTTTCACATTTGGAGAAATTTTCAGAGACAGAGTTTTGTCCTCGTGTCCTAATCCAACCTCAAAGGTAAAGTGAGTCTGACTGACTGTGGAGCATCCTCCTCCTGCTGGGGCGGTTCTGTCCTCCTGATGAGGTTTAGCCTCCTGGTCAGAAGCACCAGGCTGGTTGTCTGGAGGAGAATTTATCTCCTTGCCGAGTCCATCCAGTTGTGGGCTTGCAGGGCTGGCAGGACAGCCATTCTCCACAACAGTACAGGCCGTCACAGGGGGCGGCGAGAGGTCTTCTGTGCCCACCAGTTTGCCGATGTTTGGCTGCGGGAGGGGTGGGCTGTGGACGTCTGCCGGCCTCTCCTCTACCCAGGATGGAGGTTCGGGACCGGGATGTCTTTTAGGGTCGCCTCCCGGGGAGGCGCTAGAGGAGGAGTCGGGGAAAGTTTTGAAGGGCAGCGGACTCTCCTGGGGGCTGAGGTCTGTGTGGGTCAAGGCGGGGTTCAGAGAAAGCAGGTGGGCTGGCGGGGCCAGGATCTGGGTCCACTTGGCATCCGAGAGAATGGGATTGTCTGGCTCATCTGGCAGAGAAAGATGAGAGGAAAACAGATGATTATATGGATCTCATGTTGCCTTATTTGACATCACTTTTATGTGAAGAGTCATCAGTGAAGAGGTGTCGGTTATTAATCCAATAGTGGCTTTGCTGCATTTGCATATAATTTGATCTATCTAAGACCTTTTACCCTCATTTTTTGGATAGCTGGCAGGTGTCTTGTCACATTGAAGACATGAGACGGAAAATAAGAGGAAGTGGCTACCAGCAACGAGATCATGAACTAAAACAGCAAGACTCAAATGAATTGCCACAGAGAACTAACACAAAGATACACACTCACCGGTGATCGAAAGAGCTAAAAATGGCAGGAACAAACCAGGGGACAAATTGAGAAATGAGGTTGGCATGGAGTGGGGAATTAGTGTGAGAATGGACTGGGAAATTCTGAGAAAGTGGGCCAAACGGCTCAGTCCCCTCTGGGAGCCGTCAGTCAAGCTGACACATGAATGCTGTGTAATACTGGCGGAAATTCTTATAATATTTATTCAAAAGGATTTTCTCACACAGCCGTGTCAGCTACTGTATAGTGCTCTCCTCCCTCGACTGGAATTCATGCTAAGCTGTTTTAGTATAGGTTCAAGCACACACACATTCACTCACACAGAGTTAATCTGCCAAGCTGGATCTCTGGCAGAGGACACACAGATAATCACTCACAGCCAAAATACACACTGAGCTCACAGTACCACCAAAATATGCTGTGTGTGGAGGACTGGCATTTTTCTGGGGTCATCGTCGGCCATAAATCCAGAAAAAGAGCAGTCTTTCCTGTCTAATAAGCAGACTGTTTGTACTGGAGAGCTTGGAGTGTGCAAATACACGGCTCAGTAATGTGTGTTTATTTTACGATAACCATAAATAAACTCACTGGAAGCACCGTTTCAAAAAGGCCCCGACACAATCTCTTTACTTATTGTGAGCATTAAGTGTGAAGAAAGAAAAAAATAATCTTGTCTTGCACCAATTACACAGTTTCACACAAGCCCAGGGGAAATTGATAATCCAATTAGTCCTGCTCTCTTTCTGCACACCCTCAATCACCACCTGTATATGTTACTCAAACTCATTGGTTGGTGGCTGACACCTTGATAATTTACTCATAGGTTACATAACGGCATCCTGACCACAGCTCCTTTGAAACTTCAATGTCACAGCTACACCTCGTCCCATCCGTCTTTCTCAAGCAGAGTGACTCATTGTTTGTCCCCATCTCGTCTCCGCACAAATTACAACAGAGTAGCTCACCTTCGTTCTGCTCGAACTCGTCCAGCACCTTGTCCAGGTTGAAGGCCTCGGCCTGGAAGTAATTCTCCATGGGTCAGGAAGCTCCACCCTGCCGACGGCCGTGTGAACCTAGAAACACGAAGAGCGTGTCCTTAATACCAAATCCGTTCAAATTTCCATATTGTATGCAGGTGCCCCCTACGGCCTGTATCATATCTCCTTTTTCATATCTCACTTTAATATGATTTGTTTAAGTAGAAACATCCCCTCTAACTCTTTTTCGTTCTTACTTCTCATTTCCCTCTCATGCAGTCCTCTCTTATCGCTCCAAGGCCACAGAGATAATGAAAGGGAAGTATGGGTATGGTTTGATTACATGACCTGGAATACAGTAGCAAGGTGACATCCAGGATACGAACCTATCAAATTCTCTACTTGTTAAGCCATGAATGCACGGGTCCATGATTTATGAAAAAGAGATTCTGTCCTGCAAAATTTGTTGCAGAAAGCGACCTACTTTCACTATTGATTCATCCACAGATTATTTTCTCAATTAATTAATTAATCGCCTGGTCTATTAAATGTAAGACAAAAGTGAAAAATGCTAATCACAGTTTCCTTAAGGTAAAATCCTAAGGTGACATCTTTAACTCACTTACTTTGTCTCACCAACAGTCCAAAGCCCCCAAAATATTGCATTTACGACGTTTTAAAACAGAGAAAACCAGCAAATGTTCACTGGAACCAGAGAATTGTATCAGCTTTGCTTAAAAAAATGACTTAAACAATAAATTAGGGCTGTCAAAGCTAGAGTGAAGATATTGGCATCATATGAAACCCAAAGGATCAATTGGTACCAACAATGTCATACTAGCTTATCGCAAGTAAGGGACAATGTACAGCGAGCCGGTCATTGTTGTGAAAGAATCCCCAACAGGGGAATGCTGCAACCCGACGCTCAGCGGCAGGGTCTCTCGTCGCCCTGAAGGGGATTCTTTCACAATAATGACCCGCTAGCTGTACATTGTCCCACTTATTACATGGCTACTTACTGAAGAAATCAAGATTTTGACACAAAAACTGAAATGAACTGCGCCCATAGCAATGGTCTGTTGAAATTACAGACTACAGAACGCCGTGATTGACCAATCAGAATCGAGTGTTCAACACAGCCGTGTAATAAAGGAGGTTAAAAAAATGCTCCAAACGCCATTTTGGGTCCCTTGACCTTTGACCTCAAGATATGTGAATGAAAATGGGTTCTATGGGTACCCATGAGTCTCCCCTTTACAGACATGCCTACTTTATGATAATCACATGCAGTTTGGGGCAAGTCATAGTCAAGTCAGCACACTGACACACTGACAGCTGTTGTTGCCTGTTGGGCTGCAGTTTGCCATGTTATGATTTGATCATATTTTTTATGCTAAATGCAGTACCTGTGAGGGTTTCTGGACAATATTTGTCATTGTTTTGTGTTGTTAATTAAATTCCAATAATAAATATATACATATATATTTGTATAAGGCAATCATATTTAGCCATTCCCATGTTGATAAGGGTATTAAATACTTGACAAATCTCCCTTTAAGGTACATTTTGAACAGATAGAAAATGTATGATTAATTTGCGATTAATCATGATTAACTATGGACAATCATGCGATTAAATATTCTAAATCGATTGACAGCCCTACAATAAATTGATAACTTAAATAGTTGCCGAGAAACTTTCTGTCAATCAATGAATCACTTCAGCTCTATAGGATACACCCACCAAAGTGACGGTGCCTGACTAAATAGCCAAAGTTTAGCCACATTTTCATAGTAATGTGATTACTTTTCCAAATTCCCAATGGCATGTTTTCATTTAATCTGGATCAAGGGAATGGTTAGGAAAGGAAAAAAGACAATGTTCTGGACATTAGTCTACACACAGTACTGTGTCTTAATTTGAATGATAGCATTATGCTAAAACATTAAATAGTAGGAACATTTCTTTCCTTTACATTTCTGACTCTAGGGAAAGTTCCTGTGTATACATTTAGCCATGAAATAATGCTCCTCTCACCTGCACAGAGGTCCTCCTCAGCAGCCCCAGGTGGTGTTTGTTCTCAGCGGGTTTCCCTCTCAGTTCTCACTTCACCCAGTCTGGCAAGCGCCCAGCGCCCACACCTTAGGCATGAAGGGAAACACCATTCAGTAAAAGAGCTGCTTCTCAACCTGTGTGGCAAAGCATGCTGCTAGTTTCACTAAAAGGCGATACAATGAGTGAGTACGGTTACAGCATTTCCTACATGCTTACAGTGTATGAACTTTAAATTATAGAAAGGTAAAGCCAGCTAAGTGCTTGCTCTGTGCTCAATATTTCACTTCCTGTGAGTGTAAAGTGTACATATTAAACATACGGCTGGGCGAAATGGAGGAAATCACACTATTTTTGTTTGGTGCATTCACAAAACATTTAGACAATGAGATTTTTGATAAATAATCATCAGTAATGTGGATATAATGACTAAGTGGGTAAAGGCAAATAATAGAACAGTTTGTTAAGTTCCTAAAATTACATCACTTTACTGTAATGCAGCCTTTAAAACCAGGAAAAGATTACACTTTTGCCATAATACGATTTCCAAAATCTAAGTAAGTATCTTGTCTCATATCACCATATCGATATAACATCAATATATTGTCCGGCCCTAGTTAATCATCTGAATTTTATTGGGCAAAATGGCAAGTCCCACTTTGGTTTAGGTTAAGGCTGGCAGGTTATGGAAATAAATATACTGCCTTTAAAAAACACAAAACAAGGTCAAACTTGTATCCTGGCTATTTCCAAGTAGAGTTAAAGGATTAGTCAAATAATTGATCAATCAGCAACGATTATGATGACAGATTAATGGTTTCAGAATTTTTTTTTAAAGCAAAAACTAAGGATTTTATGCTTTTTATTTGTCATATACAATAGTAAATTGAATATCTTTTGGGTTTTGCACTGTTGGTTGGATAAAACAAACAATTTAAAGATTTTACCTTAAGCTCTGGGAAATGAAAATGGGCATTTTCACTATTTTCTGATATTTTATACCCAAAATGATTCATCGATAATGAAACTAATTGCCCTATTTTCAAGCATATGATACTCACTTATGTTGAAATAAAGAATCACATGATCAGACAGCTCAAAGTGAATATCTCCACCCATCACGCTGATGATGGATCAGAACAAATTCTTAGATAAGTGCGGGACACTTATGAACAACGCCATGCTTCAATTGATAATACAGTACATGTGGCTTATCGTGTGTATTGCACATTATCATACATGGTGAGCCATTACCCATCCACGCTCGACAAGGCAATCAGAGTCATGAATGGCAAACAGCTGAAGCCTGAATCACTGCACAGTAAACCTGCCCAGCCTGTCCTTGCTGATGAGAAGACCTTGGAGTGAGGATGTGATGGTGGTGTGTGTGTGTTTGTGTGTGTGCGTGTAGGGCTGCAAATGAGTAACTGCCAGGCTGAACTTCAGGGTCATTCTCATAAGGACAAGAGCGACCAGGGATTACACCAGAGACCAGATATTCCGCAGAGCGAAGGCTTCGGAGAAAAGGAGCAGAGTCAACACATTTTCCGCTTAGTTTAAAGGTGCAAGCATGGACACGATGTCAGCACAAAACAGTGAAGGCACAGGACAGGAAGCTTTACATGTAGTGTGTACCGTGGGTCAAACCATTTCTGCCACCCCAGGAACGGGGCTGAAGGAAACAATGCAATCAGAGCCAAAAATACCCCTAAAAATTACACCAGCTACAAAAAGTCTTTAAATTAAGAATATCTACAAAATAAATAATCCATCAGTGAATGAAAGAATGCAACAGTGGTTTAATTCGAGCAAACCTTTAGGCAAGCACAGTCCAGATGGAGTATGATGACTGACGTGATGTCATCGCTCAATCAATACAAGAATGAACTATAATTGCTGCTAAAATAAATATAAACTGACGTTTGAATAACTATTTCATATGATCACTTTTTAAAATCTACTTTACTGCAGGTAACAGTGATTTAACCTACATTTAATGAATGAAACCTTTGTATACACATAGGAAACTCCATCAGAAGATTGCAAACTACTTTTCTAATCTGTACAATCCAGCACACCCTAACCCGTACAGTTTTCAGTCACTCAACTTTTAGTTGCAATTCCATTCAGATTTTTGAAAGCAAGGAGTTAATAAATGCAAATAATTCTCAGAAATCTTTCTGATTTTAGTGAGATGGATCTGATCGGGTAACCCAAATGATTTTGTATTTTTTGGAAAAGACAATTAACGAATATGAACTATGGCAGTTGTCAGTGGACCCATTTCATTGAGTCCTAAAAAGTATTGAGGTTCAATACCCAGATCTAGCCTACTCATAATCCCCATAGAGATCAATTAAAGCTATTAAAATTAAACTATTATTGACCAAGATGGAGACTACTGTTGTGGCTGTGATGGCACAGTAACACTGAAAACTGCCTCAGCGGGACAAAGCATGAAAACATCCAGGCGTTTTAAAAATTGACAGACAAAAAACTGAAACAAAGAAACTTGTTGTGAGCACGTGAACACGTGAGCATGTTGGCATCGTCACTGACACATCAGCATGTTGGAGTGCAAGATGATCCAGTTTGGGTAGAGTAGATTACATCAACTGAACCAATCACCGAATGGAAGCAACATCTAAGCACCAACCTCGTCCAACCACTGCACCTTTTACTTCAGCAAAGGTTTCCCTCTATACCGAATAAAGACTTCTGAAACCGTCTTGCACCTTAAAAGCCTGAAAAGCTCCAGTGGACTGCAGACACACACACACAAACACATGTGAACAAACACACAGACGCTCCTCCATGAGGACAGGAGCCCGTCCCTGATTAAGATTTAATTACTCTGCAGAGGCGGCATTGAATAATGCATCTTTAGTCAAAGTGCGTGAAGGGGTTGTATTTTTAGACATGTAAACTTGAGAAGATGCTTTAAAGGAGACATATGTGCATGAGAAAGAGTGTCAGTCAGAGAGCCAGTAGGACTAAAGGAAAACGGCCGTGCGGCTACATGATATTAAGATAATGTGTTCAAGCATGCTCCATGACTAATCAAAAACTATTACATGTGGTGCAGCCGGAAGTAAAGCAAGAATATCAAGATTGTGCAAGACAGTTGAGCTTACCCGACTGACGACTATTCTAATTGACCTATAAATTATATTACAGACTAAATTAATGACAAACTATTATCATCACAATTTACTAGAGCCCATAACATTGTTTTAAAATTGCTCCTGAATCTGACAAACAGCCAAACTATTTACATTTGCACCGATACCGGATCGGATACCGGGCCGATACTGACTCAAATAGCTAGATCGGGTATCGGTGACAATTGAGCCGATCTTTTAAATTCAGTTCTATGTTTATACACTATGTACATTATATACTGGAATTTTAATTCCTGTTTAAGTTTTGACCAATTTGTTGCTGTATTAAAAAGGTTTACACTTGTATTGTAATTCCTGTTAATTCTGAAAGTGTTTTACCAAGTTACTGGTGTACGATTTCTTATTTTAATAATAAATAACCATTCAAAACGTTTATATCTATGTATTTATTTGTTACATTTGGTTTTACAAAGTTACGGAAGCAATATTGAAGTCAAGCCTGATGTTTCTTTACAAATAAAAGCATGATCCCAGTCATTTCAACAACTTTTGGTACAGAAAAAGTCAGATCGGTACATCCCTAATTTCTTACAATATGAAACATTGTGAAATTTGTGAAACAGGCAGTTCTTCACATGTGAAGCTGCAGTAAAAGGTTTCATATTTTTAGCCATGCTAGTGGCATCGCTCTAGGGATGGTAATGTCGGTCAATCCACCACTTTGGTCTAGACTGAAATATCTCTACAACTACTAGACGGATTGCCACCACATTTGGTACACACATCATTTATTAATATCCCCCTCAAGATAATTTCGTCACATCTTTGGTGATCCTCTGACTTTTCATCTCTTCATTGCGTCAAAATTTTGATTTGTCCAATGAAGCTGTACTTTGTGTTCAATGCTAATTAGCAATTTTTACCATGCTACCACACTAAATAAGATGGTGAACACATTAAACCTTCAAATCATCTGCATGTTAGCATTTAGCTCAAAGCACCGCTGTGACAAAGTACAGCCTCACAAAGCCCTTTGCATGGCTGTAGACTCTTAGTCTTGTTGCTTGATGTCTGACTTAAACCGCTGATAATCAAAACTGGAATCAGTTTTATGTTGCTAATTCAACCAAGCCTCATCATTTCAGCACTACCTCTTTCTACAATGTTGTCTTTAACATTTACATCCACAGCTAACAACTATTTTCATTGTCGATTAATCTGCTGATTACTTTGTAGAATAAGCATAAGAATAATTGTTTGATCTATGAAGTGTCACGAAATAGTAACAAAAAATGACAATCACATGTTCCCAGGGTCCAAGGGGACATCTTCAAATTATTTGTTTCGTCCGACCAACAGTCCACAACTATAAGATATTAAATTTAAGATGGTATAAATAGAGAAACGTTGCAAATCCTCACACTGAAAAAGCTGGATCCAGGGAATGTTTGGTGTTTTAACTTTACAGATAATGAATTATGAAATATGGTATTGCTACATTTTATTTGTGTCAATATAATAATAGTAAAAAGGGCAAAACATGAATAAGGGTATTTTGTAAATTGGTGTAAAAGTATGACATAACATTGACCGAGAAGAAGACCAGGGTTTCTATTCTATTTTTAAATCAAGCGAACTGCAGTTGATCCCCGTTCATACAGCCGTGCTCCGGCCTCCAGTGTAAGCCAGACATGCTAATAATGAAATGGCCTAACAGACTACTAACACGATAAACCATGCCTGACTGGACATCCTAGCATGGCAGCCAAATTAAATAAGACAAGGGCATAAACAGCGAGGAAGCTCGGACAAACTAGAATGCTACAACAGTTCATTAAGTCCTCGCTGTCAGAATGGTACTCTGTTTCCTGTTGTTGTTTCCTTCTGAGGGAGCTGCATTCACTTCCTCAAATATCAGGTGGAATTCCCTTACAATCATTCACATCTATCTTTTGGTTAATCAATAATACATAGAGAAATGTGGGCCTGGTTTAGTTGATTAATACTTCCCTATTTTAGGATGTTTTTCTTCAAGAATCTTTTTTTCTGGTGTCTTTTTCCTTTCATTGCCAATCATTATTTTCTGAGCTCTACTTCCTGCATGAGGAGGCCGTTTTCAATACAAACACACTGTGTTCTTCCACGTTTGGCCCTTTTCAAAGCATACATTTTGATATATCACAGCAAGAAAATGAGAGTTGAAATATCCTTAAAGGATCAGTGTGTAGGATCTGGCGGTATCTAGCTATGTGGTGAGGAGATTGCAACCAACTGAAGCCTCTCCCGTGTGCCAAGCGTGTTGGAGAGCTACGGTGGCCGACGCGAAAACGCAAATGGCCCTCTCTAGAGCCATTTGGAGCAGAAACAGTGTGTAGAGTTTGTGTGTATGTGGGAAGTGAGTGGTGAAGCAAGAGAGAGAGAGCGGCGGCGACGGGAGCGAGTAAAGTTATCAACTCCGGCCCAAGCAGGAAAAGTTCACAGAGTTTGGTTTGTCCGTTCCGGGCTACTGTAGAAACATGGCGGTGCAACATGGCGGACTTCGTGGAGAGGACCCGTTCCATATGTAGATATAAACGGCTCATTCTAAGGTAATGAAAACACAACGATTCTTATTATCAGGTGATTATACACTAAAGAAATACTTAATATTATATTTCATTTCTGCCAATAGATCCTCCTAATTGTTACACACTGGTCCTTTAATAATAACAGCAAAAGAGCATTTAAGTGCACCATTTCCAGGATTCTGGTAGTGTACATACTGCCTCACTGGCATGGGCCCAATGTTATCAGTTCCACCTGTGCTTTTCTTGCTGTGACGAGTCAAAAAAAGACAAACTGGGCCAATATGTATAAAGTCCAAAATGTTATCCTCAAATACTGCAAAATTCTCTGAGAGTGAATAAGATTTCTTATTCAAATTAAGAATAAATGTCCTGCACAAATGCTCGTAAGTGTGCCAAGTGCCTTGGTCTCAGCTCCTAAAGTATTCAAGAGAGCTCATGAGGAATCATAACCCGGTTAAGAGTCGCCAGCTGACGGCATACAGAGGCAAAGTCCACACACTTTGCAGCAAAGAAAATATCTTTTGGAAATATATAAAAAAACGCAGCAGGAACAAGTTGAAGTCATAAAGTTACTTGACTGTGAATACAATCAAATCATTTATCCTTTCATTTTGAGATCCACACCATTGTATTCAATACAAACACTACATAAAATACTACATGTGATAAAGTAATCGCACTTTTCAATCACATTTCACAGTCTTACTCACCAAATACAAACTGGATCAGGTGTTCTGACATGATGAAGACCATGTGATGTGGTTGGAAGCTCAGAAAAAAAAGCTAGAAGGTGGACCTTAAATAAAGATTATTTTGTCACACATACTAAGCCCAAGGTCAGGAATGAACTTCCATGCTAAAAACACAGTACTTCATTCTATAAGAACAAATTGTCAGCTAACATTTCTGATATTGTAAATGTACCGGTTATTAGTATCATAGGCAAATACATCTCATCATAAGCTTATTTCTAGAGTGCTTCAACATATTGAAGGAGCATATGTTACAATGAGTGTGGAGGAGGAGGAGGAGGAGGAGGAGGCTTTCAAAGGGATTAATCCTGACAAGCTGTGCATTAAACTATGATGAATGGTGTGATGCAGCCCTGACGCATAACCTTAGGAGGCCTACTATTGGTTGATTTACTGCTTTCGTCCTTATTTTACAACACTTGGGTGTCCTTCAGTCAGCACTTGAAAGTGATGCTTCAACTTCACTTAGAGTTTTAGTGTCTTTATTGGAAGCACTTAGGTCATTTTTGCTAAGAATGGTTTCACTTGTAAGTCAAAGCTTAGGACCAGTCTTAAGATCATAAGTAGATATTAGTTTTATACTTACCGGTCCCTGAACTGAAGGAAGGAGGTAGCTAGATAGCTTTGACAATGGTACATTAAAAAAGAGCTGAAACGATTTGTTGATAAATTGATACGTCTATCGACAAAAAGAAATTAATCAGCAGCTGTTTTTATAATCAATTCATATGCCAAATATTTACTGAATCCAGCCTCTCAATGTGAGGATTTCCTGTTTTTCTTTGTCATATACGATAGCAAACGGAGTTTATTTTAGTTTTGGACTACAGCTGCAACAATTTGTTGATCAACAGCAAATTAATCGGCAACTATTTTGATAATTTATTAATTATTTCAGTAATTTTCCAAGCAAAAAGCCCAAATATTCTCTGGTTTCAGCTTCTCAAATGTAACGATTTCCTGCTTTTCTTCGTCACATGTGACAGTAAATTAAAAGTACAGCCGTTGTACTAATAGTTGGACAAAACAGGCAAATTGAAGACATCACTGTGGGTTCTGAGAAATTTTTTCACATTTTATAAACGAATCAATTAATCAGGAAAATGATCTGCAGATTCATCGATAATGAGAATAATTGTTAGTTTCAGTCATATTTTGGACTGTTGGTTGAATAAAACAAGCAACTTGGGAAATTTGTATGGAAATTTTCCACTACTTTCTGACATTTTATAGACAAAATTATTCAATGAGAAAAAAAAAATCATAAAGAAAATCATTATTAGTTGAAGCCATACATTTATAACTGCTGTATGATTCACTGGGAGGGGGTTTGGATTAAGGGGAAATCCTCTTTATTTAGAAGTTCTCCTTGTGAAAGTAATAATGGTTAACCAAGTTTCTTCTTCTACTGTTCCTTTTTTCTGGCGCTATAAACTTCCCAGGACTGCATACCCGACACAGACGTTCTCCAGACGCCGTCTACTCAGGGTGAACACAGGAAACCTCAAATGATCACTTCCTCTCTTTAAGAATGGACTGACATCACTTTCTAACAACACGATCGCATGACTGAGTGACACATTATTATGTAATGTTTAACGCCCTGACTGGGACGAGTACACTGGGAGTTGTCCTACCTCCTCCTGTAAGGTTTTTTTTTTATTTATTGCAATTCCCAAGTACTGCAAGAGATTCAAGAAACAAAAGGAAAACATATAAAAAAAGGAAAGCGTGCCACAGGTTTGCATGCTCCAAAAAGGTCACACTCTCCTCAATAATTAAAAAAAGAGAATTTCTTTGACAAGAGAGGTTGAAATGGGAACTCTGTTGAGATTTGAAGACGTTAAAAGTAAAGAGAGTAGCTGTCCTCCTCTTACAAAGAGCTGCTCTGCTTCACAGCAAGTGTCAAAAGCTATTATCATCTTCTTTTCTCCCTTATGTTTTGATCTACATTTAACCGCCACAAGACGGAAAAAAACTGCAAGAGGAGACAGGCTGCTGGGCTGCCATCAGGGAGAGAGACTTGTAATACTTTCTGAAAGCGTACAGTAACCTACATCTGGGAAGTCTTTGCACACACGAGAGCTGGTCTTTGTAATGGGGAGCCTGTTGGATCAGTCGACTCAATCAACCCCCCTGGGTTTTAATACTGCTTGAGGATGTAGTGAGATAAAGATAAAAAAAAATCAAATGTCCTGCGTACAGCATGGACAGTCAGTCAAGGCCAGAGAGATGCCAAGAAAATCATGGGTGTTATAAAGTCTGAGCCTTTCCAGATGCTTTGATATCATCTGATCTGGCTTTCTCTTCAGTGACAAATTCATTTATAAATTCCTCACACCGGTGATGACTATTCAAGGTGGCACTGGGATGGGCCCACTTCTTCTTCTTCATACAGACACCTCCAGAGCTTGACTAAAAAGGCCCTGACATCACATGAGGAGGTAAATGCAAAAGACACCAACAAACCAACTCCCTAGAGCAACATAGATGACCATTTAGCTTTTAGATTATGCAACCATACACTGTGGCTGCTGCCTGCAAGCCAAACCACAGCAGCCTCAGATGGTTAATATTACTCACAGGTAGACTGGGTAAACCCATGTGGAAACTACTCTGTGTTATTAAACCATGATGATGACTATTCAAGGTGGCACTGGGATGGGCCCACTTCTTCTTCTTCTTCTTCTTCATACAGACACCTCCAGAGCTTACTACTAAAGGCCCCTGACATCACATGAGGAGGTAAATGCAAGATATGGCACCAACAAAACCAACTCTCAAGAGCAACCCTAGATGACCATTTAGCTTTAGATTATGCAACCATACAGTGGCACTGTGGCTGCTGCCTGCAGGCCAAAACACAGCAGCCTCAGATGGCTCATATTACTCACAGGTAGACTGGGTATAAACACATGGGGAACTACTCTGTGTTATTATTAAACGAGCTCTGTTATGACTGAACTGCTACACAAATCACAACACTTGAGAGGTTGTGTTTGAACTTGGATATAGTTAGTTGCATTAGCTGCTAGCTGGATTTAACGTCCACAACCAAAAAAGGCCACGAGTTAAGTTTACAAAACAGTTTTAACCAAAGCCGACTGCACAACATGGTATAGATTTAAAATGCAGAGACCAGATAACACCGCTGTATAGCTGCAGGGTGGGTGAAGTATAGCTAGTATTAGCTCCAGGGGTTCAGCGGGTAGTCGTGAGCAGAGTGACGGCAGAGACGTGCTGCTCTGACGGACACTCACACCGTCACACCTCCGCTGGCTCGCTGGTGCTCTGTGGCTAACGGTCAGCTTCTAACGCTTTTAACGGTCAGCTTCTAACGCTTTTAACGGTCAGCTTCTAACGCTTGTCAGCTTTTTAACGGTTATTCCCGCCACACTGCTAGCGTTATTACTGAACGTTTAGCTCGTAAAGCAACGTTAACGTGTTGTGTAATTGAACGTGAAATAGTGTAACACCACCTTCCCTCGGTATAGCTAGCTAAACACACCATAAAACACCATAAAACACCACACAACACCTCCATCCACACTGACTGAGTTAATGTAACACTTGCCGTTGCAATGGCGGGTTGTAACGTTGGAGCAGCAACAGACCTGTGAGATGTCATGGAAACACACATTCAGTCAGTCACTCACCGGAGGAATCCTCATCTCTACGTCCGGTCCTCCGGAGCCCCTCCGTCAGTAGCCGTCATACCTAATCCGCCTTTGAAGGCTATTTGTGAGTATCCTCGTGTAAGACCCTCCGCTGCCTGCTAACTCACACAGACACAGTGGTAAAGTACAGCCTGTAGTCTGCCGTAGTTGTGCGACAGAAACTCGAGGATCCCTGATCCCTCCTCCCACCGAGGTTTAATACTGGTGAAGAATATCAGGAACAACGTCAGACAACCAGGACAGAGATACCACCAACATCCGGTTATATCTGTCAAAATAAAAGTCCTACTTGTAAATGTGCAGGAGGAAGTATTCAGGTGTTGTACTTAAAGGGACTATTTGTAACTTTCAGAAATGCTTCTTAACAGCGACACCTGTGGCCGTGAAATCAACGAAAGTCAGCGTCGGGCTCGCGCTTGCTCGCTCTAAATATACCTGAACGAGCATCACTCAAAACAGTTAGGCGACACACGTCAGCTAAAACCACAATATCACTCTATATTTCAGCTGCTTGGCAGTAATGTTAGCTGACCAGACGAAGGTCTCTCCATGAACATGATTTAGATCTGATCCTAGTGTTGGCTTTTCCTGCCTAAGTGTAGGCTGAAGTAGCGGTGCTCTGCAGCGTGTCTCCCTGCTCTCTCCGCCCGCAGCCGGAGAGAGCAGAGGAGACACCGGCACCCGGTCAGTAACGGGAAGACAATGTAAATCTCTGTAGAGCTCCGTCACTTCACAAGACACGGAAAACCTCTGTTGGTCTGGAGGAGCTGCAGCATTTATTTCTGCACAAACGTCCTCTGTGCATTCACTAGATATTCTCAGAGCTAAACTAACTCTTCTGCAGTGTGTAGTGAGCGCGCGTTCACGTCTAGAGGTGGAGCGAGCTGAGCTGTCTGAGTGAAGGCGAGCAGACAGAGGAGGAGGGTACAGCGGCTACATGCGAACGCGCATATGCGAGCGCGCATGTGTGCCGACCCGCTACATTTATACGCTTACAAAGTTACAAATAGTCCCTTTAAGTAACAGTATTACTACAATATATATATATAAAACGGACTAGTCAATGAGGTAGAAGACATCTACTACATTATAACTGAACATTTTTGTGGAAAAAATATATCAGACAAAAAAATATTATTGAAAATGTACTATTATATATCTTAAAACATTTCTGGACAAGTACACAAATATCATTAGAAAACTGTACTTCAATCATCAAAAGTAATGTGGAAGCTGGTGGAAGCTACACCAAGCATTTAAACGTGCTGGAGGAAGTATTCAGGTATTGTACTTAAGTAACAGTATTACTACAATGTAAAAAAAATACTCTGTTAAAGTAAAAGTCCTGTATGCAAAATCGTACTTAAATGTGCTTTGTTTTGCTTATTGTTATGATTAAATAAGATAGAACTCCATTTATCCCGAGGGAATTGCTGACTGTGCATCAATATTAAATATAAACTTACAATTAGGTGCA
The DNA here is from genome assembly GCF_043250625.1 of Sebastes fasciatus. Lineage (NCBI taxonomy): Eukaryota > Metazoa > Chordata > Actinopteri > Perciformes > Sebastidae > Sebastes > Sebastes fasciatus. Next base: position 27,586,810 of record NC_133805.1, read on the forward strand.
AAAACAATATACATACATATATATAAATTAAAGTAAATTAAGTTCAATATGTTAATGTTATTTTTATTATTGATTCAAAACTACTTTATAAAATAGTAAAAAAGAAAGATGAACCCAAGGTAATAAAATAACTTATTTTTTTGTGACCCGCAGACAAAAACAAAATATTAAACCAAAGATAAAATATTATATAAAGTAATGAATCTTTTTTTTGAGGATGTAACAGCAAAAGTTAGATTTTTTACTTGATAAATGACATCAATGATGATAAATAACCAAAATTGGAATACAAGTACTGTACTGAACTTGAGTACTTCCAGTTTCTACTACTTTCTACTCTACACTTGTATTTACATACATACAATTGCAATACACACACATGCACACATTTAAAGTGCACTTTCACTTAAAACGGACTAGTCAATGAGGCAGAAGACATCTACTACATTATAACTGAACATTTTTGTGGAAAAAATATATCAGACAAAAAAATATTATTGAAAGCAGAGTACTATTATATATCTTAAAACATTTCTGGACAAGTATATAAATATCATTAGAAAACTGTACTTCAATCATCAAAAGTAATGTGGAAGCCGGTGGAAGCAGCAAAAAGTACCTACAACATTTGCTTCTAACATGTTGGGAAGTTGAGGTATAAAGTTGCATGGAATTGAAAGACAAGTACTTAAAGTGTACGCATTGCAATCATTCCAGCAGCAACATTTAAAAGCTTTATTCTGATTCCCCCCTGTCCTTTACAGTTACACCCCTAATCTCAATATATTCTTCTGAGCTCTTATTTTAAAGGCGACAGCTCACAGTTTCCGGTTGTGACCCAGCTGGTTGTGTGTAACTTGACGCATGGAGCGGTTTGTCTCCATCCAGCTCTGCGCTGCTCTGCTCTGCTCTGTGGTACAGCAGCCGCAGCAGCAGCAGCAGCAGGGACATTTTGCCTCAGACCGGGCTGAAGCTGGAGGTGGTGTGCTGAGCCCCGGGGCGGGTCCGCAGCTCCGTCCCCCTCCCCTCTCCCCTCACGGTGAGACACACTAGAGCCAAGATGGCCCACTCATCCCCGGTAACCTTGTCAGAGCTCTCCCGGTGCAGAGACTCTGACAGCAGCGGCTCATCGATCAGCACGATGCAGCAGAGGAGCGTCACTCAGAGGTGATCAATGAAACGGGATGTTACAGTGTTGGTGGACATGTAGTGATGTGGAAAAGTCTTAATTACATATCCAATCATTAGTTTTAAAACACATTATTATAGTGATGGAAATTAAGTCCAATATTAACTGTTGTTTTTTATTATTGATTCAAAACTACTTTATAAAATGAACCCAAGGTAATAAAATAACTTACTTTCTGTGACCCAACAGACAAAAACAAATTATTAATCCAAAGATAAAATATTATATAAAGTAATTCATCTCTTTTGTGAGGATGTAACAGCAAAACTCTAGACTTTTTACTTGATAAATGACATCAATGATGATAAATAACCAAAATAATGGAATACAAGTACTGTACTGAACTTGAGTATTTCCAATTTCTACTACTTTCTACTCTACACTTGTACTTACTTTGTTGCTAAATAATAATTAATGTGCTGCTAAGGAGATGTAAAGCCAGAGGACAGATGGTCATTTTTTTAATGGGTTATGTATGGTTAATTGTGATGTGTTTTGTTTTTTGTCTGATGGGTCTTACTTGTTTGTTTATGGTAACAGTATGTCTGTTGTATGTGTACTTTTTCTCAAACTGAGCTGCATATGGATGCAAAATGAATTTCAGTGCAAACTGACAATAAAGTTGTATCTTATCGTATCGTAAAGTACACTTGTACTTACATACAATTACAATACATATTGTACTTTTTACTCCACTACATACTACTGATCTGACAGCTGTAGTTACTTTGCAGATTTAAATTAATTGATCAGTTTACACAATTTGGTAAAAAAAAAGGTTGTATATTAAACCAATTACCCAATAGTATATGATAAATGTATATTAAAATGAATAGTAAAATAATAAAAATAGTGGTTAAAATTAGCTCCCATTTGACTAGATATATTAAAACTGTGTTTATTTGTTAATTCATCAGTCATAACTAAATTAAATTATATACAATACTTATAGGAGCCATTCTGCTGCACAAATACTTTAGATTTTGATACTTTAAGTACATTTGCTGAAAATAAATGTATATAAATAAATATATATATTATAAAAAATAAATGATATATATATATATATGTGTATAAGTACATGCTGAAAATAATGTAGTTTTACTTAAGTAAAATTTTGAATGCAGGACTTTTACTGTATTTGTAATTGAGTATTTATACGTATATCTTGTTTATATTTATCTATTGCTACTTTTACTTACATATCTGAATAATTTTTCCACCACTGTTGGTTGATGTTTTTATTTGAATTCATTCAGCACTAGCGCAAATCCTCGTAGCTATAGCAACACATCCAATGAGCAAATTTATCAAACATTCAAAATCTAAATAGTTTTGTAGTTTTAATTAGATAGTTTTAAAATGTTATTGTGCTGCTTTGTATATTTTAATTTACCCTGCAGATTAATGTATTACGTAACAGCTCAGATATCTATGAATACCAGGAAGTGTAAAGGAAGAGGCCCACTGTGAGGCTTTTTATGGGCGTATTCTATTTATAAAATGAGCATCAGTTACACATTCTTTACATATACTGTTAAAGGCCTCAACCACTACTTCAAATGTGCTTATTAAAGTGGACATGTATGTTAATAATAATAATACTGCTGACTTTTTGTTTCCGCATTAGCTTGCATTGAGGTGACAAGTATTCTTCTAGTGGCCAAAACCAATCTGAGAAGTCAAGTAATAACGAGATGCATCGATAGCCCAAAAATGTTTTTATTAAATTCATAATCACCGCTATAATGTAAAGAACTATTCATTCACTTTAATTGTAATTTAATAAACAATCTCTTAAATACTAGCCACGTTTTGACCATGTAGAAAGCTTATTTCTAAAGTAGTTGGAGTCCTTCGGGTGCTGAGAGTCGTGCGGATCTTCGTCTCTCGGCGTGTCCACAATATCCCAGCCTACTGAAATAAAATCCTACTTTATCTGCATGTTGTTGTTGTGCTGCTGTGGCAGGCTAAACCGCTGGGGTTCACGTCTCCGGAGATGATGATGCATCGCACCTTTAATAACCGTTTCCCCACAAGAGGAAATGCCCTCTGTGAGTCCGTAAGAGGTAAAAAAAATAAAACGGTTGACGGAGGAAAAGCAAACAAGGTTTCATCAGTTTGCTTCATTCTTTGAGGCTTCATCAAAGTTCTCCACAAGATCTGTAAGACAGAGAACAACAAAGTGCATCAGGTCTTTGGAACACTAACAATTAGTGACAGGATGGTGATTGATTTAATCCTTTATTACAAAATGATCTAAAGACAAAAACAACACTTAAGTCCTTATTTTCTTGTCTGACACAGTTTTAATGTTAGAGTGAAGAGACTGGCATCATATGAAACTAAAAAACCAAAGGAATTCATTGGTACCAACCATGTCATACTAGCTTATCACGAAGGAGCTTAAATAACGCTCCACACTTGTGCCAAATTTTGGCGAGGAAAAACTGTCATGGCCATTTTCAAAACGGTCCTTTGACCTCTGGCTTCAAGATATGTGAATGAAAATGGGTTCTATGGGTACCCACGAGTCTCCCCTTTACAGACATGCCCACTTTGTGATAATCACATGCAGTTTGGGGCAAGTCATAGTCAAGTCAGCACACTGACAGCTGTTGTTGCCTGTTGAGCTGCAGTTTACCATGTTATGATTTGAGCATATTTTTTATGCTAAATGCAGTACCTGTGAGGGTTTCTGGACAATATTTGTCATTGTTTTGTGTTGTTAATTGATTTGCATAAAGCAAGTTTATTTGCACACTTCCATGTTGATAAGAGTATTAAATACTTGACAAATCTCCCTTTAAGGTACATTCTGAACAGTGAAAATGTGCGATTAATTTACAATTAATTGCGATTAATAATGACAATTAAATATTTTAATCGATTGACAGCCCTAATAATCTGCAAAAGGGACGTTTAAAAGTTGAAGCACTGTTTTTACCATAAGCCTGAAAAGAACGGCAAACATGTATTATCTGCATCTATACCTGGTACGTCGTCATCCTCTTCTTCTGCAATTTCCTCCTTGACTGCCTTCATGTCCATTGCTGCAAAATATATAAAGAAAATAAAACGAGTGAATCAAAAACCAAGCTGATTATTGGCACAAGTCAGTTCAAGTATGCGTGTCCCAAAATTGTATTGTCAAATTCCAGGAAATTGGCATTGCTTTAAATGTTTGTGTTGTGGCTGCATTTCTCTGACGCCCATCAACGTCTCAAAATGCTAATTGTCTTGTTTTGCTAAAACATTCTGAGGACACCTGGCTGATGAAATAGACAAAATAAGGTGTTGCTCAACATGGACGTGAAATGCTCTATAAAATAAAAATGATAACATCTACAATTCCATGACAACTGGATAAAACAAATATCACATGATTAGTTGTGTTGCCATGTGGAAGAGCTGCTTCTATTTCCTGTTTATTTTCATTTACATGCTAACACAAAGGTCAACTTCTTCAAACTGAATCATCTAGTTAATCAGCCAGTAAGCTGGATATCTGCATTTGTTTTCATATTTAGTCTCTATATCCCAGACAATTGTATAAAATGTAGAACAGAGAAGATATATTAAAGATATGTGACAGGAAAAAAACATATTTAGCCTCTAATTGCTCACTTTTTTCTGTGGCACTTGCTCTATCCTCACAGTCCTCGTTGTTCTCTTCAGCTTTAGTCGCTGCTATAACCAGTTTCTCTAGGTCACATTTACTCATTTAATCTCTGCTGGTTCTGCAGTGATTCTAATCAAACAAAGCTGTCACACAAATCTGCTTAAGTACACTGACGTCTTAAAGGCAGCATGTTTCTGTTTTAGTTCAACCATGAACAGCTGCCTTTAATGTCTGGGTCATTTATATGTCAGCAGTTTGCCAACATGGAGACCTGATCTCTGGCCCTATGGCTCAAAGCTGTTCACTTTTCTCACTACAGTACCATTCATTCTCATCTAAGTATCCACAAAAGCGGATGACTTTGCTGACACCTTCTAAGAATATCCCTGATATTACGCTACCGCGGAGAGCCCTGACACTCTGACTGTGTGTGTTTAAGCGTATACTCACATTGCCGTGGGAACTGCTCGGCCAGCTTGCGCAGGCTGGTGAGGCTGTCGGCTCCCAGCTGGCTAAGGATGCCTGGCAGCATCTCTGTCAGCTGCTTGGTCTCAGCGTGGCCCGTGATGGCGAAGGTGTTGGCAGACAAAGACGCCTGCACTTTGGGGTTGTTGAAGTGGATCACCGTCCCATCATCTTTTATCATATTCACCTGGGAGAGAAAAAACACAGTCAGACTTAGAGCCAATAAAACCTGACACAAGATTCTAAATCGTCAAGATATCATGTCAACAGTACTTTATGTAAACATCTGAGTGACATATGACAAATTTACACTGAAAAAGGGGTACATTTACATGATAAACACAGATGTATATCAATGTTAGCAGTACAAAATTCAACAGTCCTACTGACACCCTCTGCTCTGTCCTTAGACCCACGGTTTTTAATTAAAAAGTCGCCAAAATAAACCTTTAACAGGTAAAAAGTGTCTTAATTGAGATCTTAGTCTGAATTACAGTGAGTATCTTTTTAAGAACTCACTGTAAAAACAAGATTAATTGGCCCACAACATGAGACTAAATGAGTTGTGTGCATCAGGGTAGTGCCTTATCCTCAAGTTGTATCTGTTTTTTTTGCTTTGATTTATCTAAAACACTTTGTGGAAGCGAGATGGATAAAAGCACTCTAAAAATAAACTAGATGACATGATGGGAGAGCTTTTTGGTCGGGCTCTCCCCGTCTTTTTATCTTTCCATATCAGGACTCTTGAGACAAAAAAAAAGAAAAAACAGTGCAGCTACAGTAGAACGCTGACATTAGTTTTCCTTTGATAGCTCACCTCTTCTATCCCTGCAATGTTGTTCACTGCCAGTTTCTTCAGCGAGCCTTGGAGTTTTTTGTCATCAGCTGTTGCTGTTTTGTGAACAACCTTTTTCTTCCTGCGGGCCGTTCCCTGAGGAAAGAACAGGTGTGAATGCCAAAAAAAAGGATTAGACAGCTGAATTTACCGAAATGTCAAATGTAGTTTAATACCACTGGGTAATGTCAGACTTTTTAAATGTATATATGGGACATTTATCCATTCTATCTTTGACACATTATTTACTCATTTAAAGATTAACAGCTGTGGTGAAGCCGTTTCAAACACAAGACTAGAATTTGCTGATAATTTGCAGCAAAGGAAAAGTGCTCTTTCCTTAATTTGTTTAGACACATTATACTGCCATATCCAATTGTTGCACTTGATTTAGTTTTAACCATTTAATTAGTCCTAAAAGTCAAATCCATTATTAACCTCTGTTTTTCATAAAAGGAGCTCCTTAACTTAACAAATTAAAGCACATTTAGATTTTACTCAACAGATGGTTAAAAGATTTTACAACCCAGAATCAAATAATTATGACTGGGAAAAAAAGTGACCGACAGTTCCTTGTCACTTCTGGTAAAAATACAAATTAAGTAAATGTACTTTGTATTTGAGAATGTCAATGTACTGCAATCTGGTAAAGGGGCACAAGGCAAAAATAAATAACGCCACCTAGTGTGTGGCTGAAGACCTCACAATGCATCTGAACAAAGCCACAGAGGCCACAGATGAAGGGGGAAATCTCTCCCCCATAAAGGGAATGCTGAGGTCAGGAGGAAAAGACCTGGCAGGTGCTGAATGCCATCACACTCCTTAAAATGAGCAACAACTGAGTCAACGACAGGATCAATCTGAAAAGCCCGAATTCAGACTTCAATGCTGGGCATTTGTCAACACAAGTACAAGCGATTTAATAGTACTGTACCTTTCCACCTATCCGCACTTGTGCCTGGAGTTTAGCGAGCTTTTCTTGATTCATAGTGTTCTGTTTGTGAATAAAAAAACAACATTAACATCATGTTATTCCCAAGCTTTTCACATAATCCACGAATATATAGTTATACAAATGAGTTGGCTATGCAGTATCCATGACAGTGTGTAGCTTTGCACAGCTCAGCAGTTTGAGAGAGCACATGTGATGACTTGTTGAAGTGCAGCATGAGACACAGCATGAGTTAGGCAATCAGAGCTACTATAATCCTCATTAGCACTGAGCTAGCAGACTGCTAACAGATCAGCTGACAGGTATACTGAAGACATACTGACTGCCGGCATTAACCAACATACATTGAATGAGAAAATGAAAATTATCTGGAGCTAATTTTAACATGACATTTAAGTGTAACTGTAGCTAGTTCGGTTGCTAGCTAGCTAGCTAACTAGCTAGACGGCTAATGTAGCTAACATTAGCATAGTGGCTAAACAAGATAAACTAAATGTCTTTTTGTTCCTGGCAAGACAAACACATAACGTCAACTTCACACCAAACGATTAAACACACCTGCTCAGATCTTAAACACAACATTACATGATTATTTGTTACCTTTTAAAAGCAATAAGCTGACAGCCTGTTGAACTGTTCACGCTGCTACCAGAGCTGAAGAGCTGAAGCTTAACGCTGCGTCAGGGTAGCAGCAATATAACACACTTCCTGTTAGTATTTTCACAATAAAACTACCATGATGCATTCGACAGTACATTTTGGATAATGATGTAGAGAAGATATTAATAGCAAATGGGGGAATATTCAAGATTCAAGAGTTTTATTTGCCATTTGCACCTAAGTACATTGGAATTCTGAGCAGTTACACCGAGTCAGCTTTAAGAAAAGAAAAAAGGTAAAAAAGGCCAAAGGGAATTACAGTACAAAATAAGTAGCACATTCAACTCAACACAATAAATAAATAAATTATTAAAATATAAAATGCCCTCAGTGTAGTCAATAAATAAACTAAACTACCCTCTGCATAGGAACGATACCCCCAGAATACAAATATACAGTATATATGCTCCATGACCATGTTAAAAGAACTTGTAACTCTCGTAAAAAAAAGAAATAATTAATATATTTCAGACAATTACGCAGTGGAAGGCAGCATATTGCACAGAATTTCAGTCCTTTCATTTCAAGTGTACTGTGTGTTACTAATGGTATGGAGGTGAGGTGTGGGGTATTTGTGTCCCTCTTTAATGTCCTTTGCCACCAGTCTTATTGTAGCTTGGAAGAAGCTGTTGTGAAACCGTGCTCAAATGGGGGGATATAAGTTGTTATATATTTTAGCAGGATTTAATAGGTGAAATCCCCAAATATATGTTTGTTTTTATATATATTTTGAGGCTTTTACACTTTAGTTTTTGTACTGATTTCCGGTGTTTGCATGACATTCCGTTGTCTAACTTGACAGTTGGAGCAGCAGGCAGGAGCACGCGGTTGTGTGGATGTGACGTCATGTGAACGTCCCCCAACATGGGAAACGGATCCCTCCTGACCAATAGCAGGAGGAGGTTGCCACTCACACACACAACACGTCACAACTTAATTGGACAGACTTTTATTGTGAAATGAGACGGTTGAACTTCCGGGTCGCTGGTTCACAGAGCAGTCACTGCCATTAGCTGCTAGCCGCTCTAGTTGTGAGGAGAGAAACCAGGCCAGTCAAAATGAAAACATCTCTAGTGAACATCGTTTTATTCTCATCCCTGCAGGTGTTGTTGTCTTTGACGTGCTTTCAGGAGGTGGTCGAAGCAGCCAGCAGCAAAGGTGAGTTTATATTGTTGGACTTAATATACAATCTGACCAGTGGAGAGCTATCTGTCTTTGTATGAGCATCCTGGATCACACAGTCTGTGTCCTGGACAGGTAATACCAGTTGTTTAATTATTAAGGTGTGCTTTAATGTAGCTACATCATGTCATACAATAGTCCATTTGCAAAAACAGAAAAAAAACATTCATTAAATGATTAAACCAACACCAGTTTGATTGATATTCACTGGAGTGCACACTAAAACATCATTTGGGAATATAAATAAAATCAGTTTCTTCATCGAAGTAGTGAAATAAAATAGACATACTACATGAATTAAAATGCACAAGTTGTTATCATTTATAAGCAATTAAAAAAACTACAAAAAGGTGCATCAGTGTTGCTGTGCTACAAATTAAAAGCATAGAAATATGGATGGAAAACAAATCACACTGCAAGGGGGAAATATGATTAAACAAAACCAAGAGATGTTGAGATGTTTTTATTAGCTTTGTGTGTGTAACCCTGAAAGACACACAGCTCTGATGAGTACACATTTGTAAAAATCTGAATGAGATCTGATTAGATAAAGTATGAAAAACTAATCAAACCTTACAGACAATAAGTCCTGATTGACAAAAGAGTTTTCATTTACTTTATCTTAAAGCAAACTTTTCTTATTAATGATATCAGAATATATGATTTATAATATTGTTGGTGCATGTTCTCAAGAGGTGTACATACTGTTTTTACAGAACTGGAGTTCAATTGTTGAGAAGTTTCCTGAAGTAGAAACAGAAATCCTACAATAATTATACTTAATACAGTTGTCATTACACGTTACATTCTATAATAGCAAAAGGATCATACATGATAATGCAGTACACAGTCAAGTTCAAGATGACCTGTGATGCACTGTGCTATCTGTCTGTGTAACTGGAAGAGGGAAATGTATACACTTAAAATGACAAAGTAAGAATTGTTTTCAGTTTCATACATTTCTTTTAGAGAAGTTAGATGAAATTTTGATGAAATTGAGTCCCAAACATTATAACCTTGCCTTTTTATATTAGTCTCTTTTATTTTAATTACTCCAATTTATGATGATTTCATTGGTTGAGTTGATTTCTGTACACTGCATGAAGTGCTTGCATCCTTTGCTAATAAATTGTACATATGCTTCCCATTAATGCATGTGTAATTTTATACAGAAATAGACTTCATACTATAAAATGTACAATAGTCACATCAGGAAATGTTACCTACATGCCGTGCAGCTGCCTGATCAGTATGACAAGATCACACTATAATCTATTGCTGTATTGATGACGTGTCCCATCGCTACCACATGAACCTTGAACTAGTTACTGTGAGTAGTTACTGATGACGGGGCAGAGTATTTTCCCTGCAGCTTGATATTAAATAACCTCCATTCATTTGTTTCCTCACACGTCTTTCTGTTGATCCTGTATTTAGGGCAGACCCACCCTGTTGTAGAAACAGAATACCAGTTACACAACCCTGGTGTACTCATTAATCCATTTCCTCCTGCAGGGTTTGGCGATAACATCCACTGGAGGACGCTGGATGACGGCAAGAAAGAAGCTGAGGCCAGGTGAGTTCACACTGAGAGCTGAAATATCACAATCACTTCCTGAAACCCTGCTGAGCTGACTTTTGTACAACCATTAACCCCGAGGTCTAAAACGGGTTTTAAAGAAATCCCCCACATCTCCATTTCCGCTGACAACCGGAGCAGACCGATATCAGCAACTTTTACTTTGTTTATTGTTTATTTGTTTTGCACAATTTAAGATTATACAACATAACAAAAATAAATAAATAAATAATATACAGTGCAGGAAGAGGCAAAAAAACCACTGGGTTTATCTGAAGCCTCCACCTAGAGACTAGATTAATATAAAGAAATAATAGATTACATAATGAAATACTCAATGTATTATTCAAAGATTGGTGTATTTATTTTTTATTTACTAGAGTTTCATGCTGTAGTAAATAAATAGTACATTTTTCGACATACTATACTATGACTTTTTTTTCAGGAAATTTCTCGACATGCTATACTATGACTTTTTTTTCAGGAAATTGTCAATAGTCAAAGTTTTACTAGTTTGAATTTTTGGTCTTGACAAATGTTTCTATGTGTTTGCATTGACAGCGGGCTGCCAATCATGCTCATCATCCACAAGAGCTGGTGTGGAGCCTGCAAAGGTAAAAACCAGCACGTTCTCTCCCTTTCACTATAAAAGCCTCAGGTTAGGAGCTGTCCCATCATGTCTGAATACATTTGGAACCTTTCCATGTAGGACATCTATGCCTAAGAGACAAAAAGCCATTACTTACTACAAATAAATGTAATCAGAAATGTTACGTATTCTCTTTCTGAAAAGGGCTTCATTAGGTCCAACTTTGTTTTGTTGGAACTTTAAAGCTACAGTTGGTAACTTAATAAAACAATAACGTGTCATATTGGCTCAGACTGTCACTATATCCTGACAGTATACACGACAGATAATCTGTGAAAAAATCCGACGATATTTAATTTAAAATTATATTTTGAAACACATTTCACCTTTAACAAATATTACACCTCCTGCAGTATGAAAATTGCAGTAGGCCATATTGAGATTTCGATAAAATTTGGATTAATTATGCAGCGCTATCAATATTCTGTTACTGTAATGTCCATTTCTCACCTCAAATGTTATCAGAAACATCTCGTAGTGTACTGTTTAGCTGTAAAATGAGAAAGTTTGCTCCGGCCGGCGCTTGGTTCTGGCGCGACTGTTTTGAAACATGGCGGCCGGGTCAGAAACTTCAGAGCTTTGTGAGTAGTGATTGACGGCTGTGTTACAGACTCCTCGGCTCTGATTTGTTGTTTTCCTTCGGCGCTGTGAAATCTTGCAGATGCCATGAGGAACACTAAAAGGAGGCAGAGGAACCGGATTCTTCACAGATTATCTTTCTCATGTAGCAGTTCAAAGACATGTGGTTGCCTAAAACATTTCCCTGGAATAGCAATTAACACTTGTACACTTGGTTACACCTTCAAACAAGTGACAGTATTGACTACAGACATTTTTCACAGCTCAAATTATGACTTGTCGTAGCAGGAAAAGCACAAGTGCAACTAATAACACGAATGATGTCTGTTCTGATCAAGTGTCCCAGTAAGTTGTGACAGTGAGCCAGTGTGCCCTCTTCCAGAACCCTGAAACCGAAGCAGCTACATGGAAGTTCATTAGTTTTATTATTTACACCTGTGCTTTTCCCATTGTGGGTGGAGGTAGAGCAGGTTGTCCACTAATCGGAAGATCGGTGGTTCGATCCCCGGCTCCTCCAGTCCACGTCGAAGTGTCCTTGAGCAAGACACTGAACCCCAAATTGCTCCCGACACAAACACATTACATTGTGGACATTATAGCCGACAAACACAAGTCCCTTCACCATTTACTTGACCTTGAAATAGGTCAGGGGGTAGCCTGGACTGTGTGACCAAATCAGGGACAAGATATCCACTCATCTACTGTTTGTTATCATGATGCCTAAAGTACCTTCGACTTACAACCGGGCTGGACTGGAAATTAGGTTCAGTTTTAAATTTTAAAGACATAACTTGTGATTTTGTTGAGTAACCTTAGTGATAAAACAGCACAACATGCTTCTGTGAAAAAGAACATTTAAGTTTCCATTTAGTTGACCGTTTACACCCATTTTTAAGACATTCTAACGTGTCACAGTGGGAAAAGCAGAGGTGTAAATAATTATATGAATGAAGTGTGAATTCCATTTAGCTGCGTTGATTTCAGGATCCAGGTGTTGTGCATGCTGATCGTCTCACTGGAACCAAAGAACATATATTGCTAAGAAGCGAAAGTCAATTATGTTTCATTGCAACGCCAGCGCCCAGCAGCAGAGATAAGCCGCCGCCATTTTGGACTGTAATCGAGTCGAATACCAAAATTACGCCAGTTAAACGTCCGCTTACAAAGTGCAACAAAATTATTTCTATTCTATTGTCATAATTGTAATGTCTCTACTGAGATGGCCTGTGTTGAACAATAAACAAATATTATAAATATGCATACTATAACTATTTACTTATTTACTTATTAAACTATTTGCTTCCCAGAGGAGCATAAAGTGAGCGATGGACATAAATGGAAGTTAATAAAATTCAGCACACAGATTTTGAGAGCAACCTCAAACTTTTTCATGTCAAGGACCTCCGAAATGGATGTCCAATAGACCATGGATGTATAAGCGGTTGTGTCCTGTGCTTTTACCCTGCGTGTTAATAAATAACCTACAACTCCATTAAATTCTGTTTATGTCATGCTACTAGCACTACTAGCTACTGGCCGATAGCCGGTTGTTTGGGAACAGAGACGTGTATTATAAGATAATAAAAGTGATGAATTATAGCCAATATATCCATTATGACAGCTAGCAGGAAGCTGGCTGAACCAGATATGTCATATGAGCGTACAGGGCGGTGCAGTTCCGTGGGTCTGATGCACATTCATTATGCCGAGGAAAATAACTCTGGATTCTTCTATTAGTTTTACAACTTTTAGGGCATAATGATTTAAGTGTTCGTACTGGGAAGTTGATTTACCTCAAAATAAATGATCCTCTGATTTACAGACGTCTCTTTATACATCCATGGCTATATGGACTCATTGGCGTATACGCTCCAAATTGCGGCAGCGCTACATCAGCGCAATCTAGCAGCCGTTGTCAGAAAAGCACCAGAGTTTCACCTCTTTGCTTCTATACTCTTTGCTGGAACACTTGAATAGAACAGAGCCATCATTAGTGTTATTAGTTACACCTGTAATTTTCCTACTATGACGAGTCCAAAAGTGTGCTGTGAAAAAGGCTTGTTCTTCTGTTTAGACAGAAAACAAACCAAGTCGTACGGTATGTAGATGAATAAACATCAGTAAGCCTATCCTTCAAGCTCAGCCAAACCGCCTTCTGTAATGTGGACAAACAAGACAAACGGGAAGTGATTATTAAAGCTGTATTTTGATTTGATGGCAATACAAGATAACGACTAATTGTGTCGTTTCTTTTATCAGCACTGAAGCCCAAATTCGCCGCCTCCAAGGAAATCAATGAGCTTGCACACAACTTTGTTATGATCAACCTGGAGGTAAGGACATTTCCCAGGAAACTGTTCACGTCATTTAACTTCTGTGTGTCGTGATTGTGCTGTTAACCAACATTAACATATTATTAGTGGTGGTATGAGGCTCGTAAATGATCAGTTATCTCTTGTTTGAACAGGACGAGGAGGAGCCAAAGGATGACGGCTTCAGCCCCGATGGTGGATACATTCCTCGGATTCTTTTCCTCGGTATGAAGGGGGTTGAGTCACAAAGTCTTAACGCTGTGTGGGATTCCTTTGGGGAGACTGATAGCACAGTTTCTCTTCCTGAATAACACACAGTCCCTGATAAGGTTGCAATAGCATGGTCTTGTTTTAGTGACGGTGCACTGAAAGGGCAGAGATGTTACACTTTATCAGCACTGAGAAAGAAAGCTACTAGTCAAGGAATCGGTAAATTAACAACACAGAGAAAAATATTAAAACGGGCACATACCAAATGTTTACAGGTGTTTGACAGAAGAATAAATAGCAGGTAGAAATAGTCGACTTTTGACTGGACAACAGAAAAGTCAAGTGGTTTAAAATAAAGCGTGTAAAGATTAAAGGAACATATTAGGGCTATTTTGGTAGAATATGACAATAGAATAGAAATCGCTTTGTTTTACTTTTTTACGGCACTTTTTAGGCGGACGTTTTACTAGTCGCTTTCAGTCCAAAAATGGCAGAAGCATAGTTTTGCTGATGGGCGCAATGGAACGAACAATTGACTTTCACTTCTTGGCAATATACGTTCTTTGGTGCCGCTGCCGCACTACTGTACACAAACAGCAATATCCGTCTGAGAACAACTAATAATAAATCATTTTGAATTATTCCTTATGTCATGGGCTATTTGGGGATTTATACTTTATCATTACATACTTACTGTACAAAAAACAAAACAAAGCATTCCAATACTGATTTGGAGGTTGATTCGAAGCATTTGGGTCAGCCCTAGAAGGAATCACAGGAATGTTACGCCACTATGCAGAATATTAATGTTAAAATGAACAGTTCAGGTACAACTAATATATTGTTTTAAATCTAAAATGATTAGTTGATTAATCAATTAGTTAATAGACATATAATTAAGTGTCCAAAATTTACCGGTTCCAGATTCTCAAATACTAATATTTGCTGTTTTCTTAGTCTTCTATAATAATAATAATAATAAATTAATTACCTACCGCTTTTAACTGCTGGTTGGAGAAAACAAGCAAATTGACGATGTGAAATTGGGCTTTGGGGAGTTGTTGGGAGCATTTTTCCACAAATTTCTTAAGCAAATAATCAAGAAAACTGTCAGATTAATTCATAAAGAAAACAGCTAGTTGCAGCCTTTTATTGTTTAGATTTTAACTTTTCATTTGAACTGAGCAGACCTTTTTATTTGACTCCTCACAGATCCCAGCGGTAAAGTCCATCCTGATATCACCAACAAGAATGGGAATCCCAACTACAAGTACTTCTACAGCACCGCAGAACACGGTAACAATCCAGATTATCATGAATTACCTGTGGAAAATATTCGGTTATAGTGTGATGATAGCTGGGATTAAAGGAAACTCGTGAGGTTGATAATCGAGGTGTGTATTCCCTGCTCAGTTGTGTCCGGGATGAAGGAGGCGCAGGAGAAGCTGACGGGCGACGCCTTCAAGCAGGGTCACACTGGAGACGAGCTGTGAGGAGGCAGAGACGGGCATCAGGCTGTAAGGGCTACACTTCCTCTACCGGAGCCTGTGCTTCAGAGCGCCATGTTACATAAACAAACAAACAAACAACCCCTTTCACCAATTACACTTGTACTTTAAACCGCGGGCTCCATCTGGGGAACTAAACCAAGCCAACCATTAAAATCGGTGCTTGTATTTCTGTTTTTCCAACACGACTACTCATTTCCTGTCATCATCTTTGTTTTAAAACAAATATATTTGTAATCTACTGTTAATTAAATGCCATATGTACTGTATTTACTGTCTGTGGAGGATACAACCAACTCAAGCTAGCCAAGTTAACCGTTACTAACTCTCACTTGCATACACTGTTGCTGGATTTAAACTTCACATCTGGAAAATGCCAAGTTTTAAGGAAATAGTCATGACAGTCATTTTGGTTTTGAAGAAGTTTCAGAAACGCCTTGTAGTACAACGTTGTACTTCATTTGAACCAGTAGAGTCATGTTTTCACCCAACAGCAATGACCCAGTACTTCATATTAGTCGAGATCAAGTCTAACACCTCCTGTGATGTGCTTCCAAAGATCCTCTGCAGTACGTTAATTATATCTGATAATTCTTCCCATATGGGCTTCTGTACTTTCTGTTAACAGTCTTTAAAATAATATGAATTATTCATTTAATCCTGCCAGTTTCTGTATTCTTATTTTGCTATATCTACATTTTCTTTCCTGATCTTGGTTTGTTTTGATGCTCATGAAGTTTTCGTTTTTTTGGGGTGGGTTTTTGAATGAGGGATGAAAACATTGGTTATGTGTCTTGATGTATTTTATACATGTACACAGCCAAAGTGTGCAAATAAAGTTTGTTGTACTGAGACCTTTTGTGAGCCGGAAGCATTCATGACACAGCTGTAATAACAGTATATCAAATTTTATTGTCTATCCAACAATAGTGATCCCTTATGGTTTGTCAAACAACATGCTACTGCTGTCAACAGTTAACATCAGTAGATGACACTAATCAAGTCACTATTTAAATTCAGTTTGATAGTGATTTAAATAGTGCAGTTACATCAATGCGAGTGCATTTATTTAAGACATTGGATTGCAATTGATCCCATTCCAGACAAAATGGCTCATTTAAGAAAGAACTCTCTTTCATACCGAGCCATGTCTCAGTGTAAAAATGTCTTGCAGCATTTGATTTTTCATGATAAAATAAATTAAAGGGAAAAAAAAAAATAAGCGTGCATCTCTAAATAAGCCTCATTTCATGACATGTTAACAATTTTCTAACAGACTAAGACAACGTGAGGAATGTGTCGTCAAACTTGGCTAAAGGCATTTAAAAGATGTATTGCTCAGTCTCTTGACAGACGGACGACGAAGGGCTCCAGTCGAGGTGTGTAAGGGCACAGAGAGGAGTTGTAAGAAAATCACAAAGTAAACGAACATCAACAAAGTGAGCATGCCCGAAGCGTCAACATTTCTTCACTGTGAGGTCATTTTTTTAAAAGACGGGAGTGAAATAAAAAAAGGTTGCTCGAGAGAGAGAAATATTGCTACAATCACTATAATTACACTAATTACACAATGCTGCTGCTATAAAATCAGCAACATTTTCACATATAAAAAGTCTATAAAAAGCTGTGTGATACATCTGTATATTCAAAATTGACACAGCTATAAAGTGTGATTAAAACTGAGCGATTGTTTTAAGATTTAAGTTGTGCACATACCATTTCATAACCAGTGTAATAGACCACCGTGGACTATGAAGAACAGCAGCAGGAGCTTTTAAGATGCAGCATGTCTCTAGGGGGGGGGTGTACAAATGGTTACAACATCTGGAATTAATCACCAGCTCTTCAGCATGCAGGAGGTCCAGTGTAGGAAACTGCATTTCATGGATATCTTAACAAGATAACAAACCGACCTGACTGACGCTCTAAGACACTCCATCCAAGTGCAAAGATGCACCTAAGTGGTGGCAAGAACACTTCAAACACCCCCCCGTTTGTGCTGGTTGAAGTTTGTCCAGTTTGCTTCTGAGGATATTAAGAGTTGGGGAAGGAGGGAGTGTGTGTGTGTGTGTATGTATGTGTGTGTTTGGGGACAGGGAGGCAGGAGCAAACTTAAAATCTTCCCTGCTTGGCGTCTCCGATGGCCCCCCAGACGTCGAAGACAAACTCATCTGGAAAGGCGAAGTCGCCGAGGGTCTCGTCTAACGCCATGGCGAATTCATCCGGGTTCTTCTTGTCACGGCCGACCTCGACCATCGTAGCGGCTGGAGAGAGAAGAGCAGGACACAACACTGAATGACTGAAGAGCTTTTCAGGAATTACTCCCTGAGAGTGAAAGGATTTTCTAGCTCTTAATACTTATACGGAGTCTGTGATTTGATCACATAGCGTTTACACATAATATGCATGTCATAGCTCTTGTCATATATGTCTTGGGCATTCAATGTTTATATATTATAATAAGGGCTGTCAATCGATTAAAATATTTAATTGCGATTAATTGCGTGATTGTCCGTAGTTAACCACGATTAATCACACTTTTCTTATCTCTTCAAAATCTTCCTTGAAGGGAGATTTGTCAGGTATTTAATACTCTTATCAACATGGGAGTGGGCAAATATGTTCGCTTTATGCAAATGTATGTATATATTTATGATTGGAAATCAATTACCAACAAAAAACACTGACATATTGTCCAGAAACCCTCACAGGTACTGTATTTGGCATAAAAAATATGCTCAAATCATAACATGGTAAACTCAAGACAACAACAGCTGTCAGTGTGTCAGTGTGCTGACTTGACTATGACTTGCCACAAAACTGCATGTGATTATCATAAAGTGGGCATGACTGTAAAGGGGGAGACTCGTGGGTATCCATAGAACCCATTTTCATTCACATATCTTGAGGTCAGAGGTCAAGGGACCCCTTTGAAAATGGCCATGACAGTTTTGCCTCGCCAAAATTGTTATTTAACCTCCTTCGCGGCAAGCTTTCTAGTTTCATTTGATGCCAGTATCTTCACTCTAGCTTTAAAACTGGCATTACTGCTGGAGTCATTACGCTGATGATGGCTTATAGCTCGAGTTTGTTTTTTTGCCCAAAATAAACAAAGAAAGACCTCATGTCTGGGAGTGCCGGTGATTTGTTTCTCCTGTCTTTGCCATGTCGTGCACCCCATACTGTTCCAAGATTTAGAGCCGTACTTGCTGCTAGTTTCTACTATATCATGTAGCGTTCCCTATACAAAACAGTCATTTTAAATCTATTTTCCAGAAGTGGGTTAAATCATCATGGTACATTCATGATTTCACAGATGTTTACTGTCTGCCATGAATGATATAATGTTTGCATGGGGTTAAAACCAATATTTACACACATTGTGATGGCTACAGCTCTGGCCTGCAGAGTAGAGCAGAGTGGCATGATAAAATGCAAATAAAATGTTTTGTTTTTTTCCCCCTGGGGTTTGCTTAGGGAACGCTATGTGACTAAGTCACAGAGTAACATACACAGGTCACAGATACAGTCGGGCTAACTGGATATTGTGTTTGTGTCTAACTGACTAATAGGGACAACAATCTCTGAAATTGGTCCAGTACTGAGGGAGAGCGCTGTCACCGGCAGCTGCGAAACAAGCTGCGAGGGCAAGTGAGCAGCATCAACGGAACATTACGTTCACTAAAACTGTTTGTTTTTGCCGCTGACAGGCTCAGATTGTTATTAGAAGTGTCTGACAACATTATGGAAAGGACCCAACAGAGAAATAAAACGTTTTTCTTAACCTTTCGCTTGATCTGGTCTGTTTGTTACTGTCCCGCTCAAGGAGAAGTCTCGTTGTGAAATCTGAATATCCGTACACTCAAATAAATACGGGCGGCTATCGAATTCAAATACCTCATCCACATTGTGGAAATCATCTAAATATTCAGCCATGACATTGAAAATCTTGTAGATAACACTAAGCTACGCATTCTGTACTCCAACACAACAAACTCTGCCTGACTGGCACTCACGTTTCCACCATGGATGTATCCCACTCACCTAGTTCAGTGTCTCTGATGCCCATGTAGCTCTCTAGGAGGTCGTCCACTTTCTTTACTGCCTTCTCCTCAAATTCTGTTGGCTAGAAAACAACAAACAACTCAGTCAACAACTCAGAAACAAATCATTCACTTCCTAATTTTTACTGTATTTTGTTGCAGTAACGTTCTTGCACAACACTTCCCAGGACGTGGCAAATTAGGAGATCAGTCTGACAGCGATTTATTATTCCAGATTTCATTGATGAGGGGGGAACAAGTACATGTGAATTAGGTGAGAACGTAGTGATGAGTATGTATCTTTTGTGGGTGTATTTTTGGTTGTTTTGTTAAATCAGATCTGTGTATCTTAAACAGAGAGAGCCTTTAAGACTATATTCTACTCTTTTTATTTATTTAACCTTTAACCAGGAAGTCCCTTGAAATTGAAATTTCGTTTTTGAGGGAGACCTGGCCACGATAGCACTATGTTAGAAAAATTATAAAACATGTCAAAAATAGACATGGCCAATTAAAAATAGTACAGATATATAATACAAAACCCCGTTTAGGAATAGCAAAAGAAAAAAGGAAAAAAGTGTTCTACCTAGTTCAGGAGCAAAAACGAGAAAACTTCCAAGCAGTCTTCGTTAAAGTGCCAACAGTTCCATTTTCAAAGGGGATAAAAAAGCTCTCTTTCCCAGTATAGGACATCCACAACACTTGCACACTCGAGTTGTAACACCCGATCTCAGCGGGATTTCCTAAAGAAACTCACCTCCTCCTCTACAGTAGCTGGGCCCTTGGAGCGAAGTCTCAGAGTCCCCCTCCCTGTGCCGATCTTGTTGTCACTGGCAGGTTTGGCGCCCTTTGACCTGGGCTCAAGCATTTCTGTCAATCAGAAGGGAAGGAATATTACAGAACGTTTTTTTTGTCCCGTTGCTGCAACAATACACTGATGTTTTCAGCTAACCACAAGTGAACATTATAAAAATGCCCGGTTATGGCTTCTATAAGCTAGTCCTGAAAGAAAGGCAGAGCTGTCTGTCTCACCACAATGATCAGCAAAGGTATAATTTGACCTCTTTAAACACGCATTCTGATGTTTTTCAGAAAATTATGTTGTAAATGCACAAAATGATCTCATGTGTCCTGGACCACATGCTGAGGAACACTGCAGCACACTATTCTTCTGATGTGTCTAGTGACTGAATCCTGAAGGAGGACCTGTTGGCCTTTTACCATGTGGGTCACTTGTCATGTATTGATGCAGATGTGTCTGTTTGTTTCTCACTCACCAAAGGCCTTCATCGGCTCCACCAGTTTTAGGGTGAAGGCCTTGTCTTTGGGCAGCTCTTTAAGCATGCGGGCGACCTCATAGTGCCGCGTCCCGACGATGTTACGTCCGTTGATGCACTCCACGTGGTCGCCCACACAGATCACCTTCACCCCGTACACGACGCTGCCCTCTTTGATGCGCTGCCATGCAGAAGAAGTCAGTGACAAATATAATTAAAAGACAGCAAAACTGACGTCATTACTTTTATGAAGTGCCAAACAAAAAGAGGTTTGTTTGAAGCAACACAAGACAGAAATACAGATCAAAACAAGAGAGCAAACAAGCCAAGTGTGTGTGTGTGTGTGTGTGTACAATACTTAGAGTTTACTGTATTTGCTCTTTCATTATGTTATACCAGAGAATCTCTTTTCTATTGTTTATGATGCAAAACCACTTGACTTACATATATAGTTATTTAAAATGCTTCCATGGAAAGCTAAATGTATCTCTGTATGAGACTTCAAAAGCTTTAAAAAAGGAAACTATATACTATACTACTAAATATATCCAATCTACCAAGTTAGGAGCCTCTGCACTGCATGGGTTTGAGACTTTTTGAATTTGAATGATACTTTCCTGGTCTTTTTCTTCACAGGAAGATAAAGTGTTTAACCAGAACCTGTTCATTTCAATTCATTTTTAGCTTGAGCTACAGTCAGAATTGTTAAATGCTTCATGACCCTCTCAACAACAACAACTTACTGCATGAGAAAGTGTAAAACAGATGTGACAGAAAAGCTGCATTATTAGGCTGCACTAGTCATGTTCTTAAAGGGATAGTTCGGGTGTTTTGAAGTGGGGTCGTATGAGGTACTTATCCACAGTAGGTGTATTACTTATTTTAAATGCACTTTGAAAGAGCATTCAAAATATTTTGTCCCTAAAATCAATGAATAATCATGATAAATAATCATGATCTCAATATTGATCAAAAACAATCTTGATTATCATCTTGGCCAGAATCGTGCAGCTCTATCACATACTACTACAACAGCATCACAACACTGACCGGAGGCTCTAATGTGTCAAACACTGTCAGATGCAGTGCTGTTTGGGCATCACATGATGGCACATGTGAGCACTTTGTTATGGTGGCTGAGACCAAATAAGCTCATTAGATCCGTCTGCATCAACAGAGCCATAAATACCAAGCTCAAGTATGATTTCAGCTCTGAGAGCAGGTTTGTAAAGTTACTTTAAATATGGCGGTCATTCGATGTCCACAACAAAGTAATCAATAAGTGCATCTTGATTCAAATACGATCAGAAAGCAGTAAACACTTGATTTTAATATTTCACTTAAAAAAATCTGAATCAGGTTTTAGGACTTCACTTTTGGTCCCTGGTAGCTTATGCATTGTCATTATTTTATTAATGTAAATGATTATTTAATTAACTGAAAAACGAAGATAGATTCATAATAAAAATGGTTGTTGCATCCCCATATGAGACAGTACCTACATTTGTCTACACAACTTTGGCTGACAAAAGCAAACCATTATTGAAATGATACTACTACTATTAAACACAGTTTATTGTTTAATCCTAACCTTCGATACGGCTTAACGTCTGATACTGGAATGAGCAAAATAAATGTTAAAACAGCCACTAACGTATTAGTACACATGATATTACAGTAGGTTTACCAAATAAGCAGATTACAATAAATGAATCCCCTTCTCTCATTTTGTGCCTACCCATGTATTTAGTATGTTACATAACTCGACACTACTGTGAATTAAGAAGTGAAATAAACGATGTTCAGGATGAGAAGCTCGGTTCCTTCTTACCTTTATGAAAGCGTATCCCGCTCCGTTGTCGGTGATGGTGAGGCCAAGGGCATCTTCAGTTTTATGAATCTCCACCTCCTTCTTGATCCCTCTAATGTGGGCAAAGATAAAATCCTCGAGACCGATCTGTCCCCCTAGCAGCTTGTCCATGTCGATCTTGTGGGTGTTGAGGGTGCAGAACAGGATCTGTACACACACACACACACACACACAGACACAGAAGGCAGATATGGTACATTACAAAAGAACTTGGAGAATGCACATATTTGATAAGACTGAAAAAAAAGTACTTTGAAAGCTTTCTAATAGGCACTGAATAAAATGAAAATAGACTATTAATCATTTGTCTTGACAGGATAACCCCACGAAGCATCTGCATCTTTTAACCACAATCAAAATAACCCTGTTTTTAGTCACAGCCTGAAAACTGAGCCAGATTCAAAAATAAAAGTGTAGATGACAGAGCGCTGCCTTCGTATGCTAAATACAGGAATCATCAGGGAACGCTGTCTCTATTCAGCAGCCAAGTTATGCAGCTATGCCCTCTTCCACCCCACAGTGTCATCAGTGTGTCTCTGTTGTAAGTCCTGAGCCTGTGATGAAGCAAATGACCTTTCCTCCCTGTGCCAGAAATGTTGAAATCTGGCTTCACACCTTGTGGCTGCCACATCTTGGCAGGACGGAATGAGGGAAATGTGATCACCAGCAGGAACGCGATACTCAAGCGGCCTGATTTAACAGCCCTTTAAACGGAGTCTGGACAGTGAAACCCATGAGGATGTGAATCATTTATTACACTCTACCTAGACAGAGGCTATTAATACTTTCATTTCTATTTACTCGGATAAACCTACTCCGTTATGCCCATATGCAACTTCTATTGTGGGATCAGCGTCCTAGTTGGGCTTTGCAGCCAGGATTTAGTGCCTGACTTCCGGGTTGCGCGGTGGAAAGGGATTGATTCGTACTGGTTCATCAGGAGGATGACCTTTGTGCGCCAATCAGGCTCTGGCAGCGAGGCTCGCCTTGTTTGGGCCATTTTTTCCCCTGTGTACCAACAGACGCTGTTCACACACACATTAGCGAACATGGCCTCATGCGTTGCCGTGGGTTACCAGACTATAAAAGAACGGGATTATAATGGAGGGAGGCCGCTAGAGGAGAAGGGCAAAAAGAGAGAATGGAGGAGGAGAAGAGGCGATGTCTGAGGCAAGGGAGGGGCATACTGTAGCTGAATTAATGGCTCTTTTCCATAACAGTACCCCCCCCCACACCAGGGCATTACCCAAGAGCGAGTGGGAGGAACAGCAGCGGACGCCTACACCCGGTTACCAAGGCTGCCGACCGCATTAAGCAGCTCTCAGCACTCTTCTCCTCCTGCTGAGTGTGTTCACACTGCCGGGTGGAGCTCAGGATGAGGCGTCACTCGCTCTGATGAGTGACGGCCTGACTCACTACAACAGATACTACACCTCCCACTGCCTGCGCCACACGGGCCAGAACCTTGATAACCACGTGGAAAAAGGGCGAATGAAAGGAGAGGCAGTGCAATCTGTTCAGCATGAGCTACTCATGGGTCAATGCTTTCAAAAGAGGACAAAGCACATATGAGTAGGGCATATGGTCATTAGTCTAATACAGAGTCTATATGAAATAACCACATGGAAAATATATTTTTGTATACTCCTGTGTGAATTTAAATGAAAAGTAGGAGGAGTATTTTCTCACTTGAGTGCAAAATGAACATAACTGTTTGAAGTGAAATTATAGAGAAAAAATAAATAAATATAGGCCTAGCCCATATCGCGATGTAAACTATATATAAAAATTAGGGCTGTCAATCGATAAAAATATTTAATCGCGATTAATCGCATGATTGTCCGTAGTTAATCGCAATTGGTCGTGAATTAATTGCAATTTTTTTATCTGTTCAAATTGTACCTTAAAAGGGAGCTTTGTCAAGTATTTAATACTCGTATCATCATAGGAGTGGGCAAATATGCTGCTTTATGCAAATATATGTATATATTTATTATTGGAAATCAATTAACAACACAAAACTATGACAAATATTGTCCAGAAACCCTCACAGGTACTGCATTTAGCATAAAAAATATGCTCAAATCATAACATGACAAACTGCAGCCCAACAGGCAACATCAGCTGTCAGTGTTTCAGTGTGCTGACTTGACTATGACTTGCCCCAAACTGCATGTGATTATCATAAAGTGAGCATGTCTGTAAAGGGGAGACTCGTGGGTACCCATAGAACCCATTTTCATTCACATACCTTAAGGTCAGAAGTCAAGGGACCCCTTGGAAAATGGCCATGTCAGTTTTTCCTCACCAAAATGTAATGTAAGTGTGGAGCGTTATTTAGCCTCCTTCATGACAAGCTAGTATGACATGGTTGGTACCAATGGATTCCTTAGTTTTCTAGTTTCAGATGATGCCAGTATCTTCACTCTAGCTTTAAAACTGAGCCCGCTACAACCTGAAAATCGCAAGTTGCGTTAATGTGTTAAAGACATTAGTTATTATCGCGTTAACTAAAGACATTTCTATATCGGTTTGACGAGATATATATATATATATCTATCTATCTATCTATCTATCTATCTATATATAGATCGATAGATAGATAGATAGATAGATCTCTATATATATATATATATATATATATATATATATATATATATATAGAGATCTATCTATATATATATATATATATATATATCTATATAGAGATCTATATATATATATATAGATCTCTATATAGATATATATATATATATATATATATATATATATATCTATATAGAGATATATATATCTATCTCTATATAGATATAGAGATAGATATATATATATTCACTTTACTGTCATAGAGGAGTAAAGAAACCAGAAAATATTCACATTTAAGAAGCTGGAATCAGAATTTAGACTTTTTTTTGTTAAAAAAAAATGGCTCAAACAGATCGATTATCAAAATAGTTGGCGATTAATTTAATAGTTGACTACTAATCAATTAATCGTTGCAGCTTTACACTCGACCCATAAAAATATGATCATGGATGTTTTGTCATGAGCTGGGCCTGAACACATTGTTCTTGTCAGTGATCCACTGATTATATTAACTATTGGTTGACTGTGTGAGTTTCTACCACAAACACTTTGTTTGTTTTTTTCTGATTATGTGATCATCTTGCAGTTGTCAGCAGCTCCAGCCCTGCAGAACAGCTTCTGCAAATATTTTCATTTCAATTTTTTTTTTTTTTTTTTTACTGGTGGACACAAGATGTTCCCTATTTCACTGTAATGTCCACTCTCAGTGGAGTGGGACTTTGAGCTTCAGGGAAAACGAGCAGTGGCGGGCGTAACATCACACAGTCAGCAAA
Organism: Sebastes fasciatus; assembly: GCF_043250625.1. Taxonomy (NCBI): domain Eukaryota; kingdom Metazoa; phylum Chordata; class Actinopteri; order Perciformes; family Sebastidae; genus Sebastes; species Sebastes fasciatus. Next base: position 27,613,101 of record NC_133805.1, read on the forward strand.
GGCCACAGATTTAATATATGAGGCGTTTAAACCCTCATTTAGTCACCACATTGATAATGAGATGAGATGCGTCAGGATCTGTCTGATTCAGCTCAGCAGGTGATTGTTTGATTCATCACATCAAACCTTCACTTCAGTTATCCATCAGAGCACAGTGGTGCAATGTAACTAAGGTACATTAACTCACAGACTGTACTTCAACACAATTATGAGATATTAGTACTTTACTTGAGTATTTCCATTTTATATTACTTAATACTTCTACTCCACTACAATTATTTGACGTCTAAAGTTACTAGTTATTTTGGAAATTACGATTTTACACACATATAATATAAGTATCGCATAATATATGATCTTATAGTGTTGTCAAGAATATTGATATTTGAAATGGTTTCAATACTCATTTTCCGCAGTATTGGTACACGGGTACCAGCTGCGCTTTCTGCCCTCTCCGCTATTTATGTTTCCATCTAAAATTTTATGCCCTCAATGTTCTGTCAATTTTTCCCTGTGGTATCGATAATGGTGTCAAATATCCATATTTTTCAAGGTATTGAATCAAAGTTAGAAATTCCAGTATAGTGACAACCCTATGATCTTATATACAGTATATATATGAGCTTACAAAATATGATGCATTTTTAAAGATTAACTACACTAAATTATCTCCACTTTGACAAACTACAACATCATGATTTTAATAAACAATAATATTATATAACAATCTGCATAATGAGTACTTCTGTACTTGAACTAACTTAGGTGCATTTTGGAATAATGGACTTTTACTTATAATGGAGTAATATTTTATAATTGCGGTATTTAACTTTTACCCAAGTAAAGGATTTGAATACTTCTTCCGACGCTGTCAGATCAGCACGCTGTCGTATCAAGTGACCAACGTTTTCCTGGTGGAAACCCTGAAAGGTTTTTGTTTTCTAGTTTTTAAGACAGCCTACAAAACGATTGGTGGTGTCTTCCTTTTATATATCATTGTAGATGTAATATCTTATGGTTCAATCTGGACTGTTGGTTGGACAAAACAAGACATCTGAAGACATCACCTTAGGCTCTGGGGAAAGGGGTGTTTCCACAATGTTCTGCCATTTTATTATTTATTATATATTTATTATTTTATCAACATATTAAGGATTCATTAATTAGTTGAATCCCTACTCACAACCCAAAAGAGCAGCTCTGTATTAATTTTAAGACATGCCTTTTGACTAACTCTGCAACGCAACTACAGTACTCAATTGATAAATGTACTGAAACAAATAATCTTTATATTGCCATTTTGTTCACATTTTATGTGGGCCGCCAGCTCTAACAATATATTGTAACTCAACAAAATGAGAGATTTGTGAAGCAGATATTGCACAATAATATACAAGCAAAAGTACATCTAATGAATCTCTAAAAATCTCCACCTGCATGTATTCTTCCCTTCTCCTGCCCGTGTTTGAGAAAGGTAAGACAAATAAGCCTTTAATTGGATCTCCCTCTGAATTATGTCCTGCATTAAAACAGTGTTGACTTAGGAAACCTGTTTCTTTGGTAACTGAAGCGCTGTCCATTTACAGCCTCTTACAGCCTCTTACAGCCTCATCTCTTAATGGCAGAAAAGAGGGTTAGAAAGATTAAACGGAGAGCATCGTGCTTACAGAGGGGAATTACTCATGTGTAACTAGTGGAATAATGTTCTTCCCATTTCCTGTCTTCATCCACTTCTATTTCTGTGTCGGGTGTTTTTAGGTAGTTAACAGGGAATGCTGATGCAAGCGGTGTGTATTGTGGCGTGGCTGTGTTTTCAACAGGATATCACATTCATCAGCATTTAAGCCGGTGTAATCATTTACCTGACTGCGGATGTGAGGTTCATCAGAATGACAGCTGAGGGTTTGTTTCATAAAAGGTGGCTCATAAAAGCAGAGCTCATTATGAAAAGTGACTCCCGGCCAACATTCAGTCTGTTTCATAGCGCTGATTGTAATAATAAACAAAGCAAAAGAGAAGTGTTTGAACTGGTTGTTAGCTCAGAGGGTGTGAACTTTCTTTGTATGATAACTGCTGAAAATGTGTACAAGATATGCAACACGACATCAAACAACTTTGATGCATCAAATAGGTGCCAGGTCATTTATTTTATGGCAGAATAATAAGAAATTTAAGTTCTCTATCGGTTGAATACAATTTGTACATGTGAATAACAGCCTCCATATGGCAGAAATACTGTTTAAATACCTTCAACGAGAACGAGAACAACGCTGATGCAACAGCTCTGAAACAGAAACTTTCGGCTGTCACTCCGAGGGAAATTAACGAGCTTGTAGCTGGTTACGTGGTGGAGGAGATGCTACTAGTCTCCATCTTTCCGTAAAATCATTAATAAACGCATAACATGGAGGGAACAGTGCCTGACAGAATAAAACATTTGCTGGCTACCTCGATATAATAAAGAGCTGTAAAGGGGTACTGTGTCTGTCATTCCTGCCTGCAGAGTTACAGATGCTGTAGACGAGGTTATGCAATAACAGTGGAGTCAATACATTCAAGAGAAAGGCGTACAGTATGAGCCCTCTGGACAATGTAACCAACATACGCAAGAAAGCACAAAGGGGTTTTCAAAGACAAAGACAAAAAAACCCTCTAAAGAGTTATTTTTCTCAGCAGGCAGTGCTGTAAAGTAACGAGTTACTTTTTACTGGCAGCAACATTGTAATATAACAAGTTACTTTTAAAAGTACCGTTACCCACCACTAGGGCTGTGTATTGGCAAGAATCTGGCGATATAATACATATCATGATACAGGGGTTACGATTCAATATATTGGGATATATTGTGATACTGTAAACAAGGCGATATATTGCAATTTTTTAGGGCTGTCAAAGTTCGTTTTAACGCCACTAATTCAGCTCAGTTTTAAAGTTGGAGTGAAGATACTGGTATCATATTAAACTACAAAACTTAAGGAATCCATTGGTACCAACAATGTCATACTAGTCATGACATGGTTGGTCGCCAGGGAGGCTAAATAACGCTCCAAACTTTTTGGTGAGGAAAAACTGGTATGGCCATTTTCAAAGGGGTCCCTTGACCTCTGACCTCAAGATATGTGAATGAAAATGGGTTCTCTGGGTACCCACGAGTCTCCCCTTTACAGACATGCCCACTTTATGATAATTACATGCGGTTTGGGGCAAGTCATAGTCAAGTCAGCACACTGACAGCTGTTGTTGCCTGTTGGGCTGCAGTTTGCCATGTTATGATTTGAGCATATTTTTTATGCTAAATGCAGTACCTGTGAGGGTTTTTGGACAATATTTGTCATTTTTTTGTGTTGTTAATTGATTTCTAATAATAAATATATACATACATTTGCATAAAGCAGTATATTTGCCCACTCCCATGTTCATAAGAGTATTAAATACTTGCCAAATCTCCCTTTAAGGTACATTTTGAACGGATAAAAATGTGTGATTCATTTGCGATTAATCACGATTAACTCGATTAACACGATTCAATATTTTAATCAATTGACAGCCCTACACAAAACATAATATGGTGATACTCATGTGTATCGATATTTTCTTACACCCCTACCCAACACTGGTAATAAGTACAGCTTATGTCAAAATGTGATGAATTTTATGTGTACTGCACATTGGGAGGAAACAATTTTACTCTTCAGCCTGAGGTGAAGCTACGGCTGAAAACTAACAGGTCAGGTTATCAAACAGGTTTGGCAAACTGAATTTCCTGAAAATAAGCCAGAATTACTGAAGTAAACCTGGTTTAACTGGTAGTCCTGCTTTCTGAATGCACCAATAAAACACTGACACCCATGAGAATTAAACTACAGATTACTGAATGTGTTGATAAAAATAATGCAGCTCTGTGAAGACTATGTACAACTATGAAGGGAGGGAGAGGGCTGTGTGGCAACCAGAGGTCAAACTCTCTCTCTGATTCATCACCACACCCGTCCCTGACAGGTGATAGCAAATATTGTTTTTTATCCGTGGTTGTTTTGTCCCCGCCGTCACATCGATTCTCTGAGAGAGAGAGACCGATGGAAACCTGAACTCGCCTCTGAAGAAACCTGCTGTTGTTGTTCTGCGGGATCAGCTGCCTCGACGGCGCTTTGCTTTGCATCGCTGCTGGTAAACAACCACTTAAATCGCTATAAAACCAGATCCGGTCGGGTCATCTGCCTGACAATAGTAATGAAGAACAATTAGTAGTAACCGCATGTTCACTGGAACCATGCTGAAGGATCATTTCAGAACGTGTTATTAGTCACTTATATGATATAAGTGGGCCGGTTTACTATGCAAGCAAATAACGGTGGCTTTAAAAAGAAATTTAAGATTAGAGTAGAAACAAAAGTTTAATTTACAAAATAATAATCTTACTACAAAAGAATGAATTTAGGAAACATTAGATTTCCTTTCTAACATACAATAAAATAATCCCACTAATCATTTAGTTGAAACAGTACACCATTGGTTTGCATGTTTTAGCTCATTTTCTGCATGATTACATATACTTATAGTAACAACACAGATTAGCCTTTCTGCAAACAATGCTGTTGTGTTTTACATTTCAACATGTATTGTACTAACTATTTGGTTTCCATTCATTTCAGTTAAGTATGAAAATCAATTGGCAGACTCTTGAAACTGGTTCCACTTTCTCAAATGTGAGGATTCGCTGCTTTTTTTTGGACTGTTGGTCGGACCAAACAAGCAATATGAAGACATCAACTTAGGCTCTGAAGACTTGTTATGGACATTAACTATTAACATGCTACATTTTATAGGCTAAAAGAATAATCAATTAATTGAAAAATATAATTGACAGAATAATTGATAATGAAAATAACTGTTAGTTGCAGCACTAAATAAAACAACATCTGTAGCTCCGGAGCAAGTACATGCCTTTAAAGATTTTTTGTCTAAAAACAAGAAGTTTTTGTATGTTAAATGACTAAGGATGGCTGATTTAAATAGATATATGTAGCCTATATACACACAGATATATACTATATATGCTTGTGTATCATCTTACTATGCAATCGTGTTGTAAAGACATGGACATGTTTTGTTATTATTTTACAAAATCCTGTCATCATAATTAATGATTCTAAACTCACAAAATGAGTAACTGAAGTTGTTTATCACGTAAACAAAGAATTTTGTCCGATGTTATGCTTAACAGCAAAACACATTTCATTACATTGAACATCAATTTGATTGTTATGTTATCTTGTATGCATTTGCTATGGTGATACACTCTCAGTGGCCACTTTATTAGGTACACCTGTGAAATTGGCCAGAAAATCCACCTTTACAAAGGTAATAATGTTCAGACACCGTCAGAGAGGTATTCATTTAACTACATCTTTATTTTTGAGGTTGTTGTTTGCAGTGGTGTTGAACTGAAATTATATTGAGGTGTTTTTTAGCGCTGCTTATACTCTTTTCATGATGAATGACTTATTTCCAAGAAATTTATGAGCACATCTCTGATAAACACAAGATTTAAAGCGGTGCTTTTGTGTGAGAAACTCAGTTTTACAGATCTGTTGTAATCAATTAGTCGACAAAATCATATGAGTGTTAGTCGACTAAGAATTTCTTTGGTCGAGGACAGCCCTAGTGTTTCTAATGTTTTTACACACCCATGAACCCATACGATACTATGAATACTGGGCTGTTGATTTCAGTCGTACTGCTACTGTACTGTTCTCATAAGCAGTGTCTCATCCTCATATCGTGATAGACAAGGAAAGCTCACTTAACCTTCTTTGTATACAAAAATAAATAGATAAATCCAGTCACAAATCAACTAATCAAGATAAACTTCTCTTAAACAACTACAAGGAAGTGAGTGCAGGAGCTCGGTTAATACAAACAGCAGACTCAAGCTCCATCAACTCATGAAATTGTTTCTCCTAATCCATAAATAATAAGAAATGTCTGGCTGCAAACTTGGAAGTACAACAACCTGCAAAACAAAATGTGTGGTTCTGTCACGCGACCACAGCCCAGATATTCAAACTGTAGGCAAATGGTGTTTCTGGAGAGCAGGGAGCACTCTCACTGCAACAGGTGGACAACAAGCAAAGTCACAGAGAGAGCCACACCTCAAACTCTACAGCTGTAGGGCCAATAACCAGACTTTGAACTGAGCACATAAAAAGATCCCGTTCTTCATCTAAAGACTGCAGCACTAAATTCACGTGTTACTTACATAGAGACTGAACTGAGTTTACATAATATACTCTATGTAAAGCCTTTACTTTTAGTGCATTTGCTGTTATAATGTTTGAGATGTTAATTTCACTCAAACATGATCAGTTCTGCTTCCTAAGTAAAGACTCTGAGCTTTAGTGTAACATAAGAACTTGTGTCTAATTAAAGGCACAATAATAGACCCTCACAGTGAACCCAGACGTGCTGCAATGCAATGTGATGTCTGTTTGGAAAGAAATGTGCCGCCTATCAGAGGCAGTGATCACAAGGAAGACGACGCCATTGTTCATTAGATAATTCATATCAGGGTCATCCAAGCACTCATGTAGCCTCGGAGCCACTACAACAACCTCAGCTATGGTTTCTGTTGGCTCCTCCATGTGCGACTCTTTTGTCCTGCTGTTTACTTTAGTGTTACGCTAAATTAAAGATGAAGCACTTCCTCAATGGGTAAGGATTTGTGTTCTCACAGCAGATATCGTTCACGTTTCACATTATTAACAAGGCAACAGCTGTCAATTTATTTCACAAAATTTTAGGGCTGTCAAAGTTAACGCGATAATAACGTGTCAACGCAAATTAGTTTTAACGGCACCAATTTAACTAGAAAACCTAAGGAATCGATTAGTACCAACCATGTCATACTAGCTTGACAGGAAGGAGGTTAAATAACGCTCCAAACTTATACTTCAATTTTGTTGTGGAAAAACTGGCATAGCCATTTTCAAAGGGGTCCCTTGACCTCTGACCTCAACATATGTGAATGAAAATGGGTTGTATGGGTACCCACGAGTCTCCCTTTTACAGACATGCTCACTTTATGATAATCACATGCAGTTTTGGGCAAGTCATAGTCAAGTCAGCACACTGACAGCTGTCGTTATGATTTGAGCATATTTTTATGCTAAATGCAGTACCTGTGAGGGTTTCTGGACAATATTTGTCATTGTTTTGTGTTGTTAATTGATTTCCAATAATAAATATATACATACATTTGCATAAAGCAGCATATTTGCCCACTCCCATGTTGATATGAGTATAAATACTTGACAAATCTCCCTTTAAGGTACATTTTGAACAGATAAAAAACATGTGATTAATTTGCAATTTATTACGATTAACTATGGACAATCATGCGATGATTAATCGCAATTAAATATTTTAATTGATTGACAGCCCTACTAAATTTACTACATTTGAATCAAAATGCCACAGAATTGACATTGCACACATGTGTTTTAATTTAGCACAGCTGTGTAAGAGTCTGAGAGGAAATGTTTAGATCACTTCTATGTAAGAATTGCCTCCAGGCTGTGAAAAACTCTGTACTCCTATTTTGAAGGAAATTAACTCAGCAAAGAGGGAGGAATGGAAATAAACACAAATTATTTAAACTCACAATGATAAACCACAACATCTGTCTTAACTGAATCTGTAATTTTACACTGACATTTTTTAAAAAACTTTAGTTGACATCCATCATAGACTATATCTTCTCTGTGATGTGCCAAAATAAAAGCATTATCTCTGGTTCATATGTATTCTCACTGTATTCAAGGCTGTTTGTGGGATGTTTTAAAATGTAAATATGTATATTTAGAGCTTATTCACTTACAGCACTTACAGCCATAAAGATTAAAGTCTATACAAGAGCTAAAGCAGATGGCACACTCAAAATATATCTGATGCTCAGTGGGACATTTGGTCTTTTTGAGCAGACTGCATTTGACAGTTTTGTAATGAATAACATGTCGAGCACTGGATCCTCCACACTCGCTCTTCACCCTCAATACTGACTGAAATGTATCCATAGCGTAAAACACTATCACGTATCATAAAGTGAAGTTGGCATCAAATGTTTGGCTAGATTCTTGGCCTTGTTTATTTATGCACTTATCAGGCATTTCATGTGTGCCAACTGTATTTAGGTAACATTCTTGTTCAGCTGTTTGTGTTACAGTGTTTAACACTGATAAGTAGGGCTGCAACTGGTTATTGCAAGGATTATTTTGATTGTCGATTAATCCGTTGATTATTTTCTAGATTAATCGAATAGTTGTTTGGTCTATAATGTCAATCAGAGTTTCCCAAAGCCCAAGATGACGTCCTCAAATGTCTTGTTTTGTCCACAACTCAAAGATATTCAGTTTACTGTCATAGAGGAGTAAAGAAACCAGAAAATATTCACATTTAACAAGCTGGAATCAGAAAATTTTGACTTTCTCTTTCTTAAAAAAATTACTCAAACCGATTAATCGATAATCAAAATAGTTGCCAATTAATTTAATAGTTGACAACTAATCAATTAATCATTGCAGCTCTACTGTGTGGCATGTTTTGTTCAATGTAAAAAAAATATATATATAAAAAAAAGATTAGCAGAAAAATACGTCCCATATTAATTCAAGTTTGACCACATTATTGTTTTGGTATAGGTTCAGAAACTCGGGTATCACACTGGCACTGCGGTATCGAAACACTACCCAGCAGCAACAATCATTTTCATCATCATTAACCTGCCGATTATTTTCACAATTAATCTTCTGCCCTATAAAATGTCAGAAATACTGAAAAATACCCTCTGCATTTCCCCAGAGTCCAAGTTAAAGTCTTCAAATCGCTTCTTTGGTTTGACCGACAGTCCAAAACCCAAAGAAAAGTAATTTCCAATGATAAAAAAATAAAGAATAGAAGCAAATCCTTTAATTGGAAAAGTTGAAACCTGAGAATAAGTGGCAGTTCTGCTTAAAAAAAACGACTTGAACGATTAATCGACTAATTGTTTGCAGCTCTACAAGTATCAAAAAGAGATTAAACTTCTAACTTAATCCCTAAAAAGCTGTTTTGTTGGGGGGGGGGGGGAAATCCAGTTTAATAGGTACACCTGGCAAATACTAATGCAGTTTAATACAACAGCCCTGCAATAAATCCTACCTTTATGAAATTTATACTGTTCTGTTTAAGAGAAGTGTTAATCAAACTTTATGGTTATTTGGAGGCTGTAGTTTGTGCTGCTGTTGAATTGAATTGCATTACACATTGAGAGAGGTGTTTCTATCATTTAGTCTGCCCTCACTGATATAAATTGGGTCGACAAAATATTAGTAACACCTTTCAGTAGAATGAGAAGTACAGTAAGTATAATTTGGGTATCGTAGCACACCAGGGGCACAAGTACCCAGCCCTACATGCTGGTATTCATTAAAATTAGACTTTTGTTGGGAAATAACACGGCTTTCATCAGACAGTGCTGATATCTTTTGTCCTGTGAAACAGAGGTCACGTCCAGTCAACAGCAGAGTGAGGGTTTGGTGATGTTTATGGAGGGAGGAGGCACTGGGCTGAGCTGCTCCCCCGGGTCCTCTGGGACGCCTCTGGCTGTGGCTGGAGCGGGACGAGTTATCTGGTTAGATTTGAGGCGATGCCCACTGAGCCGGACGTGAGGGACTTCCTGTGGTAAAAAAACGTGGAGTCCAACATCTCACACTCCATCCGCCTGTCAGTCTGCATCTGCCTTTGTCTCGGTGTAACTATCTGTGCCAGATTTCTGAATAGACCACTATCCTCAGTGGCACACATACTTTCTACACCAAAGAATGACAATGTGACATAACTGCTTGGCGGGCAGAGTGATAGGTTGAAATTTAGGATGTTATTTTAATTTTGCAAATGCAATTTGAATAAAATCAGCCTCTGTTTAAAGGGACTGTTTGTAAGAATCAGAAATGCTTGTCAACAGAGACTCCTGTGGCCGTTAAGTCAACAAAAGTGAGGCAACAAAAGTCGGCTTAGGGCTCGCGCTTGTGCTCGCTCTAAATAGACATGAACGAGCATCGCTCAAAACAGTGAGGTGACACACGTCAGCTAAAACCACAATATCACTCTATATTTCAGCTGCTTGGCAGTAATGTTAGCTGACCAGACGAAGGTCTCTCCATGAATCACTGCTGATCCTAGTGTTGGCTTTTCCTGCCTCAGCCTCCCGACCGCGGCCGGAGGGAACAGGAGACACCGGCACCCGATCGGAGACGATAACGTAACTCGTTGCGGAGCCCCGTCACTTCACAAGACACGGGAAACCTCTGTTGGTCTGGAGGAGCTGCAGCATTTATTTCTGCACAAACGTCCACTGCACATTCACTAGATATTCTCAGATCTACGAAGTCTCCTGCAGTGTGTAGTGTGCGCGCATGCACGTGAGGTGGAACGAGCTGAGTGAAGGCAAGCAGGCAGGCAGAGGAGCAGAAAGGCAGAGTACAGCAGAGACTCCGGCCCTGGAGACCAAAGCTACGGTCTCCCCCGCGTCCTCTGACCGCGGCCAACACTGTTTAACAGACGGGCTTCGCTAGATATAACTTTGCGGTTTTGGTGCTTCCGTCTAGTTTGTGTTAGAGTCTTGTCTGAACAGCGTAGCCACACGCTCGCGTGCGCGCATATGCGAGCGCTCATATGCGAGCGCGCATGGGACACCGACCCAGGTGATTAATACGTGTAAGAAGTTACAAACAGTCCCTTTAAAAAAGGTATATGAGTGGTATTAACATTCAATAACATTGCAAATTCCCCCACCGCAGGTCTACTAAAGGATTATCTCATTTTATCTTAACAGGATTCAAATTGAAATGTGTTTCTGTTTATCACTAAGAAACAGGTCTTTAGTATTTAGGCTGAAAAGTTTTAAAATACATATAGTTCCAATGGCATCTAAGAATATGATTGGTAGTAAGACTATGCTTAATCGGTGTTAGGATTAAGAGGGGGTCCTTAGAAAATGTTCTCCCCTGTAAGGGGTCCCTGGCCCCAAAGAGTTTGAGAACCCCTGATCTACAGAACAACACTCCCACAGCTGGTACAAGACCAATGTCTTGCCCAAAAGCAGGGCAGTGCTTGCAGACATGAAGGTTTGAATCCAGTCTTCCAACACAAGCTGCTGAAAATCTGCTAAAATCCCAAATCTCTTCAGCTTCTCTGTAGCACTGTGCTTGTTGTTAGGGAAAGAGCCAGCCGTAGGCAGTTTCTGTACTTAAACAAGTCTAGACAGATGCAGAACGGTCCTAATGAGTGTTATTGATAGACCTGATGGAACAAATACCCATAGGAAATATGGCTGGTGTCCCATTCAGAGAGAATAACTGCACAGTTTGAGTCTCCTTGAGGACATCAAATCAGAAAGACTGTGGCCAGTTTGAGGGAAGCAGCCCTCCACCTATCACATGTACATCTATATGTGCTTCACTGTGTACCAATGCCACCGAGACAAATTCCTTTCCAATTACTGCACTTGTTGAATGAAACGACTGTATCTGTGAGCTTCAAGAGGGGGAAGGAAGTTCACGTGCCCAGCTCTTACAACACACCAGGCTGATAACAGCCGGCCCCACCGGCCTAGCTAGTCATATTTCAGGTTGACAAAAGCTAAACATGCCACTCACACTTTCCTTTGAAAAGAGGAGCTTATGCAGTACGGGCTTAGAGGAGGACACAGAACCGGCTTTTGTTTTCAGGACCTCCTTGTAGACGTGCAGCTTTTGCTCCTGCTTCCCAGTGGAATTTGACGCGGAATGAAAACTGTATCTAAAAATAGAGGTAATTTCTCAGGTATCCAGTGACTTCATAATGAAGATAAGACACAGAGCTATCTTGCATGGTTGGTTGAAGGGCTGGCAAGGCGTGCCTTTACAAACTAGCTTTCCCAAGACAATCAATGTTGACTTTTAATGGCTACCACGGGGCTAATCTCTAAGAAAAGCCACTTATAAAAGTGTTTACCCAAACCTTTACTACAAGTGTTCATCTAGCAGTGGGGGAAGAAGTATTAAAGTTTTTTTTACTGAAGCAAAAGTAGCGTTACCACACTGTAAAAATACTCCATTATATGTTAAAGTATGTATAAATGTACTTATGCAGAAATATTTAAGTATTATCAGCAAAATGTAGTAAAGTAGCACTCTGCAGACAAATGGCCCCTGTAACTGATATATATCATTATTACATTGTTTATACTGATAAATCAATGAGTTTTACTGTTATAGTTGGTCGAGGTGGAGCTAGTTTAAATTATTTTGTATACAGTTCAGTCCAGTGGTTCCCAATTTAGAGGTCACAGGATAAATCTGAGGAGTCATGTGATTAATAGGGAAGAAAATCTAAATTCAGCTACACAAAGTTGCATTATTTTGACAGTTATCTATATGACACCATCTGTGAGGTTTAAAGAGAAAATGTTATATTTAGTGGAACTGCTGATAACTCAGACATCTGAAATGGGACGGGCTCCTTGACCCATATGGGGTTTGTTTGTAACTTATCAAAATATCATTACCTTAATCTGAAAAGGTTGCCACAGATGTCAAATAAATGTACTGCGGTATCGAAACACTACCGAGCAGCAACAATCATTTTCATCATCATTAACCTGCCGATTATTTTCACAATGAATCTTTTGCCATATAAAATGTCCGAAAATACTGAAAAATGTCTTCAAATTGCTTCTTTGGTCTGACCGACAGTCCAAAACACAAAGAAAAGTAATTTCCAATGATAAAAAAAAATAGAGAAAAGAAGCAAATCCTCCAATTGGAAAAGTTGAAATTGAAATTGGAAATACTTAAGTAAAGTACCTCAAAACTGTACATGAGATATTGCTAACAGCAGCAATTAAATGCATCACAATTAAGTGGCTAAAACCTGAGCCCCCAACATACAATGTATGGATTGAGAAGGTATGGGAAATTTACCACATGGAACAAATAACCTATTCCCTAAGACTCCAAAAAGACACATTTATTAAAAGGTGGAGCCCTGCCATGATCATACCAAGACTGTGATCAGGTACCTGCATATTTTGATATATCCTGGATCATACTTGTATCTCTGTCTTCCTGACCCAGGTCATCTCTCTAAGCACATACACACACCCACACAACACACACCCTTCCACACACTGACCTCTGACCCTTCACCACATTTATTTATTTATTTTACTTTATTTCATTTTCATTCTTTGGATTGTTTAAGTATGTGTTCTCCCTTTCTCTGATTTCAATTGAAATTACAGTTTAAGATGAAGTCTTGTTTTGAGTTTTTTGTGTTTTCTCTCTCCCCCTCTTGTTTAAAGTTGTAATTTTTTTGTGTAAAAACAAAGAGACAGCTGTAAAATGAAAATACAGTGGTAAAGAATTCGATCATGATTTTATAAGTTGCTGAAACTGCAATAAAAACTAAGTTAAAAAAAAAAAAAAGCTGTTTTGTTGGGGGAAAAAAAATCCAGTTTAATAGGTACACCTGGCAATACACCTTAATACAACCGCCCTGCAATAAATCCTACCTTTATGAAATGTATACTGTTCTGTTTAAGAGAAATGTTGATCAAACTTTATGGTTATTTGGAGGCTGTTATCAATTTATCAAAATATCATAACCTTAATCTGAAAAGGTTGGGGGGAAGTAATATTTCCCTATGAAATGTATAAAGTAAATATAAAGGAGCATAAAATGCAAATTTTTAAAATATATTCTATCAGGCAGCTTAATCCATAATGATACATCATCATTTATTAGTTTGTTAATATTTTGTATTAATAATCTGACTCTGCAAAGTAAGAAGCAACTACAGATATCAAATAAATGTAATAAATGTAGTAAAAAAGAACAATATTGTCTTCCACAAGGCAGTGAAGTAGAAGTATAAAATAGTATGAAATGGAAATACTCAAGTAAAGAATGAATCAATGAATCATATTCTATAAGATCATCATATGTTTTCAGCTTTGTGATGATGCATTTTCTAAGTGACATCATTTGAGTCAATTTAGTCATTTAATTTAACCGTAAAAATTAATAATAGTCCATTTTAACTTCATGCATGTCCCTCTGGAGCCACAAGTCTTTATACAACTTTGTTCACATATGCAGTACTGTACTGTAAACAGACTTTGATGTCATCTGATTTTCTAGAAGAAATAGAAAATCGTAATAAAAGTTACTTTAGTTCTTAAATGTTATTTCCAGGACTCCCAACTCTATAAATTTAGTAAAAAAAAGAACAATATTGGCTCCCACAAGGCAGTAAAGTAGAAGTATAAAGTAGTATGAAATGTATAAAGTAAATATAAAGGAGCATAAAATGGAAAAACTCAAGTAAAGTACCTGAAAACTGTACATGAGTGCAGTACTTAGTACTACAGGTTAGAATACTTCATTACTTTGAGTTAAAACACTTGAACGCAAAACTAAACCACAAACATGAGTTTTAAAAGCCACAGAAGAAGAAGAAACATGCATGACTGTTTGCTCCTCCAGGTGAGCTGTTCTTACCTCAGGTGGGCTGATGTTAAACGCCTCTGCTATCTTCCCGTAAAGCTCCTTGACGTTGGAGAAGCCCTCGATCCTGCCGGTGGGACTCCCGTGAGCCAGCTGCGTGTGGAACACCAGTTTGGGCCGCAGGTTGGCGGGCGGCGGCGGCAGCCCGGCTCCGTTCACCGAGGACTTATTAGACAAGCTCCCGGTGGCACCTGCGTGTCCGCCGCCCTCCTCGTTGTCCACCAGATGCTCCTTCGTCGACTGCTTTTTCTTCCTCCACGGTCCCAGCGGCATGTTTGTGGTAGTTTTCGCTTGTTTGTCGACGTTGGAAAGTATAAAGTCCGAGCTTCTGTTAGAGCATTGAAGTAACCTGTTGAGTTCTAATCCCAACGGTCGCGTTTGGTCCTTATTTACTTCCTTCTTTCCTTCCTTCCTTCCTTCCGCGGCAACACTTTTCCTCTTCCTCACCTGCCTCACAGCCTGGATGTGTTTCTTCGACAGTGGCTCTCGCTTGCTGAATAACTAGTGTGAATATTCAACAGGTAGGTGGTGGTGAGTGCTGATAAACTCTGACACAACCTGCTGGCTGCTCCGGTCCTGAAGGCTAACAATAGCTGCTCTGTCCGTCTGTCTGTATGTATGTCAGCGGGGCGCATGCGCAGCGGGGCGCAGTCCCAGTGCACCTGTACTCTACCAGGAGAGGAGGAGGGGTCACTTTAAATCAATTACTCAGGTGGTATTTAAAACACATGCTGCAGGATAGTGGTGGAAGAAGTAGTTAGTTCTTTATACTGTAAAAATACTCTGTTACAAGTAAAAGTTCTGCATTCAAAATCTTACTTTGCCTAAATAAAAAGTACATCATTATTAGCATCAATATAGCCTATATATACTTAAAGTACCACAAGTAAAAGTACTCTTTATGTAGAATGGCTCATTTCAGAATAATACATATAATATCACTGGATTATAATTAGTGATGCAATAATGTGCACATAACTTTAACTTTAACTTTCTATTCATTGGTGGATAATATAATGATCATCTTTAATTTACAATAACATAACATTTCTTACACCCTTCCTTAAATGTTATTTCCAGGACTCCCAGCTGCCTCCTGAATTCTGAAAGGATTCTTCTTTGAAACCTAAAGGACCAGTTTAAGCTTTTCAGATAAGGGTTTCCCAGATGTGTAACGTAAGATCAGGATAAAGAGTTATTATCTTTTTTATATATAATTATACACTTCTTTACAGTGCCGATTACTGATGAAACATGACACTGAATTATTGTAAACAGAAAGGTGTGTAAACTGTGATATTTTGTCAATATAATAAAACTAGCTTGAACGCTATCTTTTCTATTCTAGATACCAACATCAACATCAGGCTCACACAATGAGAGGCAGCAGGTGTGTTTACCCTCCACCCTCCCTGGATAATAGTGACTCATCATTTGCACAAATCTCTCATGCACATGTTGATGTGCTAGTTATTTTAGGGACAGTGGAGCCATTTAGTGCAAATCTTTGCTAGCAAAAGGAACAATTTGTTCACCAAGAGATCTCCATCTTTTTTCCCTTGAAAACTAATCAGACATTTGTTTTAAAATAAGAGATAGATAGATAGATAGATAGAAGTCAGTGTGCTGACTTGACTATGACTTGCCCCAAACTGCATGTGATTATCATAAAGTGAGTATGTCTGTAAAGGGGAGACTCGTGGGTACCCATAGAACCCATTTTCATTCACATATCTTGAGGTCAGAGGTCAAGGGACCCCTTTGAAAATGGTCATGCCAGTTTTTCCTCGCCAAAATTTAGCACAAGTTTGGAGTGTTATTTAGCCTCCTTCATGACACGCTAGTGTGACATGGTTGGTACCAATGGATTCCTTCGTTGTTTAGTTTCATAAGATGCTATCTTCACTCTAGCTTTAAAACTCAGCCCGCTACAATCTAAAAATCGCAAATTGCATTAATAATAATAATAATAATAATAGATTAAACTTATATAGCGCTTTTTAGGATCTCAAAGACGCTTTACACATTCGGGGGGAAAAACGGTGTGAGACAAAAAGTAGACGAACGACAAAAAACAGGCGACATACACAGGCACACTCTCATACATATACACGGACAAATGGGTAGGGGGAGGGGGAGGCTACAAGTAAGCAGAGGAGAAAAGATGGGTCTTGAGATGGGACTGGCATTAATTCATTAATGCGTTAAAGAAATTAGCAGTGTTAAAATTAATTTGCATTAACACGTTATTATGGCGTTAACTTTGACAGCCCTAATAGATAGAGAGATAGATAGATGGATGGATGGATGGATGGATAGATAGATAGATAGATGGATGGATGGATGGATGGATGGATGGATGGATGGATGGATGGATGGATGGATGGATAGATAGATAGATAGATAGATAGATAGATAGATAGATAGATAAAAATGTTAAATTAATATGATACTTATTTGTGATATTAAATGAAAATATGTACGTAATAACTACTTGTTACAGCCATGTAATAACAGCTTATATTTGTCTTTGAGCTTTGAACTAATGAGATCAAATGTCAGCAGCCAAGAGGCTCTCTGTATCTGTCCAACAAGGACCCTGCCTCTGTGGGCCCCTGGGCCGCCGCCATGATGAGTGATATGGCGTCCCCTGGTGGGAAAACGCACAGTAAAGGCCTCTGTGTTGGCAGCTGACAGCCAGCAGCTGGGACCAGGCAGCTATATTTACACATTCATAGTTTTGCCATTAGTAAGCATTAAATTCAGTCAACGTATTTTTAATTGCACATCAGAAAAGTGTTACAACAACAAAATATTCACATTTGACTACTAAAATATACGTCTGAAGAACCATTTCCTGGTGCTCGATTAGTGCACTATTGCTATGCAGACTGTTCACTGACTATAAATAGGCCTTAGCAGCATCAACGGTTTTACGGTTTATTTCGTGGAGGAGGATTCATCGCATGCCTCCCCTCCCTCACTGAAACAGCTCAAGATCACTTCATGTGGAAATATTTATTTTAAAATTCAAGTTCAATATCTTCACATATAAGTTTCTAAAATGCACATATGCCCATCCAGTTCATTCAACTTCACTTTCCTCTTGAATAACTTGTACACAGATTTTAAGACAGCCTCCACATTGAGGCTTGTATCTCTACATGACAAAATAAACACTGAAGAAAATGTCAGTAGAGCAAGAAAATGTACTGTTTGGCACTGTAATGTTTCCCAGGATCACTGGGATGATTTTTTTGGCAACTGTAGACTCACTTACTACCAAATATTTCCAACAAACAAAAAGTTAAAGTGATTGTGGCCAAGACCCACATACACAAAATGTGTTTCTTCCAGATATCAACAACCCAGACAGTCTCTCACTTGCGCTTATATCATCTTGGCAGCATGCATGGTATTTATAAAAACACCAGCTCAAAAATAGAAATTGCACATTCGTTGTAGGGTCCATCTGTGAACTGTCAGAATTGCCCTTGTGTGTTTGTGTGTGGGTGTTTGGTAACAAGGGCAATGCTGTCATTTCCCCTCATTCAGTCCGTGTCCTGCGTCCTAAGCAGGTAAATGCCGCTTCAGGACGTCCTTGGCGTTGCCAGGCAACGCCTCGGGAAAGTTAACATCAAACTCCACCACCAGGTCTCCTCTCTGCTCGGGGTTTTTGGGTAAGGGGAGACCCTGGCTGGCGACAGTCTTTCTCATGCCAGGCTTGATGACATCCGTGATCTTCATGTTGCACGTCTTCCCGTCTATCGTTGACACGGTAACCGAGCAGCCGCACAACGACTGAAAAAGACAGGAACATTGAGAATGTGAGACGTGAGAATCAGGAGAACAGCAACCCACGCATGAGCTACTGTGAAAATAACGCATTAATCTGTTCGTTGGCTGAGATTAAAGGGATAGTTCAGATTTTTTTTTAAGTGGGATTGTATGAGGTACTTATCCATAGTCGGTGTATTACCTACAGTAGATGGTGGTCAGTACATCCCCAGTTTGAGAAACAGACAGGAGTACCAGCACGGATGCAAAGCAATGTTCAAAGCCACCAGACTCCTTTGACAAAAACAGTTATTTTACCTCGCAGAACACGGAAGTAGCTGGTCTACCTCTGCCTCGATCTGTTAGTTTGTTTGTTATTGTGTGACTTTGGTGTTTTAAAGGGTTAGTTCAGTTTAAAGGAGTCTGGTGACTTTGAAGAGAGCATAGATGAATACAACAGCTTCAGTTCACAGACACATAGCGTTGTCTGAAGGCAAGGTAAAGCGGTGAAAATATTCTAAATGTAGCATACACTTAAACTGATATTGATTCTAGGTGGCTAAAAGATGTTTTGCTGCTGCCCCCATCCAAGGCAGTACATTGCTCTGGTTCCTTGCCAGTACTCCTGCCTGCTTCTCCAAACTGGAGGCGTGCTGACCGTCATCTAGTGTAGGTAATACACTGACTATGGATAAGTACCTCATACAACCCCACTATAAAAAATCAGAACTATCCCTTTAAAGTTATACATGTGTAACCTAGAGCTGCAGGGCAATATACTTGCAATGACCATGATATTAGAAAGGATATGTTCTGATATCAATATATTGCACATTATAGCAAATGTACACTAATTCACATATACAATAATCACACTGATGTTAAAAGCAGCTGACTATGATCCATTGCTATGTATTACATGACGCCAAAGTCATCAAAGTAACTAATTTTGTTAGATTCACTTAATAATCATTAACAATCCTTTGACAACAGATATTTGTTGTACGATAACAGGAAATGTTCATGTCACCATGATACAATTCATCTGAAAGTTGATAAAGGATGGCATTAAATTATTCTCCAGCTCTACTGTGAATGCATTTACACACATTTCCTTAATCTCAAAATGCAAAAATCTGTGAACTTTAATGGTGATTTCCTATACTTAACAGTCTTTTCATAAACACATAAGATAAACATTTTTAATGAGAATACCTGGTTTAAAAGAATTGCGACCATGAAATGTACTGAGCAGGACATTTGGGACTACTATTGAAAAGTGAAATTGATTAATGTGTTTGCCTCAAACATATTTTTGGCAAGTCTGTATTGCAGTTTCTTTTGTTACTTATATGTGGACACTATATATCTGCGATAAACTAATATTGTAGACGGTGTGCAGGTTGCTCAAATTTTTTGCAAAATGTTTTTTTCAACAGATGCACTCAAACTGGCCTCTTGAATATCTACAGTTCATCAGCTTTAAATACCCTTGAAGCTTAAGTGAACAGTTAACATTGCATTGGACATACTGTACCATTATAAGAGATTTCTGACGGTGTTTGCTGTATTTTTATTCCCAGACCCAGACAGGACCCTTGCTATTTGAACACTGAGCAAATTATACAACTACTTTGACCAAATAGTCTTCATTTAAGATCCCTTTCATAGCTTTTCCAGAGCTTTCCTCAACCATAGACCACATCAACACTCTTCATTAGTAGATGGAGTTTGCTCAGCTGTCGAGGAGATGGCTCAGTTGTCGTCACATGTTAACAGGTGGTCGTAATCTCTCTATTCAAAGATCGCCTTTGGCATTGGATATAAACAACCTCTGTTTTTTTCTCTTTTCATGTCTTTCAGATGAAGACTGTGAGAAGTTGTGGAAAGTTCTGGAAAAGGCTAGTAAGTGGTCCTTGAGATAAGTTTATTTTATCAAACAACTGTGTGCCAAAGTCAAGAATGCAACTTTCATGGTGATATACAACTATTCTATTTGATCATAGTCGGAAAATAGGGCTGTCAAATTTAACGCGATAATAACGCGATAATAACGCTATAACGCAAATTTGTTTTAACGCCAATAATTTCTTTAACGCGTTAACGTAATCAATCTTTCGGAGGTTGTAGCGGGCTCTAGAAAACCTAAGGAATCCATTGGTGTCAACCATGTCATACTAGCTTGTCGCAAAGGAGGTTAAATAACACTCCAAACTTGCACTAAATTTTGGCCATTTTCAAAGGGGTCCCTTGACCTCTGACCTCAACATATGTGAATGAAAATGGGTTCTCTGGGTACCCACGAGTCTCCCCTTTACAGACATGCCCACTTTATGATAATCACATGCAGTTTGGGGCAAGTCATAGTCAAGTCAGCACACTGACACACTGACAGCTGTTGTTGCCTGTTGGGCTGAAGTTTGCCATGTTATGATTTGAGCATATTTTTTATGCTAAATGCAGTACCTGTGAGGGTTTCTGGACAATATTTGTCATTGTTTTGTGTTGTTAATTGATTTACAATATTAATATAAACATACATTTGCATAAAGCAACATATTTGCCCACTCCGATGTTGATAAGAGTATTAAATATTGGACAAATGTCCCTTTGATTAATCATGGACAATCATGCGATTAATCACAATGAAATATTTGAATCGATTGACAGCCCTATCGGAAAGAAACATTTAATGTGATTAAAAGGTGATTTCTCAGCGTGATTCACATCATGCAGAGTTGATCTTCTGTTGTTTGCATACATCGATCACATATTCAGAGATGAAGCAGAGAGTTCTCAGAGAGTGGGAGGAACCATATAAGAACATCTTGCAATGTGTGCACGTGGGCGGCCACCGCCTCTCTGCCCTCCCTGTGATACAGCTTCTATTTCTCAATGCTGATGATCTAGATTACATAAATGCACAACAGCCGAAGTGTGTGTGTAGTTCAGTACTAGAGCTCTACTACAGTGCTCATTCAGGATGCCTGTACATTCCAGGGAAAACAGCTTTTTGAGGCAGACTACCTACGGCTTAAGTAGTGAGCATTAAAGCAGCACTTTAAAATAAATATGCGCTTGTTCTGAATCCTGTGAGTGACTAATCCATCTATCAGACTCTATTAATACTACTGCACTCAGTCAGAAGTGGGTGCCAGAATAGAAAGCGCCTCACCTGTCGTAAGCTCACGCGCACAGGATACACAATGTTCGAGCCCTCCCGCCTAAAGTGAGGGTGTGGCTTGTCCTTGATGACGAAAACAATGTCAGCAGGGATGGTATTGGACGACTCGTCCCCCTCCCGCGGGAACGTGATCTTGGTTCCCTCTTTCCAGCCCCGCTTGATCTCGATAGTGAGAATCTTATCCTCGTTGCGCATGGTCCTGCCGTCTGGATTTAGCCTCTTGCGAGAGATTTTCATCCTCTTGGTGCAGCCGTGGAAGACCTCCTCCAGGGTGACCCTCAGTTCGTGGATGATGGCCGGGTCCTGCTTCCGGCGCCCCTGCCCTCCGGGGCCGACGTGCCCGTCCCGAGGGAATCCGTTCATGTTGAAGTTGGTGAAGGAGCCGAAGGGGTCGTTTCCGTCCACCTCCATGTCGTCGTCGTCTCGGCCATTGGCCTTACGCCCGAAGAACATCTCGAAGGGGTTCGAACCCCCGAAGAAAGTGGCGAAGGTGGCGTGAGGGTCCCCGTGGAAGGTGTAGGTGAAGGTGTTGCCTGGTCCATCACCAGTGGGCCCACTTCCTCCCTTGAGACCTGATGGGCGACAGAAATGATTCATCAGTCATCCAAACATTGACACTCTGCAGTGGGAGAGCTTCATGCCCCAAGTGATGCCTACTTTGACAATCCAATCCACCAGATAGGTATTAGGTCCGATACTGACCTTATTAGGTGGAACCACATTAAATATAAGGGCTTCAATTATTAGCTGATTAGTCGATAGATTGAACTATTTTCAATTATCAATTGATTGTCATTTTTCAAGTAAAAATATCAAACATTAGAGATTCCGGCTTCTCAAATGTGAGAGTTTGCCGCTTTTCCTTGTCTTAAAGGAACAGTGTGTAACATTTCGAGGGATCTATTTGCATAAATCGTATATAATGTTCATAACTATGTTTTCATTAGTGAATAATCAACTGAAACTAAGAATCGTTGTGTTTTCGTTAGCTTAGAATGAGCTGTTTATTTCTACATAAGGAGCGGGTCCTCTTCACGGAGTCCGCCATGTTGCAAACCAGGCTCTAGAGAGGGCTGCTCACATTTTTACGTTACCTGAAGGCCACCGTAGTTCTCCGAAACGTTTCTGTAACTTGAGCAACAGAGTGCAAAACCGTGGTACCACCAGCCGCCATCTGACTTCCGTTGCTACTTAAGTAGTGTTATTAAGGATAGCCTCTGAGTAGGGCTGTCCCGCATACCATTTTTTGGGCTTTCGAAGCTTCAGCGAGAAATATTTGAAGGTATTCGTAGCTTCGCGGCGCTGCAAAGCGCAGCAGGCTGACATGTTCTTCTGTCTGTCTGTCTCCATCTCTCCCATTTCAGTGCCGCTGATGCACTACTGTACACACACGCACCTCTACACACAACAAACAGCGATATCCGTCTGAGAATTACTAATAATAATTAATGTTGAATATGAATAATGTTGTGGGATTATGCCTTAATTCATGAGCTATTTTGGGATTTATACTTTATTATTACATACAGTACTTATTTAAAAAAACAAAAAAAGAGGCAATCGAATACTGATTTCGAGGTCGATTACCAGTTGAAGCTTTGAAGAATTCAGGTCAGCCCGAGGGGAATGACGTTATCACAGTTTTGCACTCGGCGGCTCACGTTAACGCAGTCTTGGAAAGGGGGGGATGAGCGGAGGGGTACTCAGTTGATTGCAATCTGCAAACAGACCACTAGATGTCGCCAAATCCCAATCACTGGTCCTTTAACATTGTTGTGAACTGATTTTTTTTTTTTATATATCTTGGTCAGACAAAACAAAACATTTGAAGATGTCCCCTTGGGCCTCTAAGAAATTACATTTTCCGTTGTTTTCTGATGTATTATAGGCCAAACGATTAACCAATTTATTGAGAAAATAAACAGCAGATTAATCTATTTTAAAAAATAATCATTAGTTGCAGCTCTACAGTTTATTTGTCAATGTCAGTAGAAAATTCATCGTTTAGTTTTAAATTCATTCAAGCACAACAGCAGTTTTTCAGTACAGCAAAAACCCTTAGCATCATGTTGCCTTCTATAAAAATGATCCCAGTGAGTTCCACAAAGTGTGATATACAGATTTTAAATTTTGCAGAAAGAGAGCACTGGTATTGAACTGGTATATTGGTTGATGCCCTCAGAGTTGGGGCAAAGAGTACAGAAGCAGAGAGCCGAACTCAGTTGCTGCCGCCATTTTGGACTGAAAACGCATATATTTATAATATTTTATTGTTCAACACAGACCATTTTGATAGAATATGACAGTAGATTTGACATCATTTTGTTTTACTTTTGTACGGCACTTTTTATGTGGATGTTTTACTGGCGTCCGATAGTCGCTTTCAGTCCAAAATGGCAGAAGCGTAGTTTAGCTGCTGATGTTGCAATGGAACGTACAATTGACTTCACTTCTTGGCAATATACGTTCTTTGGTTGAGACTGTATCTCCTGTTCAACAAAATACTTTATAGTGCAAAAGTAGATC
This sequence comes from Sebastes fasciatus, assembly GCF_043250625.1. Classification (NCBI taxonomy): domain Eukaryota; kingdom Metazoa; phylum Chordata; class Actinopteri; order Perciformes; family Sebastidae; genus Sebastes; species Sebastes fasciatus. The sequence goes on from NC_133805.1 coordinate 27,637,171, forward strand.
AAACTATGATGCTTTTCAAAGGACAGTCAGGAACTTGAATCTTTGTTGGACAAATTCTGAGACTAAACAAACTCAAGATCTTTAATTTTTTGAGATATTACAGTAGATAATCTACTCTGGTAATGGGTTTATCCAATAGCAATGTTAAAGAAGTTGCATTTTATCACCAATAAAGCACACTTGTAGATGCTCTGTTCGTTGCATGGCTTAAATAATCCTTTAAAGGAGACATATCGTACATATTTCCAGGTACATATTTTCATTTTAGGGTTCAATTAGCAATCATTTTCATACTTTACACCATGTTTCCCTTATACTGGCCCTTTCTTCAGCACCTTTGCTACATTAAATGGTACAAAAAAAATAAGGTACATTTGTGAATATGGCCACCTTTAATTTTTAATATACGGATGTAGAGATGATCTGTTTTCCCTTCCTCACATCAAACATGCTTCATAGCTTTCAGCCATCTGTTCAGATAGACCTGCTACATTGTAGGTACGACACATAAAGGCTTCGATATAATCAAATTTGTTTCTATTACAACACCTACATTTGTAAGAAAATCTGTGGTGGAAATGGTGACAGGCCTTTATTTCTCTTAAACAGAGGCTTATAATAACTGCAGATATAGTGAAATAGATAATCCTCATAATAATAATAATAAAACAGGCAGACCTGTAGTCCAATGATCTGCTGAACAGCTGTTTTCTAAACCTGCCAGCTGTGTTTTACATCCAACCATCCAGGCTTTATATATATATATATATAACGCTGCATAGAAGGTGAATTAAAATCCGTCACACAAAGGTTATGAAATGTAATTCAATGCAAATATAAAAAGCCATTACCTTCTTCTCCATACTGATCATAAACTTCTCTTTTCTTGGGATCACTGAGGACTTCATACGCCTCAGCGATCTCCTTAAATTTCTCCTCGGCGGCTGCAGACTTGTTTTTGTCCGGGTGCCATTTCAGCGCTTGTTTTCTGTAAGCTTTCTTTATATCCTCCTCTGTGGCTCCTTTAGAGATGCCCAACGTTTTATAGTAATCTTTACCCATCTCTCACCTATCCGTTAATAATAAAGAATGAAGGAAAAAGGCGGATATTAGCCCTTAAAGAGAGGGAGTGAGAGAGAGAGAGAGATAGGAGCTGGTGGAGTGATGGTGGACGGATGGTTGTCTCAGTCTCAGTCAGTCTCAGCAGTGAAGCGGCCTCAGTCTCAGTCTGGACTAATAATGGACAATAAGCAGCCACAGGCAGATAAACCCATTTAGAGGCGGTTAGTCAACGCCGAGGACCTTCTGCTATTTCTCCTGACTGGATGACTGGATGACCCTCTTTAAATAGACTCAGCTCACTCCTCCTCTCTGCATCCACAGCAGCCGAGACCAGCGTCAAGTTCAACACGAGGAGTAGTTCTGGTTCCGGTGAGCAGAGAGACGAGAGAGGAGCTGTCAGCTGCTCTGACAGCTGGATGAGGAGCTGTCAGAGGAATATTTAATGTATTTAATACACTATTTATTAGAATGGACTACAAAATATGATCATCATTTATGATTTATGGTCGGATTAACCTTCTTGAGGATCCTGGGACAAAAAAAAAGACTCTGCTTCCAGCTCCTCGTTGTCTTTGCTGATTCTGATGTACAGTATATAATTCATCCCTGGATAAACGAGTTGGAGCCACCAGGGGGCGTTTTATTCTGAAGGCCGGTTTATGCTGAGGCTTGTCTCACTGTAATAATAGATTGAGGAATGAAGATTCAAGATTCAAGATGTTTATTGGCACACCGGTTATACAAGTACAATCGTGTAAAATACTTTTTGCTGGGAAGCTCCATTAAGAAAACAGTTAAAGAAGTTAAGTAGCAAAATAATAGTAAAATAAAAATAAAAATAATAGTGTATTTACAAATAATCTACAGTATAATACTAAAGGAAGTACTTGGTATATGGTAACTATAGAAGCAAAAAAATAAATATAAATAAATAAATGTATATATATATATATATTATATATTTATATATATATATATATACATTTATTTATTTATATATATTTATATTATATATATTTATTATATATATATATATATATATATATATATATATATATATATATGGGAGCAGTAGAATTTGCTTACTATAAAATAATAATAACATTGATAATAGTAATGATACGCTTTATTTATATAGAAACTTTTACAAAACAATGTTTACAAGGTGCTTTACATAGTAAAAACAATAGCAACAGAAACATGCACTTGTTAGTCACATTAAGAAAACAGTAAGTTAAGTAGCAAAAAAATAAAAAAATAAAAATAATAGTGTATTTACAAATAATATACAGTATAATAATAAAGTAAGAAATTGGTATATGGTAACTATAGAAGCAAGATATATATATATATATATATATATATATATATGGGAGCAGTAGAGGTTGCATACTATAAAATAATAATAACATTGATAATAGTAATGATACGCTTTATTTATATAGAAACTTTTACAAAACAATGTTTACAAGGTGCTTTACATGGTAAAAACAATAGCATTAGAAACATGCACGTTTTAATCATAAAACAATAAGAAACAGCCCTATCCAAAACAATAATTAAAACAAGCAGTAAGGCGTTTTAATTTGAAGGCCGGCCTATGCTGAGGCGTGTCTAATTGTTAATAATAATAATGATAATTATAATAATAATAATCATAATAATAAACTGTATTTATGTGGCACTTTTCCAAAACAATGTTTACAAGGTGCTTTACATGGTGAAAACAATAGAAACATGCACGTATTAGTCACAAGTCAGTGAAGTCATTTTAGAGCACATCAGAAACTAGAAATATTGACAAAGGGCAGCCTTGCAACAAATGATCATGTGAAATGTGTGTGTTCACATGTGAAATATCCAAAAACCACATGTGCTTAAACATTGTGGGAATTTAATATCTGTACTTTTCCTGGAGTCCACATAAATGCATTTACAATACTTTAATGAACAATTTCGTGAATTATCTGATGTATATGAGATAATCACAGGTTGAAATTTCACATGTGAGATGCAGTTTCACATGATAAACATGTTACATGTGCTTCACATGTGATAAACTCACAAGTGTTTGTTTTTTGTTCAAAGAAATAAAAAAATACAAATGTTTAATTTAATTATTTATGTATTTATATATTTGTTTTATCTTCTTTGCAGTCTTTGCAGATCCTGGTTACATGTTGGATTGAATCTATATTTTTATGTTTTGGTTTTCTTCTTTCTTTATCTGTATTTTTGTGTGTGTTTATTTTTAAATTTGTGAATATTTGGAATTGTGAATATTATGTGTTTGTTGATTTAAAAAGAGTGAAATCCTATCAAAGCAATCTCATATATGAAAAAAATAATTATAGTTAAAATAAACTAAAATAAAAATGTCATCGACCCCAACACCAGCATGCATTATCCAGACCATTCCCATTGTATCCACCTGCCTCAACACTATGGAGGATTAAAGTTGATAATATAATATCAATACTAAATGACTCAATAAATAAATAAATGTAGAAATAAAAACGTGAATTATCAAATAAATATGCAGGTTAATTTGTTAATTTGATGAATATGCACATAAATAGAAAAATGCATCAATAAAATGTATTTATTTATTTGAAAAATTACTTATTTTTATATTCATTTATTTTCCCAATATATTCTTTTCTGTGTACATTTATAACTGTTTTTGATTTATTTCCCTATTTATTCATTGCCCTATTTATTTATTTATTTATTTATTTATTTTCTCTTTACATTTATTTCTGTTTTTATTTATTTCCCTATTTATTCATCTTTTTTTTTTTTGCCCGATTTCAAAATAACGTACATTCTTTTTCTTTATTATTATAATCCTCTGTCTGTCTCTGAGCAGTCCCACTTATACAGGAGTGGCACAGTGATGATTAAAGAAGAAGAAGATGCTGATGAAGATGATGATGTGGTGGTGGGCTCTCTTGCAGCCACAGCACCCCCTGCTGTCTCACAAACAAAGTGATGTTTTCTCTCTGAGCTAATGATAAAAGCGCTCCTGCAGCATTGGCACTGATCCCTGCCAATGAGTCAGCGTCTGAGCATATCTGCAGGTCAATATCCTCTGATGATTATCAATGCATTCACTTCTCACCTGATGAAGCAGGCTGCATTTATTTAACATCTTTATTTTTTTTTTATCCGGGGCTAATTTCATTCTGAACGCACCATGGATCAGTTTCGTGGTTTATTTGCTAAACTGGATCAAAACGAGGATGGATTCATATCAGTGTCGGAGCTGCATGATGAAATGAGGAAGCATGGGATCCTGTCAGCGGATGGAAAGGTCCAGGTAATATTCTTATTATTTATTTTTTTGTTTAAATAGTATATACTGTACAGTATGTGCCAGACTGTAATTTCATTCATTCATTCATTCATTCAAGCACTAATCACCACAAACCTGCTCATTTTCTTCTAGAATATCATTGATTCTTATGACAAAAACAAAGATGGCCTGTTGGATTATAAAGAGTTCCTCAGCTACATGATGGACAGAGAGAGGAAATGGAAAATATACTTTCATGACCTTGACAAGAACAAGTGTGGTGAGTGGTCACAGACTTACCTCTTTAAACATGTTTTATTTCTCAATGAAACATAAGAACATGCTACAAACTACAGGCTACAATAGTTGAATATAGGTTACTTTAAAAACTAATGTATTTATAATCTGTTTTTGAGCATTACACCTCCTATTTTGATAAACAACACACTGTGTTTTACTACTGATGTAGAAGATGAGTAGTTTACCTGGGCCTGTTCTTCATAAACTACCATAAATGTGAATTATTTGACTATAGACTGTATTTTCAAGGACACACAGGAAAGCGAGGCATGCATACAGTACGACTTGTTTATGGTACACAGTAGACAACACACTGCACAATCCTGCAGGCTGTGACCTTTGCACAGTATCCCTTCCCTGAAACATGATGAGTGGATAAGCAGTACCGGTACCTGTTTATAACTGTGCATTTCTTCTCTGATCAGGGGTGATTGACCAGGAGGACATCATATGTTTGTTTCAGGAGTTAGGAGTGGTCATATCAAAGCCGAATGCAAAAAAAATAATTCAAATGTAAGATTTTTTTGCCCACTACCTCATGGATTCATTGTTGCATCTAAACAAAACATTAATTTATGCAAAAATAATACAACTTTAACAGTTATAGTACTGGGTTCAACTGAGCTCAGAACACATTGGTGCATGCTTTCTAAACAGGTGTTATATAAAGTGTGCTTAAGGGTTGATATGTGAATGGTTATATATCTATTTATGCTCCCTGATCAGTAATATAGATAGATAGATAGATAGATGTACTTTATTGATCCCAAATTGGGAAATTCTTGTTACAGCAGCAAGTTATCCAGACAATGCACAGGGACATTAAATACACAGTAAATATACAATAATCAACACTAGAGATAATATCTATAGTATACACAATATAAAGAATATATTAGAATACACTATAAATATACCAGACTACTACAATTAGCTTAGAAAATATAAAATATGAGCATAGAATAACAATAACATACTATATACAATACAACAGCAAGTATACATCATAATACAAGTAAAATAAGTTTAAATAAGCCATCAAGCCTGCAGTTACACAAGAATAAATGGATGGTTTGTGTCCTTCAGTTTAAACTCATTACCCCTGTGTATTTCTGTATTATAATGGCTTATTGCTGCTCTGTCACAAATCAGTTATTTATTACTGATCATAAAGACATTACCAGCATTAATATGCCTTATTGTAGAGGGATGCTAGGATGATGCCACACAGCTTCTTTCATGACAGTATGTGATTTGTGTTTCTCCACCAGGATGGACAAGGACAGCTCGATGACGGTAGACTGGGGTGAGTTCCTGCACCATGTCATCCTCAACCCTGTGGACAACATCGGGGAGCTGGTGTCGTCATGGAAACACAGTCTGGTAGGATCTTCTGGCAGCATCACGACCATGTAACTTTTGATGATGGTGTGCACTGTGTGACACATCCATGAGTGATAACAGGATGATTAAAAGATGATGAATGTAATTGCTCATTTCGTTCATCTGCAGGTCTTCGATGTGGGTGAGAGTCGTGCGATGCCCATCGAGTTCCCCGACGAGGCGTCTGGTTTTGGTGCGTGGAGGACATTTGTTCTCTCAGCGGGTCTGGCAGATGCTGTATCTCGAACTGTGACAGCACCCATCGACCGCCTTAAGACCCAACTCCAGGTCAGCTCCACTATTTATGAATGTTTCGTCCCAAACAAATACCCAAGTACAGTATGTGCTACTTACTTACAACAGAGTAAATTAGACTAACTTGATATGAAATGCAAAACACACACAGAAACACCTGAGATATCACCTCCAGACATGCATGGTTCTGGCTCAGCTCTTATAACAGTGGTGAACTTTAAGTTTCTTCTTTTTAAACCCGACCCAATATATTTATTGTCATTGCCTTGTACGTTAAAACATCACATCAAAGAAACACACAGTAACATACAACAGTTTGAGTCCAGAAATACGTACATTGCATACACACACACACACATACACACGCACACACGCACACACTCAACTTGCACCGATATCAAATAGAATACAAATAAAACTAAATATTTCTACATTGTTTAAAATGTCCTTTCAGGTAAAGGCCTACATTTCTTCCTACAAGTCTTACCCTTAGCAATGTTAGTTAGTCTTTCCAGACCATAAAGCTCCTTTATTCACATTGATGGAGCGTCCATACTCTTCCAACATAGTGCACTTGGTGGGACAGTTAGTTTTATTTTGTGAGATTTTTGACTGGTCTGAAGCTCAGAGTATGAGGATTTGACATGTCTAAGTGCAGTGCCATTTACTGTATATCTCTATCTATAACTGTTTTACCAGAGAGCAATCTTCATCTGAAACCTCACATAAGGTCTATGAAACAAAGTAATCTAAGCTCAAAAGTCCACTTACTTTAGCTTCCAGCTACATCTCACAGTATAACTTGTTGTATTTGCTGACTGAAGAACACAAGTTGTGGTTTAAAGCCACAAAAACTAACAAAGCGGTCCTTAATCTAAGTGATTTTACATATACTGTTCCTAAATGTCGAGAAGGAACTTCCATGGTTAATTAAACTTGCATAGTCATGTAGTGTCTTTGGAGGAGCATTTAACATCTGATCTGATATTTTAAATGTGGTATACTAAGCCAAACAAGCATAACTCAAACTGTAGAGAATGAAAACTTAAGTGTCTCAATCTCTGTAACAAAGTGTTGTCCCGGTTTTATTTTTATTGTGTCTGGGAGTAAAGATAGCCTGTTATCAGCTGGCTTACCTTGATTTGCCTTTTCCTGATACTGGAAGACCATTTAGTTTACTCAGCCAATTAGACTGTTGTCAGGCTATTAAATAGGCATTATCAGTCGCTATAAGCCCCATAGATGTGGGTCAATAGGCGACTCCTACACCTACTTGTAGGTTTTATCATCTATTCACATGGTAGTTCACCGAAAGAAGGTATAAAAGAACATCACAGCGACCTCTAGCGACTGTAGTAATTATGACAGGAGCAGAAGCGGAAGTCAGGCGCTGTATAAGGCCTATAGACAGTGTGAAAACTGGAGTTTGCATCCCGTGTCAAACCAACAATATGTAGTTGCATTTGTGTTCGTAGTTATTTTAACCCAAAACACAATGTTTTTCCCTAAACTTAACTGTTTTTTTTTGCTTAAACCTAAAGAAGATGTAGTTTAATTGCTTAAACATGTTTTTTTTTGCCTAAACCTAAAGAAGAAGTTTGTGTTCAAAATGTGACGTTTCATTCAGTTGTACAACTTGTTAGAACGTGTTGCTTTTAAGTTTCACTTTCACTTTTACAATGTAGTAGGCCCCTACTGACCCACATCTATGGTGCTTTTAGCGACAGATAACACCTATTTAATGGCTTTATAACAGCCAAATCAGGTGCCCAGCTTACTGCAAAACATCAACATGTGAGAAAGAGAATGTGTTTAGTGCTGTGGTTTGCAGTCGCTTAAGTCAATGCTTCTCAAAATCTTTTATACACTTTATGCTGAAGTATAGCTGAGAAAGAGCTCCGTCTGCATAACATCTAGTAATGTTTCTCTGTAGCTGACACAAGAGAATGACAGCAGCGTCACATAATTATTACTGTCTGTGCTTCTCATTGCTGCACATTTATTGCGTCTTCCTATGAAAGTGACTGATATGAAACTCTCCCCTGTGTGTTCTGTAGGTTCACGGATCCAAAGCCTTCTCTCAGGGCTTTCAGGAGATGAAGGCGGGCGGTCTGCGGTCGATGTGGCAAGGCAACGCCGTCAACGTGCTGAAAGGAACACCGCAGTCAACGCTACAGTGTCTCATCTACGCCCAGGTAAGGCTTACAGTAACTCTCCAGTGTGAATTATTGATACACCAGGTTACTATTTCTAATTAAGACGCTCACTCAGAGCTTCTCTGCTTCGTCCAGATGAAGGTGTACACCCAGAACAGCACGCAGCAGACTCTGACGGTGCAGCAGCGTTTCGGCCTGGGTTGTGTGTCCGGTGCCGTCGCTCACGCTGCCTTCTACCCTTTAGAGGTATTACACATCAGTGGCACGTCTCAGTGCTTTGGTAAAGAAAAAGATAATGCCTGCACACTACTCCATGCCACAATATTTTTATTGACTACGTTACGATCCTGCTTGGATCTTCGTCAGGTCAAAGTGTATGAGAAAATGGAAACACATACATATTTATACATAAAGCACACCAACAGGCAGACAAGCTCTATGATGGCAGGTGTATTTCATCCAGAACACCGGTGTGATAAAAACATCCACAAACAATTCACAATTTGATAAAGCCATACTTCTAAATATCAAACATGTTATTTATGAACATTATGTCATATTCATCATCACATATATCAGAAAATTCATCACCTATGTTCAGAATTATTCCATAAAGGTAGAGTAAAAAGGAAAGAATATTTTATGCATGTACAATAATTGGGTTTAAAACACCCTTCTAAATAAGTTATAAGTTATAAATATATCAAAACCTCTACGTGATGTGTGTATAATTAATCTTCTTCAACTAGGTCTCAGCGCTTTAACATCTCTGTCATGTATTTTGTCATAACAGCTGAATATTATTACACATTTTAAATGTCCGTATGTCCTTGTCAGATTAATCATGAACCCTTGGATTCACTATTGCAAAGAAATGAGAATATTGTGGCGATAATTCTGTTGCATCAAATATTTAAAAAATATTATGCACTTGGGTGCTTTAGGCTTTGATCAGGAGGAACACAATAAAATCTTTGGAGATGCTGAGTAACCAGTGGTGGAATAAAACTAAGTACATTTACTCAAGAACAGTTTTGAGGTACTTGTACTTTAGTATTTCCATTTGATGCTACTTTATACTCCACTACATTTTGGAGCCAACTATTGTATATTTCACTCCACTACATTTATTTGACATCTTTAGTTTCTTTGCATTTTTAAATTATTAATACAAAATCAACTTATTTAATTATGAAGTAAGATGTCAAGCATTATATAAAGTAATTAAAATTAGCTCAAGCTTTACCAGCTGCAACATCAAAGTGATCAATAATTATAATACAATAATATAGGATATATTATTCTGAAATGACCCATTCTGCACAATGAGTACTTTTGGTACGTTATTTTATTTCATTTTGATGCTAATACTTGTACTTTTACTTAAGTAAGATTTTGAATGCAGGACTTTTACTTGTAACAGAGTATTTTACATTATGGTATTACCACTTTTACTTAAGTTAAAGTTCTGAGTACTTCTTTAACCACTGTGGGCAACAATGATGTGTATAAAAATATGAAAAACTACCTGCACACTGCTATCTCTTTGCTCTTCTTCATGGGCATGAAAATGTCATGTCATGTGTAATAAAAAAAGAATCGGTGAAATAAGTTTTATCTTGATACTTAATTCCAGAGGTGAAAGATGTCGGATGTGAGATTTACGCCCCCTTTTGCTTATTTCACTTTCTCCCATCATAACTGAGATGTTAGTATTGACATCTTCTCCTTCTAAAACCCATAAAGCCGTTTCCCCACTCCACTGTAAAAAAGTCCTAGATTTTTAAACCAAATCTGACCTGATGGTACATATTATAAAATGCAATAGTGAGGCCAACAGACGCTTTGTATTAACCCCAATAACCCGTCTGCTGTTTAAGGGAGGCTTAATCAGCATATCAATAGCTCTGATCCTTACAAACAAAATGGGCCATCATGCTCGTTTTCAACCCCTCCTTGTGTGTTATTATGGTAATCATTTTTAGCATCAAAGTTTGGGTGTGTCCCATTCTCCTCAATGAGAAATGACTCTGTAAAGAGGTCACTGAATAGATGTCTGTGTAATTCATTATTTATGATGCTTATAAGGAAGTAGTCACATTCTAGGTGTTGACCCTTGACCCCATGAAGTCAGAAAGATTAGTGACATAGTTTCATTTGAGTAAAACCTAAATACAAGTAAGTTACTATGAGTAAATCTTTGCTGTTTTACTTTATCAATTGCCTATTTTATGTATTGGTTATAAGGACCATAGTTCCTACTACTTCTACTTACTGTTCTGTAATGAGCTGCTCTCATATTTGACACATACATAGAATACTTTGTTTGTTCATATATTCCACCATAAATCTTGAATTCAAGTATTCACATCAAATTAATTTTCAGTTTTAAACAGTCCTGGTTATTCTGAAAAAGAAAATGTGCCATACATCCTTATTTAAAGAGTAATACGAGACTGAGAGGCTGATAAATGGAAGTACTGATCTCCGTTGTTTGCAGTAATCCCACCTCTCAAATGGTTATGACAATGTAAAGAATGTGAAGGGCAATTCTAAATACACACGTGTGTGTATATCATCTAAATTGATAGTGAAAAGATGGACTTTTATTTTGCAAGAAATATTAGGGAAAAAGCTGCAGTGAGCTTTCATCACTCATTAACCATTACCATTGTAGTTAATTTATAAATGAGTGTCACATATTTGAAATAGGAAATGTTTTGAATGAAACTCCTCATTTTTAGTGTATGAATGGAGGTTATTGTAGTAATATCTCTCCTGTTATCTCCTCTACAGGTGCTGAAGGTGAGGTTGAACCTACAGCAAGCTGGCACCTACCACGGTGTTGTTGCAGGCGCCCGATCTATTTACAGACACGAGTCGCTGTCCTCCTTTTACAGAGGATTCAAGCCGAGCATCCTCTGCATGATCCCCTACGCAGGTGTGGAGTGTGCAGTTCATCAGGTGAGACCGAAGAACAGCACTCAACGATCAAACGTGATGTGATGTGTAGGAATGGGTGGATCGACACTGGGGTATCGATACTTTGATACTCACAAGCTACTCATATCGTATTGATTCCTTTAAAAAAAATATCAATAATTAAATTATATACATAGAAACACAGGTGTGGCTGCATCACTTCCAAATGTTTTCACAACTTTTGTATAATGTATGTATGCTGAAACAGCCCTGACACATTTAGCTGGCCCGTGTCACATGACAGTGGAAACCATGTGACATCAGAACCCGGCAGACAGATGCACACTTCCACATCAAACATGAGAGAATGGCAGAAAGGAAACGTAGCATGGTGTGGTGCTACTAGATAAAAATACAACAAGATGCACTATTTGTGACAATACAGTACCACACAGCAACATGAGTCCCTCTTCAAACAGTTAAAAACAACACACCCTGAAAGTTATAAGGAGGCTAATTATTTAATCATAGTATTTCTGTAAAATACTGGACTATTTTTTTTACACGTAGTGTCACAAACATTTTTATTTAATCATACTCATATTTGTTTTTAGTAATAAATGTGTGATTAATGGACGCTGTGTGTCATTATTTTGAAAAATCACATACCCATTTAAGAAATGATCAGTATCGATATCAGTAAAATTGTAACAACAGGTATCAATATCGTATCGAGTATTAAAAAGTTTGGTATCGCACCCTAATGATGTGTTCAGTGATGTGTTCATCTGAAAGATTTTCTTTAACTATTTGCTTCTTGTTGCAGTCGATCATGAACTGGGCAAAGAATGATCCAGCCTACAACAGCGACTCCAAACTGTTTTTCTTCAGTTTTGTGGCCTTTGCTTCTGGACAAATCACCAGTTACCCGCTGGCAGTGATCCGGACTCAGCAGCAAGCACAAGGTAAACACGTGCATTTCCTGTGACACTCTGAGATTATTTAAAACAAGTTGCGATGTTTTACTCATCGCCATTTGTCTTGTTTTGCAGCTTTCAGCCCAGATTCCCGTCAAGCTTCAGGTGTATTACAGGGACTTAAAGGGATATATGAGAGAGGTGGAATTAGAGGATATTATAATGGAATGGGAGCCAGCTTCGTCAGGGCTATTCCCTGTGTTCTGATAAACCACACTTTAACTAGAAAATTTGAAGATCTGGTTTCTTGAGATTTAGCAAAGAGACTGTGAACTCTTATTAATGTTAACTGAGTGTCCAAAAATAAGTGGGGAAAATGCCTGGAGACATGCATTATCAAGTGATTCAGTTTTTAATACCTCTGTAGCTTTTTTTTAAAGCTTGATTTATGTGAATGGTTTACGACTGACCAAGAGCATGAGACATGGTGACGTTTTTAAATACAGCACTTACTCATGGTTGACATTAAACTGTGTCAAAGTGTAATAATTCCCCACTTCAGACTGGGCTGTGTAAATGTGTTGAAGTGTGCAATAAAATGTTATTTCATAACACGGGTCAGACATCTTCTTTTCCATTTATCATTTAACAGTGTTAAAAACAGTGAGTTTGAACTGAATGTGTGTTACGTAACAGGTGTGCTTTTTCTTTTTTTGACAAATAAAAGCAGATAGTGGATTTTTAAGACAATTGTTGCTAACTTATCTACACAGAAGGGCAGCCAAGTTTGGAAAAAAATATATATAATATATAAAAACCATAACATTATAGGACTGTGGGAAATCCATTTTAAAATTTGTAGTATTCAGTATGATAACAAACATAAAACATGGTAATAAAATGATAAAGTCTAGACTAAAGTAACAAAATAATTGCAATAATAGATGCAAAACTTTATGAACAATGTCTTGTTAAATAAATAGCTAAAAGGGTATTACCCTCAGATAAATACAGGGCGATTTGTAAATACGCATAACTTTACTCTGTAAATACGTATTTTAAGGTTTACATGTAAAGTGATAAACACACATTTGTGCATCTATTTCTACACGTGGAATGCTATTTGCGCATATGCAGATTGCTTCCTGTGCATTTGTGGGCCATGTGACATTTGTAACTTTCCTCCAGTTTGTTTACAGAATTGTGTCCAATTACTACTCCACAGATCTGTAGAAACAATGGTGAAATATTTGCAGATCACGGTACACATATGTGGAATGTCTTCTGTGGGTTACAACTAATAAAGTCCAATAAAAAAATCTTCTTTTTCTTCTTTGGTGTTTATTGGCGGTTGGCAAACTATCTTAAAGGTGCATTACCGTCACCATCTGGACTGGAGTGTGGAACAAAAGATTGTGCAGAAACAAAATAATAAAAAAAATAAAAATAATAATAATAATAATAATAATGATGAAAACTCTAGATTCGTTTAACTAAATCAGTTTCTCTTAAAAACTGAATAATTTCACAGTATATATTAACTGCTGTATTCCCCCAATAGACCTGACAATGAAAAGTCCTGATGTTTTGCCTTCCTTAGTGACTGTAAGAGGTGATTCCTCTGGATACTGTAATTCCTGCAGTGTATCAGTACATGTTCGACAGTTTCTGGTTGATCACAATAATGTGCATTTCCCAGTTGGGTGCTTGTCTATTCTATATAATGAGTGGTTAAGACCTGTATGTCCGATTCTCTTCTTTTCCAGCCCACCTTTCTCCCTGCTCCAACATGTTTTTGTATAATATACATATGCCTTCCAGTTTCCTGATCATCCCAGTACTCCTGCCATACTTTTTGTGCATATGTCTTGATGAATAGTTTAGCCTCAGTCCAATAAAAACTTCCATACATTGGAAACAAAAAAGGGCTTCAAATGGAGAACGAGTATGCCAGTTCTCGCGAGATGTCATTTGACCGCGAGTCTTCCTGCCCCTCGGTCTCCACATCCCGTGAGCGTGCTCGGCCATCTTGTCTCCGCGAGCAGAAGAAGAGCAGCATCATGGCTGACTACAGCAGCGTGGCTCCACCGTCTAATAACGCCGGAGGAGGAATGAACGACGCTTTTAAAGACGCGCTACAGCGAGCACGACAGGTAGGAACACCACAAGAACAAGATAAGGTAAAAAATAATGTCGAAATCTGGACGAAAAAAGCGACTTTAGCTGCTTTCTCTGCCGTTACATCCGGCTGCCCCGCGGGGCTAACGATGCTAAGCTAACTATTCTAAGCTAACTATGCTAAGCTTGATGTTTACGCCACGCGGATAAACAGATTTTACGAACGGTTTACGGAAACCGAATATACGTATTAAATTAGACAAATATTATCAGTAATTTTCACACGTTTTTACATGGTTTAATGACATTAATGTTGGTTAACAGTGTAAGTATTTGTTTCCTTTGTTGGCTCAGACTTCCGGGGAGAAGTTGCAGGCCGCAGCAGCGTGTCACACAGAAACACGTCACACAGCAGCGAGGATATCATGTTTAACTCGTTTTCTTTTTGTTTATCTTGTGTTTCAGATCGCAGCGAAGATCGGTGGTGATGGAGTAGCGGCTCCCCCAACAAACGAGTTTGGCTACGGGGGCCAGAAAAGGCCCCTGGAGGACGCTGGTGGGTATTTTCCCATGCCTAACCTGAATATCGGTCAGTGGCTCAAATCGATCTAATGCAAGTCTTCATAGTTAATGCTCGCCTGTGTGATTTATAGCAGCTTCTAAAGTGTATTTGAAATTTCCTCAACTAAGTTTACAGTGATATTTGTTTTTATATCAATGTGCACTAATGACTGTATATTACTACTACTAACCACATGAACATGATAAGAGTGTAAGTTAAAGTCAATACAGTATGTTAGTTATTGCATGCAATTGAGAGTTGGATGATATTTTCACTGTCTGTACTCACAGCTGTTTCTAATCAGTACCTGGCAATGAATGATTAAATCTTAAGGGTGGGGGTTGAGAGTGATTATACTCATTGTTGGTTTCTGTTTCGCTTTGCTAGATCAGTCACGTGTAAAGTATATGATTAACAAATCATACAGCAATCCTACAATAAGTCTTCAAGGCTGTAATGTAGCAAAGCGAAAGCTCAATTGAGTGTATTACAGCTCTGTGTGTGTGTGTGTGGTGGCTAATATATATGCAGGCTTCTGGTATTTGCCCCTAACCATTTACATTTCAGGCAGTGTTGATTAGCCGTTTTTCAGATTGAAGAACACTTGTTAGTGATGTGATGGTGGGTACAATGATAGATACTTATACTGGTTATTATGTCATGTTGTCACAGACCAACCAGAGACGAAGAAAGTGGCTACAAATGACGGTAAGTGACCTGGTGACGTAGCTGTAGTTAGTTATGTATGTGGCTGTAATTTGTGATGATTCCCAACCTAAAGTAATTGGCCCAAAAATTAGCATGAATTGGAAATTTGTTGCATGTGTTAAACTTACATGTTGTGTATTTTTTCCCCTAATGTACTGTAATGTCTGTTTTTGCAGCCTTTTCAGCGATGGGAGGAATGGGTGGTCCCCCAAGGTAGATACTCGAGTTATATTAACACTTTTTTGTCTTCCACATATGGCCATTTAGGACAAAGCTCACATTGATTTGTTCTGTTATTCTCAGGTCAATATCAGAGGAGTT
Organism: Sebastes fasciatus; assembly: GCF_043250625.1. Lineage (NCBI taxonomy): Eukaryota > Metazoa > Chordata > Actinopteri > Perciformes > Sebastidae > Sebastes > Sebastes fasciatus. Next base: position 27,653,170 of record NC_133805.1, read on the forward strand.
CAAGGTTCCAGACGGCATGGTTGGATTCAGTAAGTAGCTTTTGTTTAAACACTAAACAGCAAAAGCCGTTCCATGTTGCTGATATTGAATATTTGAATGTAACCCTCTTTTTTTATCTTTTAGTTATTGGAAGAGGAGGCGAACAAATATCACGACTGCAGCAAGAGTCTGGATGTAAGATACAGATTGCGCCTGGTAAGTTTACATCTGTTGCTGATATTGTGGAACCTATAAGGAAGTTTGCATTAACTGCTTCCTCTCTGTGTTATAGACAGTGGAGGAATGCCAGATAGGTCGGTGACATTAACAGGAGGACCAGAATCCATCCAGTAAGCATAACAAATTAATTTACCTTCGGGGAAAATCTTAGTTTTTATCTCAGTTGTTGTTTGGTCATTTTCAGGGATTTCAGACTGTATATTACATAACGTTTTCTCTCATCAGGGCTGCAAAGCGGCTACTAACAGACATAGTTGAAAAGGGGCGCCCAGCCCCGGCATTCAACCACAACGACGGCCCGGGAATGACTGTTCAGGAGATTATGGTCCCTGCCTCTAAAGCCGGACTCGTCATTGGGAAGGGAGGAGAAACCATCAAAAGCCTTCAGGTGAGTGTCCAGTCAGTCAGAGTGGCGGTGACCTCAGGGCCTGTCATTCAAGCAGGGCACACATTCGGCAAAGACACACTCTGATTCTTCTCTTAACCTGCAGGAAAGAGCTGGAGTGAAGATGGTCATGATCCAAGATGGACCCCAAAACACAGGTGCAGACAAGCCACTCCGCATTTCAGGAGAGCCCTTTAAAGTTCAGGTGGGTCCTCGCCCGTGCGACCATTATACCTCTAGCATTATAAAGTTGTAAATCCATGTCTACAGACTAAATGTCCTTTACGTGCCTCATTACCAGTGGAGTTGTACTTTAATGAGATGTACCTTCTTTTCTCTTCAGCAAGCCAAAGAGATGGTGATGGAGCTGATCAGAGATCAAGGCTTCAGGGAGCAGAGGGGCGAGTATGGTTCACGAGGAGGTGGAGGAGGAGGAGGAGGAGGAGGAGGAGGCGGTGGTGGTGGTGGTGGAGGTGGTGGAGGAGGACAAGGAGGTGGTGGTGGAGGAGGACAAGGAGGAGGAGGAGGGGGAGACAGCTTAGATGTGAGTATTTGTAATCTCTTGTCTTATTTATCAGTTTGGAGACGTGGGTGGGGGAATCCGTTTCATAACTTTGTTTTTTTTTCACTGTCATCATTTAGGTTCCCGTCCCCCGGTTTGCAGTGGGAATTGTTATTGGCAGAAATGGAGAGATGATCAAGAAAATACAGAATGACACGGGCGTCAGGATTCAGTTCAAACCAGGTGAGTGATGAAGACATTTATGAAAAAAACGATAAGCAAAAGCCATGTGAACGCAGTTAAAAATGTGTATGGTCCTTGATGAAACTCATGCACCACGCTGAGAAGCTGATGTATAACCCCAACCACAAAATCTGAGACTTGAACACAAGGCTATGGTACAATGATAGACAACTATGGTTAATCCATATATGCCTATAATAGTCTCTAATCATCTGCCTATTTTCTCCCTCAAGATGACGGCAGCACACCAGACAGGATAGCCCAGATCATGGGTCCCCCTGACCAGGCTCAGCACGCAGCAGAAATCATATCTGATCTGCTCAGGAGTGTCCAGGCCGGCGGACCTCCAGGACATGGCGGTGGCAGAGGCCGTGGTCGCGGGCAGGGGAACTGGAACATGGGCCCTGGTGGCCCTGGTGGCCTGCAGGAGTTTACCTTCACCGTCCCAACCATGAAGACGGGCCTCATCATTGGAAAAGGCAAGTAACCCCTCAACGGTACTAAGTTAAGCCATGTCTGGTTAAATGTTACAAATAGACTTCATTACAACAGATAGCAGATTTATCACTCTTGACAAACAAACTGTTGATAAAAGGAGAGAAATGTGGGCTCTCAAAGCAGAAAGGCTGGTAAATGTATTTTGTGGTTAATGTTTGTTTCTGAACTCTTCAGGTGGTGAGACAATCAAGGGCATCAGCCAGCAGTCTGGAGCCAGGATCGAGCTGCAGAGGAATCCTCCACCCAACGCTGATCCAAACATCAAAATGTTCACAGTCCGGGGCTCCCCTCAACAGATCGACTACGCCAGGCAGCTAGTGGAGGAGAAAATTGGGGTGAGATGCTAACGGGTTTGACTATAAGCCCCCTTTGAAAACCTTTATAAGCTTGTTTACTGACCTGGATGTGTTTGTGTTTTCAGGGACCCGTCACTCCAATGGGCGGCCCACATGGTCCCCCTGGTCCACACGGAGGTCCAGGTCCACATGGGCCTCCTGGTCCACCTGGACCCCCTGGGGCTCCCATGGGTCCATACAATCCTGGACCATACAACCAGGGACCCCCAGGACCACAGTAAGTACAATGACCTCATCTGTAAAGCTCTTGGTGACAAGAATATTTAGACACAGGCAAAGGTGTGGAAAGGTAATGGTTATTTGTTTTTCTCTCATCAGCGGTCCACCAGCGCCCTACCAGCCTCAGGGATGGGGTAACGGCTACCCACACTGGCAACAGGGTCAGCCTGATCCAAGTGAGTACCTGCTATCAGTTGTCCTGCTGATTAGGGCTGTCAGTAGATTAAAATAGTTAATCGCATATTTTTTATCTGTTCAAAATGTACCTTAAAGGGAGATTTGTCAAGTATTTAATACTCTATTCATATCAACATGGGATTGTGCAAATATGCTTGCTTTATGCAAATGTATGTATATATTTATTATTGGAAATCAATTAAAAACAATGACAAATATTGTCCAGAAACTCTCACAGGTACTGCATTTAGCATAAAAAGTATGCTCAAATCATACACTTGATGTTTGAAATTAAAAAAATCATGATTATCCTCTTGCTCGATCAGTTTGAAGTCACTAACTCAGATCCATATCACATTATATAATGGGCAGTTACGACTGTATGTTTCTAGCTTTTATCTTGGCCTTTTGTTTTGTCCTAAAACTTGTTTGTTTTGTTCAGATAAAGCAGCAGCCGATGCCAACGCAGCAGCGTGGGCAGCCTACTACGCACAGTACAGCCAGCAGCCGCAAGCTCCCATGACCCCGACGAGTGGAGCTCCTGGCACGACTCAAACCAACGGCCAAGGTGACTGAAGTGTTTCTCAATAAGTAACTTCTAGGAAAAGCAGAAACGGTTGAGACAAGAGTAGAGCAAGTGTAGCTTACTAGCTTTACTTTAGTAGTGTTCTGTGCTCACGTCTTCCTAGTGTCACTAACAGGAAGCAAAATGCTTATATATTACCCCAGGGACAGGATTTTTATTCCACCATCTCTAAACTGACAGACCCGACCCAGGCAGGTGGAGGACGAGCTGCTCAGAATAATCCACTAATTACAAGTTACCCTGTTTTTCTAACAGATGACCCTCAGGCTGCAGGTCAGAGTGGACAGGCAGATTACTCCACGGCCTGGGAGGAATATTACGAAAAAACGGGTATACGAACCTAGTTTCAGTGTACACCTATTAACACAAGACAGTCTAAACAGCGACTGGGCATTCAATCGGCTTCTTTTCCAGGTCTGGGTATTTGACCGTACTGCTGTGGAGCGTTTTCAGTGTTCCTCCACTTGGTTTCACATTAAACGCCTTTGCTGTTTAGACTGCAACACTTTTGACTATACAGGACTGAGCTGTCGACACAGAACCACCTTCTCATGAGCTTAGAGTAGCTTATTTTCTAGACTATCGTAGGGCTTTATCAACACTGATGGCAGAACTTTGTCATGTGCCTTGAATGTGTTAACTGCTACTGACCGTGTCTAGAGTTAAATGATGCAACATGTTTGATTTGTGGGTCATGGACATAAGCAATGTAGGATCATTGTTGTGAACAGTTGGATGTATTGACACATTTTTATCTTCTCTTTGCAGGTCAACAGAGCCAACAACCTCAGGACTACACGAAAGCCTGGGAGGAGTATTATAAAAAACAAGGTCGGTACTCCTTTCTGCTGAAATCAGACAGATCACACTTAATTCATCTAACATTTTACTCCCCATTCTTGCATTGCATTGAGTTCAAATTAAGTTGGCGGATACATTCAACTTTATTCTGTTTGTGCATTTGTCAATCCATTTATAACACAAAACCACTGAATTGCACCGTTATGTTAGTGCTGCCTTATATTTTCATAATGAAAACGTAATCAGAAATCATTTTATTTAATATTTTAGTGAAGAAACCTCATAAAACAGCACAACACAGTTTGCAGTTTGTGTGTGAGGCAAATTATTTAGGAATTAAGTGTGATCCGGGTGTTTAGAGTAAGGTAATGTGACAGAAACTCAAGCCGGAAATGGAAATGACCCTTCCCAGCTAGAGAAACTAGTTAGTCTAGTCAAAGTGAATGTTTTTAATGTTGAAGGGTGGCTGTGATCCTCTAGCAGCCCTCTTTAGTAGAGTGGTTGCTCTCTCAGCCGCCCAACAGAAAAGCAGAAGGTTTCTGTCCCGCCACTCAAAGAACGTGGTGGTGGGTTCGTTCCCCTTCTCATAAAATGTTACCTAAAAAGACCTTTTTAACTGTTTTTGTGATCTGAATCTGTTTGGTTTTAGAAATGTGATTAGTAGCAGTTGAAACTATCTGGATGTAAAGGTACTGTAGAAGTAGAACGGACATTCTCATTCAAGTGGAGTGGAGGATGGTCATGGGTTTTTATGTGTACCGATGCCATTGCGACCTCTATAGCTGGCTAACTTCCGTATCAACTAAAGCGTCTTAAGGCAAGTCGCGAACACACTGAGGTGACTTTTCCAGTAACGACTAAAACTACCAGTGGATTAGTAACGTTACGAAGCATTGCTATCGCCAGATAAGTGACAACTCATTTTCTGTAGGGATGCACCGATCCAACTTTTTTAGTACCGATAGCGATACCTGGGATTTGGGTATCAGCCGATACCGAGTACCGATCCAATACCAGTGTTTAATTAGTAAGCTGTATGGCTCACTGTGTGGAAGTGACTGGGATCATTCTTTTATATGTAAGGCAACATCAGGCTTGACTTAAACATTGCTTTCCTAACTTTGTAAAACAAAATGTGACCAATAAATACATAGATATAAATTTCTTTAATTGCTCTTTATTATTAAAATAATAAATCATTCACCAGTAACTTGGTAAATAAGCTGTAAACCTTTTTAATGCAGCAACAAATTGGTCAAAGCAGAACAGGAATTAAAATTCCAGTATATAATGTATATGGCATATAAACATAGAACTGAATTGAAGAGATTGGCCCCATTGTCACCGATATCCAATCCAGCTATTTGAATCCGTATCAGCCCGATATTTGATCCGGTATCGTTGCATCCCTAATTTTCTGTAACCGGTGTAGGTTTGAAGCATGGTGGAATTAGCAAGTTAGCTAGCCTGCTAATGCCACCATGCTTTAATGCTACACTGGTTACAGAAAATGACCCGAACGGCGGACTGGTAGCCAGCAGCAGCGCTGGGTCTGACGGTCCCTCCGCCTCACTCCCCACCGCTCTGGAGGAGGACAAGCTAACTAGCCAGCCATCCATCTTTGAGGCTGCGTACGCTCTCTTCCCAGCGAGCTGCGACCACACTTTATGGCCCCACTGATGTGTTGTCACCATAACAACAATCACCATTTACTTCTGTACTGGTCAGATGACCACGGAAAACAGTTCAATGTCCGTTCTACTCCTATGATTGTATTGCATAGGTCTTACTTGCAAGAAAATCCAATCACTCTGTAACATTTGAATGAAGAGTGATTGCTTTTAAGTTGCCGGGTAATTGTTCACACTGCAGTAAACAACTACTAAGCATTTACATAAACTAATAACCTAAAGTGACTGACTCATTTTCCTGAAGTTTATTTGCCGTTCCAACAAGTTCCTTCTTGTTTCACCCTCCAGGTCAAGCGGCCCCTCAGGCCACCGCAGCAGCAGCAGCAGCTGCCGCCTCGCAGCCTGGAGGCCAGCCAGACTACAGCGCTGCATGGGCGGAGTACTACCGCCAGCAGGCTGCGTACTACGGCACAGGCAACCCACAGACGATGGGTGCAGCACCACAAGCCCCTCAGGTACATCCCCGAATAGAATCTGCCCTCCACATCCACTGAATACTCAATTCTGTTGTGCCCTAACCGCCTTCCCTCCTCAGGATTTACAGGGCTCCAGGTGACCGCAGCAGCCTCACACACTTAACCCAAACTATTTCCTCCTTAAACAGGTTTTTAGCTTTTTATTTTGGGAAGCTGAGTCCACTGTTTCCGCTGTTAACATGCAATGTATCTTCTATGTATTTCTTCTGCACAGGGCCAGTAATGTGAAGCGGACATAAAGTAAATGCTACATTGTCGAAACAAAATCCTTTGTTAAATGTTTGGATGCAGACGCCTTGATGAAGATCTTAAATTTCCTCGGTTTGAAAGTGTTTCACATAGATGGCAGATTACCCGGCGAACACGTCCTCTTCCTTTTTTTGTTTTCCTTTTTCTTGTAAATGCTTTGTTTTTAGTGAGGTAACTATACATATGGTCATTCCAGCCCTGTATCTACATTAAAATGTGGTTAGAAGTCATGTTTATTAAACTGTAGACATTACCATGTAAATCATCTCAGTTTTAAAAATGCTATTGCCTGTTGTGTTTTTGCAATAAAACAAACTGAAACCTCCTGTGTTGGTAAGTTGGGGTGGTTTTAAACTAAAGGGGGTTAAAAGGAGTTTCTGTATGTTTTTATTTTACAGGGGTAAAAAGTTTGAAACGCAGGCCATATGTGGGGGTTAATTGTCCAAAAACTCAAAGTTGTGCTGTCCTGTCTCTCTCCAACTGTCTATAAGGCTCTTAGACACATTATGTGCGTGCAATGATCCGGTGGTTCAGACCAACAATCGTCCTTGTTGATAGACATTACTTTTCTGTTTCCTGACTTTGCTCTGACTTCAGCAGTAGACAGATGTTTTGCCATAAGAAAGTCGACATGTATCGTAACTCATGCATTAACTGCGTTGCTGTGGCACTCCCTTTTTTTTATTAATCTTGTCTGGTTTGCTGACATTGTTGAGATAGTATGCACTGTATATTGCCTTGATATAGACACTTCCTCCTCCACAGGCGAGTTTAGAAAAGCGGTAAGCAAGTATTTCTCCTTAACATGTTCCTCAGAAAAACGTGGTTGCAAGAAATGTTGTTAGTGTTATATATACATATATATATATATATATATTTTTTGTGCTGTTCTTTTTCCAGGACAGTCAGGTAAAATTGCCACTGTATCGAAAAATGCATTGAAACGTTTGTCTTGCCCATTTCGAATTAACTCACATGTATAAAGTTGTTTTTTTTAAAGAATGTTTTTTTAATATAAAAACATTGCAAAAATCGTTTTTTGCTGTCCCCATTCTGTTAGTGTTTATCCAGTATAATAACATAGATGTTGTAGGGTCGGGGGTGGCTAAGCAGTCGTCATCCAACAGTTGAGCCCTCCTATACTGTAAGTACAAAAACTGTGACTGACTGAGAGATAAACGCCTTTTTTTGATGCTTTAATCTGCAAAAGATGTAGTATTTTTGTCATTTTCCCCATGTCTCTGGGTAAGTATGAAATGTTCAGAGGAGAGGAATAGTGCACTAGTTTCTTGTACCACATGTTTCTGAGACTTATTTGCCCTTGTGTGACTCCATTCAGTCTTTGAATCTTTACAGTATGTTGATACTTTTGTAGATTGTGTAGGTAGCATTTCAGCGCCAGTTGGATTTCTGAACTGAGGGTTTGAATGTCAGCACTCTGTTACTCTGTTGGTAGGAACTGTTTTAAGGATGCCCATGTGGATTTCTTGCGTTTTTGAATACCTGACCTGCTTAAGTGCCATTGTCTAGTTGAGACTGTCATGTTTTTTTTAAATGCCATTTATTGCTTAGAAACTTCCTACTGCATAACTCCAGCGTAGCATGCTTAGGTTTCTGCTGTTCTTACTTTTTATGAGCATGTGGAATGGTAGTAGTGGTTCTGACTAGCCCAGTATTGATTATCATGACATTTATTTCTGAATGAAGCACTGTTGTGAAAGGCTGTTAAATTGAAGCATTGTTCACTGACGGCAAACAGTGCAATATATCTGATCTTTGCAGTGTCGTCCCAGACCTTGCACCTTAGGTTCTGCTGCAATAACACAGGTAAGCGAAACCTAAGGAAACCAGTGTTTTTGTCCAGTGACATGACCCGATTTACATGCAAAAGAAATGCTTACCTGTGTCTCTTAACATGCCTCAAATGCATTTATGCTTTAGTCGTAAAGAAATGTCCATTCTGAACAGCCCTTTTTTAAGATCTGCTTTCATTGATTGATCTGCATGATTTTTGTTACATGAAGTTTGACTTTTCAAAAAGTGACTTTACCCAGAAAACGTTGTTGCATAGGCTCACTGAGGAAATGCTGTCATTGTCGTACATGCTTAATATTTGATATTAGCCTTATGTTTTTATTCCGGTAAGTCTGTCAGCGATTGTGTATCGATGCTTTAGACTGGTATATCAAAACTGCATGCCATGCAAATCTGTTGCCAGAAAGTTAGCAATGTTCTCGGATAGAAAAAAAAACCGGTGAAATACATGATTTTTTAAAATTTCTGTCGTGGTGTGAATCTGCCCTCAAGTGCAGTGCAAATCTACTATTGAAACGCTGCTGCCTTCACTTCTCGCTCACAGTGTTGGAGGACGCTGCAAGCGTAGGTCATAGAGTCAGGCGCTGTCGTAGTTTGTCCCCAAAAGGAGGAATCCTTTGAGTCAATCCCCACTGCTGAACGTAGACCGTTCAAGAGCTCCAGTGATAAGGTAAAAAAACAGCAACGCAATGAAATTTAAATTCTGTGATTGCAAAGTGTTGGTTAGATACATGTTTTTCTGCTCGGATCAACTGTTGTTTCTTAAATTATGCCATAGAGGTGTCTGATGGTTTCTATTACCGCTTTTAATGCCTTTCATTAGTAACCTTTAGTCAGTAGGAATGTGCTTTAGAAAGTTGGACGAGGACAGGAACTGATGTACTTTAAATGACATGCACATGTTTTTATTGGCAGTAATATTTGGGAGGGGGGAGGGTTACTGGTTTTTTAAAAACTCACTTCTCTGTAGTTAAAGGGTCACTTACTGTTTGTTTTGAGGCTGTTCACTCTGTATATGTGAGACACTCAGTGTTTCAACACAGGGGTCGTGGGGGTGTAGAAGACAAAACAAGGAGCATGCCTTAGAGGTAAAAAAATAAATAAAAGGTTTCATGTGCTGTGTATATCATCAAATATATTGGTTTGTTTTTTGAACTGTTCTGACTTTTGAAATGTTGCCATGTTAATTAAAAAAGTTGTAAAAAATGAACTGGACGTACTCACTGTTATTTTACACTGTAGATAAAAACTTGGGAAGAAAAACACGACCAATACATTCTCATCAGTCTTTATTTGCTTAATTTATACACAAAAACAAACATCTCACAAATGTAAAATTTTCTCCCCGTGTTGACAAAATAAAATCCACCTTAAAGGATAGTTTAACATTTTTCTTTCAGTCTTGAAACAATGGTCAAATGTACATTGAAACTTCTTGATCCATCATTCCTCCTGTTAATACTGGCTTTGAAAATATCCCTTCATAATGCAATTAAAGAAATGGATCCTGTTTTAAAAAGACATCTAAAAGTTAATGAGGCTTCAGCAGTCTGAGTTAGACAAAGCATAAGTTCAGTCCTTTTTAATGTGCTATTATCTCCACTGCATACTAGCCAACCTTTAGACCTCAAAAATAGAGGGGATTTGGAAACTAAAGAGAGCCCCCCCCCCCCGGAAAATGATTTCTTTTAAACTTTTAAAGAATGAAAACTGCAAAAAATAATTATAAAGTACACTGCAACAGCAGTTTTATGCTCGAGTAGGTCTATTTCTTCCTCATACTCTCCATTTCCTTATTTTCTCACACACTGAAGTGCACTGAGTGCAGCTCAAACCGAGATTAGCTCTCTTCTCCCAGAAAACACATTTGGTGTAGCTATATGTCCGAGTGGAAACAGTAGGGCTTATGGCTTTTACACTCCACAGTGCCAGAAACAGGTTGAGACAACGAAAAGGGGTGAAAAGTTGTCATAAATCCGGAGAGTTGTGACCCCGGGAGGAAACTGGGAGAAGGCAATGCGAAACGAGTCTCCCGGGAAAATCGTGAGGGTTTGCAAGTATACTCCACTGTAGTTCAGCATGGAAATAACTTCTATTATTGATTAATCTGCCTTTTATTTTCTCAATTTGGTCAGCACAAGTTACTCAAGCCCATAATGACATGTTCAAATGTCTTGTTTTATCTATTTAAAAAAAAAAAAAAAAAAAACATTACCATCTGAAACTATTAAACCAGCTCTAAAGTAAACACCGTCCAAGGGAATTTCAAACTAAAAGACTTGAATCTAACTCGATATGACTCAGACTGTTGCAGCCTCACATTAGTTTCAGCTGAACTTCAGATATTACCAGAAGGAACGACCACAGTGACCAGTTACTCTTTAGTAGTTCACAGACCTGAAAAAACATGAATCTATCCTTTTAAGAGGAAAATTCTGCAAATGACAACCAACAATGTGAATCACTCCTAAAATCTATATCTAGCATTTTTGGAACATGAACTCTTCATCGCAGGTTTATTTCTTCCTGCAGTAACTGCTGCTCTAAGCTTCATGTTGTGTTCTATACATGGCAGTGACTGATCAGCAGAGCAGACGATAATATATTGTAGTGTTAAGACCGACATTCAGTGATGAAGACAAGGCTTGAATATGTGCATTTGACAGTAAGGCTTCTTGCGTGTTGTTGAGCAGCTGCAGGATTATGTAATAGTGATATATATATAATCTTATTTCATGTAGCTGACTGTAGGATGGGATTAAAGGCCTTGTAGGCTGCTTCATTTAAATATTGTGTGTCTCTGCTGCTTTTAAGTATCTACATGTAATGACTCCGACACATTTTACATACTTGATTTCCCTGTGCAACGTGTGCTTGTAACAAAAACTAAGTACATTTAATGGTTTTGCATTGTTGATGTTCAGAAGGATGTGGAAATACATCTAATAAATCTCTATGATAAAGTTTATTATCAACATTGATGCATACAGTCTACAACTACAATTTCTAAAAAATAAATCCTGCAACTTTATAGTAAAATAAATACTGTAAAATACCCTTTTTCTTCACACAAATTGCTCTTTAACAGCAATAAATATGCCTTTAATTTACACAGCGGAATATATCTACTACTGTCAAATGTCTCACAGCAAGTTTAAATATTATTGCCATGATATTTTAAAACTAATGTGGCACAGTGAAAGAGGAGGCCACACTGGAGGTAATGATCAAGTGTGAAGGCAAGACAGTTGGTACAGTTTTATCCTCAGATACAGAGCACAAAGCATGATGGGAGATGTGATGAGTGCGCGTCAGACTGCGGTGAAACGGTGTTTTCTTGAATGAGCCGTTTTGTGCAACGGTTGGTGTGAACTCACCGTTGAATAAATGCTGACGTTTCCATCATGTGGTGTTTTGATGACGCGGGTCTGTTAGGATACTTTTAGTCCCCCCCGTCTCGCACTACACCCGAGCCTCCAGCAGGGCGCTGGGCAGCAGCTGCACCGGCGGGGAGCCGCAACCGTTGACGTGCCGCAGGGAGTCGGCTCCCAGGTACGCCACCAACAGTTCAGAGCGCCGGTGCAGCAGACAGAGCATGTCCTCCGCTAGACTCTCCACTGAAGAGTAGCGCACTTTGTCCAGGTCAAAAATGTCCTTCAGGAAGTACAGCACCTGATCCTGAAGGAGAAGAGAGGACACTTTTAGGACGCGTGCTTAAAGGGTAACTTGGGTATTTTTCAACCTGGACCCTATTTTCCCGTGGTTTTGTGTCTAACTGACTAACAGGGACAACAAATTCGGAAATTGGTCAGGGTCAGAGCCAGAGTATATGGATATTCAGATTTCACAACGAGACTTCTCCTTGAGCGGGACTTGGTTATTCACTGGTACTGTGAAATGCATTGAGAGTTTGAGAGATGAGCTGCCTCTGCATTTTGTCCTATTTAAGGTATATTAATAACATTACCTGCAGGTTAATTGCTAAGTCTTTCTAGCATACTGGTATGTTAAGTGATTGGTCATTTTTGTGTCGGAGTTATTAAAGAAAGTATCTGATATCTTGCATACTAATGAGTCTTGGAGTGGCTTCATTATTTTTCAACGTGGACCCAGTGTTTCCATGTTTTTGTGTCTAACTGACGAATAAGGACACCAATTTGTGGTTGTCCCCATCAATCACGTAGACACAAAAACATGGCTACAGTTTTTCCTCTGTTTTATTTATTAGTATGATTTTGTGTGCCCTCTTTGTATATATAAGTCCAAATTATTATTATTATTTAAATATCTGACTACTGTTTTATTTCTTATTTATTACGTTATGTTCTGGTGCTGAGACCGACCTTGAAGAAGCAGCAGAAGTCATGCAGGGAGCTCTTGGGCCCCAGGAAGCCCCAGGCCAGGACGGGGCTGATCTGTTCACACACAGCGTAGAAATGAGCGATGAAGCCATCCGACACCTGAGACATAAAAGAGCGGATAGGTTACTGAAGGAACCGTCCTAACATCGTGGTTATTTGGTGTTTCCAGCCCTAATGACCTGAGATAAAAGTAGATAAAGCATTGAGGCTGATCTCTAAAGACATTGTACAAACAATACATTTTGAACGTTTTGTTGGAGGTGTACCTTCATGTGCTGTCTCTTCTGCTTCATCACTGACCAACAACTAGATGCCACCGCCTGTGAAATACAAGCAGGTTAAATCATTTATGAAAAGCCCAAATAGTCAAAAATTAAATGCACCAACTTAAAAATAAAAAGCATGATACAGGAAACTACAAAGTCTCAGAAAAATTTGGAAAAACACATACAGTATTAATCTCTATATTTGACATTTTCAAACTGACATCAATATTTATGCACATGCTGTACACAATCAACAGCCTTGTCTGGAAGTATCACTGTTCTGTAAGATGTCTACTTCTGTTTACAATTTAATTTTCAGAATTACAAGTTAATGTGGTAAAATAATCTAAGAAGTGCAACATAAAGCATCGTCATGTCTGATCCCCTCTACTCTGCTGCCAGTGATCCACTGAAGTGTGTTTGTGTGTTTTACTCACCGTCTCCTTGAAGGAGCTGTTGAGCCAGCGGTTGTTGATCACGTTCTGGATGGAGATGGGTGGATTCTCCAGGTCCTCGAATGAGTCCATCAGGATGAAGTCCAGCACGATATCGTAGAAGTTCAAGTGCTTCACCTGGTGAGGGTCAGTAGGAAACATAAAATAGTTTAAAAAAAAGAAAAGAGGCTGTCCACTGCTGTTGGTAGCATTTTGTGATCAGACAGGTTGCAGATGAGTTTAATAATTCGGTAGAGCAGCACTCGTACCCCTCTCGTAGCCAGCTCCACCTCTGTGTTCTCCCAGTGCTCCTCGTGCTCCAGGAAGGAAATCATCTCCTCAAACTCGTCTTCAAATCTCTTTGGGCTCTGAAAAAACAAACGATAACAACATTTAGGAAGGGAAGCACTGATTGTAGATCTTATTTTACACTAGTTATTGTTTCAGTCTCACCTTCTGTGCTTTAACAATAATGGAAGACAGTATTTTCTTTCCCGTGTCGGCTAGAAACAGCCGCGTCGTTCTCTCGCACAAAATGAGCTGGAGAAAAAAAACCAAACACATTTTAATGAAACGGATCCTTTTTTGCTTTATAGTAATTCTACACATGGTGGCTTTAAATGAGTGAGTTAAATGGTTCCCATCTGTGACATTAACATGCATTTTATTCAGTAAGGTCGCACATTTCTATAAATTTAAGATTTTATACCTTCCTGGTTGTTTTAGCCATATGAATATTAATTATGTTTATACGATACACCAATAAAACAGCTAAAAAACACCATCTGGAAACAACTTATCACATGGGTTTCCCTTCATTTATGTTATGATGATGATAATTCATGAGGTTTTACTGTACCTGACATGCCTGACGCACACAATGCAACTTGGCCAGGAAATCAATGTCCCCAAGACACTCGAGCATCTCAGTCCTGACGATGAAAATCAAGAAAAAGACCTGATTCAAACGTTGGCAGACAAACTAATGAACTCCACACAGCATGCTCCAGGAATGTAGGTTTTTCTGTGTTTCATGTGTGTTCCGCGAAATGAGTTTAATTACCGCAGCACCCTGCAGGAGATGTCGCCATCCTCGGCCATCTGCAGCGCCTCTTCGTAGAAAAGGTGATGACCCAGAGCGAGGACGCTCCTCAGCTCCCGGTGCTCCGACAGCTGATACAGAGACACGCAGCAGAGGGTAGAGAGAAAGATGATTATGGAGTAAATAATGATCATTTCAATCCTCATTCCTGCTCCTTATTAATAATGCAGTAGGTCGTCCAGACCCCAAAAGACTTTACTACCATTCCTCCCAGTCATCTTGTGATGTACATAGTTGTGTTTAGTTGTGATTAATAGACGAGAGTAATTGTCTTCTTTAAACCCTCTGGCTGCCCATAATAATAATAATAGTAATAATAATAATGCAGTAGATCCTTCTGTATGCATGCAAAAACAGAAAGCTTTTGGATTCTGACACCAAAACCTTTGAGGAAGAAGAAGAGGTACACACATCCAAAAAAAACTCTTTAACGGGTGCTTGACCAGGAAATATCAAGGCATCCACAGTTTGTTTGCTCCCACAATAGTTCTTTATTCACTGTTGTATTTTTTTTCGGGCAGCTAAACCTGACATTATGTTAAAGACAATAAAAGGAAAGATGCGTGTAAAGTTGTATTCTAATCAAGGTGACTGGTGCTGAACATTGAGGTCAACCTGGTCTCATGTCCCACCTAGAATAAATACAGGTTGTCCTGGAACACAGTGTTAACTTCCTAAGTCACATCTGACCTCTGGACTTTACCCCCGGCCGTTATTAGTTCATAAACTGTGCCATTTTCCCGACCAGACAGAGATCTCTCCATGTTGCTGTGGTGCGTGGAAGTTAAAATGAAAACAGCTGCAGAGTAACAGCGAGCTGTCTGTTGTATACCGAAGAATGTTGAAGGTCTATTTATAAGCACGAGTGACCCAGTTTGACTCGTCTATCTTCACTCACTGGTCTGTAAGTGGTTAAACAGGTTTGAGGGCTAAAATGCCTTCATTTAAAGCTTTTATGCATTTTTAAAGATGCATTTACTTAATCGAAGGTGAAGACCTTTATCTGAACATTTCCAGGAATTTAGCTTCAGTAAACAAATTCTTAACAACCACTTTATTTCTGTACTTAGTGGGTCAAGTGCTCCGGTAGCAGCGGATACGCAGCTCGAGCCCCCACAGTGACTTAAGCAGATAAGCTGAGTGCAGGTAAACACGCCGGCTGGTGAACGGACTGGAAGATCACGGCTACTTGAATCAAACTCCTGCTGGGATTTGATGCCTCAGACGGTTTGAGATTTAGACGTTTGCTTGTTGCAGGTGCTCACCTGAAGCATCTTGTTTATTACACTACTGTTCATTACACCAATATCCTACCTTATTATTAGCAAGTGACACCTACACGATTATTTCTAACTGATATTAGATTATTTTGCAAGATAATGAGATGTCCCATTTTCAGTTGTAGCAACACATTGAATAGTATCAAAACATCAATACAATACTCTCGTAGTGAATCGCTCTTTTCACCTCGTGTTTTGATCATAATCTGCATTAATATGCATAAGAATGCTGTGTGAGGGAAAGATGAAAAGATAATATCTTTGTTTTGTAACCACATCTGAGTAGGGCTGTGTATTGGCGAAACGATACATATCATGACATTCAATATATCATGTTATGAGTGTTATTTCTTATGATTATTTCCACCAAATGTGGACTTTGCTTAATGAAAGCCTCTCTAAAAGTCTGAGATGGTCTTTTGTAGACGACTGACAAAAAGGTAAAGAGTTGCTGAGATGTATTTAAGATGACTAATTCATTGTTTTGGCATTTATCAGCCTTTGCTTATTTACAGCCTGATGATGAGAGCGTTTCTCACCTCAGCAGCAGACACAAATGAGTCGGTGGAGGCGATGCTGTTGCTGTCTCTCAGACAGGCGTCGTCCAGCTCCTCTCTGGACAGAATGTCTGCCATTTTATCTGCGATGGAGAAGACTCATTGTAATGTGTTGCGTGATACTGTATCGATCGTGGAAATTACATAATGTTGTAATAGTGACTCACCCTGGCTGTTGCTGTGGGACGAGGGCTCCGACATGCACAACACTCCCTCAAACTCCTCCTGGAGGCTGTAGGCCCTCTGCAGCAGAGACTTGAGCCTGTGGATGAACTCTGCACTGATGACGTCCTGAACACAAAGACACAAAAGTTCAACTAGTCTTAAATGCTAGGAAAGTCGAACTCAACTTACAGACCAGGAAAGCTCCTAGCCCATCACATGTACATTACCTGAACCTGTAGAAATGAGTGCATAATATTTCACTTCAAATTTATTTATTTTTAAATTAATTTCATTTTTATTTATTCTGTATTATATTTTTTATTTATTACTATTTGTATTATTTTCTTTCCTTTAATATAAGTTTCCAATGCATTATTTAATTGTGTTTGTCTGATATGTTTATTATTACCAAGCCAGGATATCTTTCAGTTTAATTATCCCCTGTGACGATTCTTAAAAAGCTTTCTAGGACTGAGACGGGGATATCCTCGACAGAAGATTTAAGCAGCAAACTAGACGCATGTTTGGGTGCCCAAGATTAACTATTTGACCCGCACTAATCCTGGTTGGAGAGCCAAAAAGTTAGCCGTTACACAATCCAAACTGTGTGACACAACGGTGGGTTGAGAGTGCTGATTATTCATATATGTGACCTGGAGTGCAGCGTTTGTGGGCAGTATACTCCTCTCTACCTTCCGGGTATAAAAGGATTACAGAGTACACACACAGTTCAGAAAATGCTGGCAGGGCTTGAATCAATACACCGACTCTTTGGTCTCAAGCTGAGGAAGATGCTGTCCAATTATTTTATTTATTTGTAGAACAAGTTGAAGTCTGTATAAACTATTTACAGGTTGTCAGGAGGAATTTTATAAGACAAAATTAGGGTTGAAACGATTCCTCTAGGAACTCCAGTAATTCGATTACAAAAAAATCATCAATCAAATACTTTGCGAGAGCACACAGCGAGCAAGATCCTGAACATTAATTAATTAATATAAATTTTGAATACGAACACACAATCACAGTTCGATCAGTTAAAGTTATAATATATTTATAGGAGTAGTCCATAAGATGCGTACCTTTTTTAAAGTAATTTGAAATTAGTATTTATTTAATTATTTGTTTGCTTTTCAGATTTTTTTTTATTTAAAACCCAGAATGTAATATGACACTTAAATGCACTAAATGGGTTTAGTTTTGACAGATAATATTATTTTATCCAAATTAAGTAATGAAAAAAATCTTGTTCATTTTAAGAAACCCATCTTATTTTTCTATTTTGTATATTTCTCCTTAATAAAGCAAAAGTATTTTTTTATCTGATTAATTGATGGAATAAATCGGTAGAATATTTGATTACTAAAATAATCGATAGTTGTAGAACTAGAAAAAAATGGCACTTCCTTCAGCTCTATTCCTGCTGATGTGTGACATTAGAATAGATGAAATGTGTTGAATTGGTTTTAAATATCACGGTGTGTGTGTGTTCACCTCCATGCTCTGCTCAGCGATGGCGTCTCCAGCTCCCGTTTTGACGGATGCACAGCTGGCATCGTCGTCGCCCTGCCTGCTCCTGAATGTCAGCGCTTCCTCCCACCGCCGGAGAGCCTCCTCGAATAAATCCATACCTGCACAAACACACACACATAAACTCTGAGTCACCCGAGACAATCACAACTCAAAAGCTCCATTTTGAAACAAAGCAACTCACTAAAAAACATAATATCAACTCATTTATTGTGTGGTCCAGTCTCCTTATTACAAACACAGTGAGGTGACGTAATGTGTGCACGTTTCTTTACCCATGAGGTACAGGTTCTCAGGAGTGGTCACAGGTAAGTTGACCACACTGCAGATATCAGCTTCCCCCGCTCTGTCCCAACAGCTGGAATCATTTGCGCAGGTGCTGCCGCTGGATGAGTTCATGCTTTTTACCTGCAAAGACACAGCGGAAGAACACAGTTAGGCTTCCAGCAGTGGAAACATCACAAATACAATGCAGGCCAACCCTACCGACTCAGCATTTCTGTTGTGTTTTCATGAGTCTAGAAAAGCTGTGGTGAAACTACAAATATTTCTAATTAATTGCAGATCACATGTACAAGTTTTCTGGTTCACACTGGATCGTCCTATATAATCAGCCCAATCTATAGAGCATATGCCAAATAATAAACGATATTTGATCACTTGGTTATTTCATCATTTAGCATTAAAAGGGACTGTATGTAACTTTTTACATGTATAAACTGTTTGTTTTTTTGCCAATGTGTGAACAGGTTGTAACCGAACCTAAAAAATGAGACCTTCCACGACTTCCTGGGTTTCCTTTATCAGCCTTTAGACTGCTTTTAATGTGAAGAACCTGGGCCCTCAGTTTTAAGCTAGAGTGAAGATGCTGGCATCATATGAAACTAGAAAACCTAACCAGGAATCCATTGGAACCATGTCACACTAGCGTGTCGTGAAGGAGTTTAAATAACGCTCCAAACTTATGCTAAATATTGGCGTGGAAAAAAACTATCATGGCCATTTTCAAAGGGGCCCCCTGACCTCTGACCTCAAGATATGTGAAAGAAAATGGGGGTTTCTGGACAACATTTGTCATTGTTTTGGGTTGTTAATTGATTTCCAATAATAAATATATACATACATTTGCATAACCCAAGCATATGTGCCCACTCCCATGTTGATAAGAGTAATAAATACTTGACAAATCTCCCTTTAAGGTACATTTTGAACAGATACAAAAAGTGCAATTAATTTGCGATTAACTGAACAATCATACGATTAATTGCAGTTAAATATTGTAATCGATTGACAGCCCTAATAACAACATAACACTGTTAACATTAAAACTCTGCCTGCGTCTTACCGAGGCCAGGCTCAGCAGAGACCCGGACAGCTTCCTGTAGTCTCCTGCATTGAGAAGCAGACCAGAGGGGAAGCCGTTTTTGGAGTTGAGGGAGAGAGTGATGTTTTGACTGGTGTTATCTGGGAGAGATAAAGATGACAGTTCAGAGATAATGTTTAAAGAGATAAGATCAGAATACAGTGATCACACGGTAGCAGGATTACACAATGGATAAACCACGTTCGCCAATTTGACAAGCGACTGAAACGAACATTTTATGGGAATTTTGCCCTAGTTGCTAATCTGTTTGAATCACTTCCATCCTCTTTAAATGATTGACTTTGTGGCTCACCTGCTGCTGAGAGCTGGTTTGCAAAAAACTGTTTCCAGCTCAGGCTAATTTTTTTTAGATTCATACACAGTTTGTAGAGATTTGCTTTGGAGAGTGTACCAGCTGGGACAACAGTCAAGAGTCTACCTCTGTCATCATTTATTCAAATGAACATGCTGTATTGTATGTTAATTACCACCTGGGTCACATTCTAGCATTATCAAGAGTTTATTAAATCCCATCATTACCCATTAGCATGAGTCTTACATTAACTGATGTAGAAACACAATTAGCTTTGTAAATATCCTCTTTGTGAACTTTGCCCTGGCCAACTGCTCATTTGACTCCATTTAATCCTGCATTTCTGTTAATTTGCTTTGCGACTCTAATCAGTGGTAAATCCTCTAACGTGAGATTAAATGAGGTAAAGCATTTATCTGGAGCTTGCTGTTTACAGTTCAAGGTAACATAGTAGTAGTCAATCTGATTACATCACAAACCACTATCTGGGCTAACGTACTACATGGAGATCCCAGAGGGAGAGGAGGTTTTACCGTTCTCCGCTGAGGCCAGGGGGATGAACTCAAAGCCAGCCTGCTCCCACTGACCCTTCTTCCTGCCCTTCCTCCTCTGGAAGCGGCGAGCGAGGAAGAGGAGCGAGACGGCACCGAAGGCCGTGGCCGCCACCAGCTTCTTGGTGCCTGCGCTGACACTCACCTGGAGGACGGGTAGAGGGAGAAACAACTGAAGTTAAATGTTTATGCATCTTAAAAAAGAAGCCTGAGCAGCACACTGGTTTCTTCTCTATTTGGTTAGTCAAAAAAAAACAAAAAAACAATCGGACCAAACTAAAGCTCATGTTTTTCTGTAGCTTCACATCTCGTTATTTAATTATCACAACCCTTTTACTGACTGTGGGAGTTAGACAATTATTGAATTAAAACTCAAAAGATCTAGAGCTGCAACAATTAATCGATCAGTTGTCGACTATTAAATTAATCGGAATCTATTTTGATAATTGATTAATCCGTTTGAAAAGAAAGTGTAAATTCTTTGATTCCAGCTTCTTAAGTGTGAATATTTTCTGGTTTCTTTACTCCTCTATGACAGTAAACTGAATGTCTTTGAGTTGTGAACAAAACAAGACATTTGAGGACGTCATCTGGGGCTTTGGGAAACACTGATTTTTCACAATTTTCTGACATTTTATAGATCAAACAACTAATCAATTAATCAAGAAAATAATCGACAGAGTAATCAAAATGAAAATAATCTGTAGTTGCAGCCCTAAAAAGATTCCAAAATGTTTCATGTAAAACAGACTGGGAAAGAAGACAGCGTTGCCAGTCATTACAACTGGGTATCGAATCTCAATACCAACCATAGCACTGGGTATGTATGCACAGCTGCTTTGCATTAAAGCTGCTGTAGGCAGAATGTTTTTGGCATCATTGGGCAAACATTCCATAATAACCTTTCAGCATATTGTAATTCAAGTGTTTTGAGAGAAAACTAGACTTCTGCACCTCCTCATGGCTCTGTTTTCAGGCTTTAAAAAATCTAGCCCGTGACGGGAGACTTTGGCCAATCACAGGTCATTTCAGAGAGAGAGCGTTCCTATTGGCTGTTCATTCAACAGAGGCAGCTGTCAATCACTCGCAAACTCTGATCAAACGGTCAAACTAGGCAGCGCTGATCAAATAAAAATTCATATTCTGTTACTGTAATGCCTATTCCTCTCCTCAAATGTTTTCAGAAACATCTTGTAGTGCACTGTTTAGCTGTGAAATTAGAAAGTTTGCTCCGGCTGGTGGGCGGTGCTCAACATGGCGGCCGAGTCACCATCTTTTCAAAAACTACAAGATGTTTCTGAAAAACATTTGAGGAGAGAAATAGGCATTACAGCAACAGAATATTGATTCATATTTGATCAGCGCTGCCTAGTTTGACCGTTTGATCGGAGTTCGGAGTGATCGACAGCTGCTCAGAGACGGCAGACTCCAGCTCGGCTCTGATTGGTTGTTTTCCTCCGGTCTGTGAAATCTTGCAGATGCCATTAGGAGCACCGGAGGACACAGAGACACGTGATTTTTGTCCGATTACCTGTCTCATGCACTACTGTCAGGATATAGTGACCGTTTTATAAAAATAACTTTCTAAAATCATATTGTGAGAAATGTTTTGAAATGCAGAAACTTGTTTGCTAAACACAACAGAGGCAGAGAAAATTGCGGTCTAAAGTAACACGGGGTATCCAATGAATATCAGAGGTCAATGGTATATAGTGTCCAACGTCCAAGGTTGGATTCATCCTTGAAATTCTGTAACTGAGATTGTTAGATAATGTCAACTGCAACACTTGAACATCTTGTCCGATGAAAGTTCATCTGAGGATGAATACTGTAACTCAACTGATGACATAACAGGCAGCACTGACAATCAGCTACAAGCCTGTCATCCAGATTTTAAAGAATCATTCTCAGATAGCGTGCATACAGTACCCCCTCCTCTGTCTATAGATAGAAACACTGAACAACCAGGGAGATTAGCCACACTGAAACAACAACTGATGATTACATAAACACACAGTTCGGAGCCATGACAACAGCCATAATATTGACCTTTTGTTGTAAAGTCAGTAAAGGGATGGGATGATTGAAAAGGTGCTAAAGGCCTGCAGTTGTTCCTGTTCCTAAGAGGAGCACATGTCAGACGTGCTCTACCAGATTCTTAATGATATCAGATCTGCTATGTGACTCTGGCCACGCACGCAGGCACGCACGCACGCACCACACACACATACACCAAGAAACAACAAAATATTCACATGCAAAGGTGACAGTAATATATCACAGGTCACGTTACAGTAATGAGGACTTTTTTGTACGTCTTCTTTTTGTGAATTCTTATAATAAGCCATTTTAATTTGTACTTTATTTGTGTACTTGCTAGATATAAATTAGGGCTTAAAGAATTTGAAAAAAATATTTAATTGCAATTATTTTGACTGATAGGGAATAATGATTTTTACATCATTAGGGCTGCCCCCTCTTAGTCGATTAGTCGACTAATCAACGTTTTGGTCTTAATCGACTGAGATTTCTTTTGTGGTTTAGTCATTTTTTATGCTTTTTTCATGCATAATGACTTATTTCCAAGAAACTTATGAGCACATCTCTGGTAAACACAAGATACAAAGCGGTGCTTTTGTGTGAGTCTTTGTGGAGAAACTCAGTTTTACAGATCTGTCGGTTAAATATACTAATCGATTAGTCGACTAAGAAGTTCTTTGGTCGAGGACAGCCCTAGAGTCTAGATACTGTATGAGATTTTGGAGCATAAGATCCTGGTAGGGCTTTAATTTATGTTTTACGATACAGTAAACTGTTCTAGCCATACGGGGGGAAATATGATTCAAAAATATGGCAGTAAAGTAAAGAAAAAAGTTCAATAGATGTCAGCCATGTTGGAGACAGTGTGGATCTTTTGATGCAGGTCACTCACATATTTTTGGAAATGTCAAAAAATAATTGTATTTTGTTGGGAAATTAAATGGTATTGTAAGTGTTACAGCAAATACTAAGTCCCTCCTTATGAGTTTTATGATACTCTCCCTGTGTTTCTTGTACAAGAAACAGATAGATATTTTCTTAATTATTAATAACTAGTAAAAAAAAAAGCTATATTTTGGTCCAACAATTTATATTAAGACTAAAGAAATGATACAGAAACACAGACAATGTTTGCAATACAGTTAAGAAAAGGAGGAAAAAATGACAAAGTGCAATCGTACCCTCAACAACCCTCGCCTCTCATGACGCAGATATGGAAAACAGTAAGAACCCCTCAATAACAAAGCAGTTGACAAACCCCCACCACTTTCAAACAGCCTCACCTGTGCCAGAGAGGCGTACACGGACAGCGGTAGGTCGACCATGCGCAGGGCAGCCGCCTTGACAGACAGCTGGGAGCTTGTGAGGGTCTCATGTGTCATTGTGGCGATCTATCCATGACTTGGCAACTCTCTTATCGTCATCGCCGTTCTGTTGTTGGAGCTGTGGGGACATGACACGCAAGGATTTAACCTTGGAGGCTCAGGAGGGGATATAATGACGTTATTACATAAAGCCTCTCACATACAGTTGTGTGCAAGTAGCATTGCTGTCCTAACCTGAGTAGAGTAGGGCTAATCAACCTCTTAGATGTTTTATTAAAGGAACAATGTGTAACATTTTGGGGGATCTATTAGCAGAAATGGAATTTAATATATATAACTATGTTTTAATTAGTGTATAATCACCTGAAACTAAGAATTCTTGTGTTTTTGTTAGCCTTCATATCAACATAGGGAGCGGGTCCTCTATGGAGTCCGCCATGTTGCCCATTCTGGGCTCTACAGCAGCCCAGATTTGACAAACCACACACTGGCTCTAGAGAGAGTCTTTCATGTTTTTACGTTACCTAAAGGCCACCATAGTTCTCCGACACCCTTGGAAAGGGATGGGTGAGAGGAGGCGTATTCAGTAGGCTCGTCGCGGTAGTCGGTGTTACCAGTGTTACACGGTGGTCGGGCACACACCGATTACATTATGTACCCACCGCCCCCACCGTCGTTTTGCTTTTTTTTAAAAACAGAAATAAAACCAATTTAGTTCATTTTCACGTACCAGTGCCGTGTTATCAATACATAGTCGGACGACAAACGCTACAATCCTAAAGTGAAAGTATCTGCTCCGTATGGAGTCTCAGCTCAGAGTAGCATGAGTCAGATTTCACACACGGGACAAGAGATAGTTGACAGACAAGACGATGGCGGAGAATTTGGTGTTGAAGCAAAAAGCAAAAGCGCCTATTTGACAATATTTCAGATTTAAACCAAACGCTATAAGGGAACCATAACGTTAATCGCCGCGAGGAGGACGGAGCGGTCACAGCCGGTGTGCGCAGCAGAGCAGCGCCGGGTGGAAACCTGCGTCCCCGCCGGAGAGGCCAGACACACAGCCACCCGACGTTAAAAAGATCAAAGTAAGCGCGCTACACATATTGACCGTCATCTTTTCTTGTAAAATGTCCAGAGTAATCGGTAACACCTGTGTTGTCACAAGTTTATTAACCGGTAGGAAAATGTCCTCAGTCACATCCCTAGTATTCAGTTGGTTACATTCTGCAACCTCAATGCTTGATGCCACTAAGTCCTACACACTGCTCCTTTAAAACATTATTAATTATTATTGCATGAAAGAAGATCATGAAAGAAATGACAGATTGTCAAATGTGTGAGTCATTCACTTATCTAAAGGACTACCAGCACACCCACCAAAGGTATTTCAAGCCTTACTTTGCATTATACACATTCCTGTACAAAGTGGCTGTCTGTGAGGAAATTAGAGGCTTTATCTTTCTGCAAACATAGTATTGCTTCGTCTCAACAAAGTCTCTCACTATAGGACCACATCTTCTAAGCCGCTGTGTATCCAGCTGACAAGACAACACGCAACATCCAATTAAACCAGACAGGAGACTCATCGCATGGATGATTATCCCATTTGAGTCTTACCCTGCCAAATGTGGTTTTTTTTTGTGTCAATCGTTTAATATTGGTTATTAAGTGAGGTTTTGTGTCTCTTCAAATGCTGATTGATTTGCATTTTGTAAACATGAATGACATATCACATCTGCAGGGATGGTTTACAAGCAAAGCATAGATAGAGTGCCTAAAAATATGGATATACTACTGACAAGTTTACTTCAGGTCCTGTCTGCATTAAAACCACTAGCAACCTAGTAAATCAAGACTCAAACTAGTTATACAGTTTCTTTTGAACTTGATAGACATTAATAAGAGAGCAGATAATGTTACATCACTGCTCTACTGTATTTCCTTTATTCAATTTGGGAAAAAGTATCACTGTATTTCTTGTCTATTCTGTTTAAGTCAACTTGTATGTTATGGTATTGTATTTTAAACCACTCTATTGTATTTTAACTGATTTAAAATCCCTCTTCACTTTGCTTTTAATGTTGTTTCTAATGCTTTTCTTTGCCTTATGTTGAAGCACTACTTGCTACTTGAAGGCTGAAATATCCAAAGTTATAGCTTTCATTCATTAGCACAAAAACAAAAAACATCTCCCAATCATATAATCAGCAATTACTGTAAAGTTTCAAATAATGTTTTGAGGGATAAAATATGAATACAAGCAGCACCCTCTAGCTCTGAAACAGTCAGGTTAATCACATTAGCACATGGTTGGAAAATGATAGCACTCCTCTGTTATTGGCCTGGCTGAGCCAAGGCCTATGAGACGGAGGTGAGGACACGGGCGGACAACGGTCTTGGGGTGAGGTTTATGACGCATGCGCAGTGTAACCAGAGTGCAGACCAGATTTTACTGCGCATGTGTGGTAACCCAATGCTATGACATATTGATGACGCGTGTCCCAGCCTCCTTCTATAGGCCTTGGGGGGGCTGAGCAGCTAATGCTAACTGCTCTAGCTAACAACGCTAGCAGCGTTAGCTACGTCTGTTAAACTCGCTTCAATTAAACAGTCTATCAAATCAACTCATCAACACGGTGGATTACTTTCTGACTGGTCGGGACAAACTGAAGGTATTAACGTAGTTACCGTGACTTGTAGAGGTGTACTCCGTAGCCTCCCGGTGTTTCCTCCGGTGCCTCCTCCTCGGTTGACCTCAGCTGCTGCCGAGTGAAGGACTCGAGCTCAGCGCCCATCTAGCATACCTTTCAAAATAAAAGAATTGCTCCTTGTCATGTTTTAAGGAGCTTCAGCGCCCCCTCTTGGCTTTCTCTGGGTATTACAAATACATTCATGTCAGGTTTTTACTGTCAAATACACTGCTGATGGAGGCTTTTATTACATGACCATATAATTCACATCATGCATGTTTGCACTACGTCAATATTTGCACTATCTGTTTATATCATGTTTATGTTTGTTTAAGGCTTATTTTGTATATTGTATATTGGTAGAATTTCAATTTTTTTATTCTAATGTTTTTATCTATTATTTTGTTATTATACTGCTTACTTGCACCAACAAAACCAAAGCAAATTCCTAGAGTATACCTCTTACACCTGGCAATAAACAGGATTCTGATCTGATTCTGATAAATTCCGAGAGCCTCGATTGTCCCTTTTATTACTTCCATGAACATAGAGGCCACTTTCCACCAAGAGAAAAAGAAGAACTGTTAATTGATCAAAAATAAATAAATAAGCTCTTGGTGAGTCAAAAGTATGTGATACTAATTACTAAAACATTTTTGACTTTCTATCTCAAACTTTTGACCTACTCTTTCATAATTATTTTTTAAAAGTCAACATTTCATTCATTCTCACTGTGCAATATCATTTCCACTTGTGCAATTTTGTTAATAGTCTGTTTATTGTCAATACTGTATATACTGCTCCTATTATTATACTTCCTTTTATTTAAATGGTTCATATTTTGTTACATTTTGTTTAGCCCTTTTTTTTACTGTGTTAGCTGATTCATCTTGTTTTTTGCACTATCCCCTTTACTGCTGTACACTGCAAATTTCCCCACTGCGGGACTAATAAAAGAATATCTTATCTTATCTTATCTTATTTTGACTTATTATCTACTATCTTTAACTTTCTATCCCATAATATTTACTCTAAAAAGTCAAATATTTTACTTATTATCACATCACGTTTCATCACGTTTCTGTCATTTAGATGTCGTTATAACTATTTTACTTTAATATATGTTAATGTATCAGTATTATGTTTATAATTACCCCTTTTTTTCTACATGTAAATTTCTTTTTTTTTCATGCACAAATGGAAATGTTTCTGTACATAAATATTGCAATTGCACTGTAAATTCAGCATAATTTAGTTTTAGTTTCAAATCTTTACAAAAAAGACACTAGATGGCGCTTGGGATGGGTAAACTTTACTGTGAGTTGTTGCCTTTATTATTTTCATCACCACTTTTTCCCCCCCAGCCTACTAATTCTTAATATAATAAGTATTTTTTACATTTTAAGGAACCTCTAGGCTATTTCAGTCACATACACATAGCCTACAATAACGTTACACAATACACATCTGCTACGCATGATCATTAATTTCGGTGTCAACATTTTAAGCTAATTAATTGTTGCTAATATTGGGCTCATTGTGATACTGTTAGAAATATGATGCTGTAAAAATATAAAAGGCATACATGTAAAGATCTAATGTAATGTTTACAGTGGGATGGGGAGGGATACATGTAAAGATCTAGTGTAATGTTTACAGTGGGATGGATGAGGATAAATGTAAAGATGTAATGTAATGTTTACAGTGGGATATTTACAGTGGGATGGGATGGGGAGGGATACATGTAAAGATATAGTGTAATGTTTACAGTGGGATGGATGAGGATAAATGTAAAGATGTAATGTAATGTTTACAGTAGGATGAGGACGGATGAGGATAAATGTAAAGATGTAATGTAATGTTTACAGTAGGATGAGGACGGATGAGGATAAATGTAAAGATGTAATGTAATGTTCACAGTGGGATGGATGAGGATAAATGTAAAGATGTAATGTAATGTTTACAGTGGGATGAGGACGGATGAGGATAAATGTAAAGATGTAATGTAATGTTCACAGTGGGATGGATGAGGATAAATGTAAAGATGTAATGTAATGTTTACAGTAGGATGAGGATGGATGAGGATAAATGTAAAGATGTAATGTAATGTTTACAGTGGGATGAGGATGGATGAGGATAAATGTAAAGATGTAATGTAATGTTTACAGTGGGATGGATGAGGATAAATGTAAAGATGTAATGTAATGTTTACAGTGGGATGGATGAGGATAAATGTAAAGATGTAATGTAATGTTTACAGTGGGACGGATGAGGATAAATGTAAAGATGTAATGTAATGTTTACAGTGGGACGGATGAGGATAAATGTAAAGATGTAATGTAATGTTTACAGTGGGATGGATGAGGATAAATGTAAAGATGTAATGTAATGTTCACAGTGGGATGAGGACGGATGAGGATAAATGTAAAGATGTAATGTAATGTTCACAGTGGGATGAGGACGGATGAGGGTGATGCGTGTTTTTTTAACCGGAAAGGGGCGGAGCCAGCTGTAACGTTAGCAACCACGCTGAGCGACAGGAGCGGTTCTCGTTAATGTGAAGGATTGTCGTTTGAAATGTGTCTTTAAATACTCACTGAAGCGGTGTCTCACACATCAAGTACACTTGGATCTACCCGAGAAACGTGTTTATCCTGCAGGTAAGGCTGATATTATCTCTGGATAGCTAGCTAGATCTCTGCTGACTGCCAGTGATCATGTAATACACAGGGACGTTAGCATGCTAACATTAGCTAGTAGCATGCTACTAGTAGCGAGATGCTTATCAATAACAAACCATCTCCAGTGTTATCTACACGTGGCTAAATACATCCACTGACTGCTTGTAACGCTGTTACAGGTGTTGTGGCTAGCTTGCTAAGCAAAATATGAACCTAATGAGCAGTTATTGGCTAGCAGGCTAATGCTAACAGCTAGTCAGCCTGTGACGCTGCTGTCAACGCCTCGCCTGCTTCTGACAGCTCAGTCTGAGCAGTGGACAAGGCCGGAGCAAGCACATCTTCATCTACCACAGAGGAGACTGTGAGGATGTTAGCTAGTTGAAAACCTAGCCCAAATAAGCCGGTAGCTAGGAAGTTAAAATGACGTTTCCAACATGACGGCTAATGCTTCCCCTTTTGTGGATGCTCTACTTGCTAAATGATGCTATTCGGATGCTTATGTTTACTGATTTCGTGGTGCCTTGCTGTTTTGTTTCACTATCATTTAGTTAACAATAATAACATGGAATGTGACAACAGTGGATTCATGTGCCCAGCCTGATTTTGGGTCAACGCCCCACCCTGACTGTACCACCCCCTTTGTGCAAAGTTAAACCTCCTGGAGGTGAATTATGTTGCCTGTGAAGAGGGTGAGGATGGTTTGTGATGGTGCCTGGAGGCTCGACTGTGAAACCACCAGGCTAAAACGATTTTCTTGGTGTGTATTAGCTGTAATAGTGATTGATTACCGTTTGAGACCACAGTGAGTTTGTTCATTTGACTTTATGAACTGATGCATCCAAAGTTTAGGGCAATTATAGGAGCCTCAGACTCAAACATAACTGTAGATGACCTTGTGTCCTATCAGTTTGTTTGGATTTAGCTATATGTGTGAAATTCATGTGCCCTGCCTGGTTTTGGGTCAACGCCCCACCCTGACTGTACCACCCCCTTTGTGCAGAGTTAAACCTCCTGGAGGTGAATTATGTTGCCTGTGAAGGATGGTTTGTGATGGTGCTAGAGATAGGAGATTCTCTCCTCCACCAGCCTTGCCTCGAGGCTCGACTGTGAAACCACCAACCTTGCCTCGAGGCTCGACTGTGAAACCACCAACCTTGCCTCGAGGCTCGACTGTGAAACCACCAAGCTAAAAAGATTTTCTTGGTGTGTATTAGCTGTAATAGTGATTGATTACCGTTTGAGACCACAGTGAGTTTGTTTATTTGACTTTATGAACTGATGCATCCAAAGTTTTGGGCAATTATAGGAGCCTCAGACTCAAACATAACTGTAGATGACCTTGTGTCCTTTCAGTTTGTTTGGATTTAGCTATATGTGTGAAAAATATAGAAGTTCTACATTATGTAAACCAGTTTGCATAATTGATGAAGTGAGGAAACAGGCACATTGACTTGTACAAGATCGAACATGATCTTAAAGCAGCAGTAGAGCAAATATTACTGCTATTTTGGAGCAAATAGGATTAGGTTATTTTTTATAAAATATCCTGACAGTAGTGCATGAGACATGTAATCTGAAAAAAAATCATGTGCCTCTGTGTCCTCCGGTGTCCTCCGGTGTCCTCCGGTGTCCTCCGGTGTCCTCCGGTGTCCTCCGGTGTCCTCCGGTACTCCTAATGGCATCTGCAAGATTTCGCAGACTGCCTCGCTTTCCTCCAGAAATAACCACTGTTGCTGCTTTGTACATGTTGTGGAAGTCCCAGATATGTCAGAAAACCAAACGCCGTTGAGCCTGGGTTCATAATGTCACCCGGCGGCGAGCTGTATTTACATATTGTATCTGTATCTGACAAGCCACACGTCGCTACTGCGGTATGAACCCAAAATAAACAGACTGTGCTGTGATTTAATTGCAATAAACGGATCAATATGATACAGAAATAACGACATTATGATGACGATTTGTAAAAAGATCGAATTCATGCTTTGTCAAGTCTGTCCGCAACACAACAAGCAAACAACTTTTAAAATGCTTGTTTTCTAAACGGAGTTCGGATCAATCAATGCCAGGCTACGCTAACATTGTAGATACTCAATCAACACTCAACATAACATCATCTAGGTATAAATACGGCAGCGACGTTGTTGTAAACGGATCAAAAGTGTGCCGAAATAACTACATAATGATGCTGATTAGTAAAAAGTCTGAATTCATGCTTTGTCGGGTCTGTCCGCAAGATGACAAGCAAACAACTTTTAAAATGCTTGTTTTCTGAATGGAGTTTGGATCGATCACTGCAAGACTAAGCTAACATTGTAGTTGCTCCATTAACACTCCATCCAGGAATAAATACGGCAGCACCAACGTCAGTGATGACATAAACTTTCGCGAAGTATGTACATATTGTTACACACCACTTATATGATGAATGCTTTTAATACACATGCTTTAATAAAAAAATGAAATACGGTTTAACCTTGTATACTGTATGTCACGCTAATACCTTTTCACCTTGTATGAAATGTATAATGACTAGTAAATGTTACCATTTACTATTACTGAATGTCATTTGCTTAATTATAAGTTGTCTTTCAGTCAAACATTAAGATATAAGTGGGAAAAACTGTTCACAAAACATAATAGACATGACCACTGACTATTTGTGTAACAATTTAGCCACAAATTCACATACTGACCATACGGTCCAGCCATATATTCGGTTTTGACCGAGTCTTGTTTTTGGTGGTGCAGAAGTCTAGTTATCTCTCAGAACACTTGAATTACAATATGCTGCAAGGTTATTATGGAATTTTTTGCCCAATGATGCCAAAAATATTCTGTTAATAGTAAATATTCTTATCAGCTGTCTTGTATGTTTGTTGGCAAGCCAAAGCTGTGCATCTTGAAGAAGGTTGGTGCATACCGTGACACTCAGGGCATGTGGTTTTTGCCATGAGCAAAGAGGTCGCACGTTCAATGATCTGTGGATGACAGACACATTGACATTACAAGTTTTAGGTCTGAAGAGGCCTTTCCAGACAGAGAAAGTTGCTCGTTATGATCAATCTTTTTTTTTAAGACAGTATAGATAAAGAGTGAAATATTAACAGCTGTTGTGACTCTGCTGGTTGATAAATGCTCTATCAAAATTGCTTACACTATCTTATTTCCTGTTTTTTTCCTCACATTGTCTTTCATTCACAGCATTTTTTAAGCGGTGCTTTGATTTTGACCGATGCACCTGTTCCCCTGAGAGGATGTGTCTTAAAACCATTGATCAAACCCTGCTTTTATAATTTGCCACTTAACAGAAATGATTTCTGCTCACTCTGAGACACTTGCTTGTTTTATGATGCAACAGTTCTTCTTGATAGACAGACTCCAAGTAACCCCTGTCCTTTGTCACTCTTAAGTGAATCCCCTGCTCCCCTAAGGGCTATATGAAGCAGTGCATGAGCCTTGTTTCCGTTTGAAGAGGAGATGGGAGTGCGACCCTCTCAAGAAGCCTGATAATTGAAACCTCCAGTGGTTTCCCATCATCCCTGTTGTACAGGGATTATACATCTTGTCAGGGTAGCTGCTGATCTTCCCCTTTTCATACACTCTGAAAAAAAAGAAATATAGCAGGAGTTCATCATAAAGGTATAAAGTATGGCTGTCAAGGTTAACGCGATAATAATCGGCACTAATATCTTTATCGCATTAACGCAACTTTCAATTTTTAAGGTTGTAGTGGGTTCAGTTTTAAAGTTGGAGTGAAGATACTGGTATCATATGAAACTAGAAAACCTAAGGAATCCTTTGGTACCAACCATGTCATAGTAGGCCATTTTCAAAGGGGTCCCTTGACATCTGACCTCAAGATTTGTGAATGACAATGGGTTCTATTGTTACCCACGAGTCTCCCCTTTACAGACATGCCTACTTTATGATAATCACATGCAGTTTGGGGCAAGTCATAGTCAACTCAGCACACTGACACACTGACAGCTGTTGTTGCCTGTTGGGCTGCAGTTTTCCATGTTATGATTTCAGCATATTTTCTATGCTAAATGCAGTACCTGTGAGGGTTTCTGGACAATATTTGTCATTGTTTTGTGTTGTTAATTGATTTCAAATAATAAATATATACATACATTTGCATAAAGCAGCATATTTGCCCACTTCCATGTTGATGAGTATTAAATACTGGACACATCTCCCTTTAAGGTACATTTTGAACAGAAAAAAATGTGCAATTAATCGCGATTAACTATGGACAATCATGCGATTAATCACATTAAATATTTTAATCGATTAACAGCCGTAGTATAAAGTAATTTATAGGAACAAAAAATAAAAACGACGCTAGAGATCTTCCAGTACACAAAGTAATCGGATGCGAGTTTCGGAATGGGTTTCTCAATATCAAAAGGATTATTGGGGTGACACACATTCTCAGTATGTTACAAAGCTAGTCAGCATATCTCTAACACTTCATGTATTATCACAATGTTATTTGCTTAAAAATCAAATCTACAGTCAGGTAAGGTGGCACAGCGAGTGGAGCATCCCTGTAGAGAAGGGGGATGAAACTCTTATCCACCACTACAGAGACCTGGGTTCACAGTTAGGGTACATAATTGTATTTTTAAAGGTATACATGGTATGAGTATAAAAATGTACTTGACAGAAATGGTGTGATATCGTACTTTTATAGGTTAAGGGACAATTCTGCTCATCTTTTTTTCCTGTATATAAATTTAAACTGGGCTACCAGCCAGAGCCAGTGAGAACATAAGTAGCGTGGTTTTTGCCTTTACTTCATCAGTGTTGATTGTCGACACATCACTGTCTGTTTCTCCAAACTGGGGGCATTCCGACCGCCATCATCTACTGTAGGCAAATACACTGGCTATGGATAAGTACGTCATACAACCCCACTTCAAAACACCTGAACTATCCCTTTAAGTTCGCTGAATAACTATTATGATGCACCTGCAGTGCACACATGGCGGGCAGTGATCAGAAACTTGGATAATGTGGTTACATGCAGTATCGTGGTTTCATTCAGGGTACCCTTCTCTTGCATACTTCTGAAAACTGGGGCTTATTCAGGTTTCTGAAACCAGGATATGATATTTGCATGAACTTAACCACAATCCACCAAAATTCAAACTTAATCAGGATACTAATGTGTATGTGAACACCCTTGGGCTACTTCTTCTATGTTGCCTCTGCTGCTACGGGTGCAGGTACTGCTGCAGAGATACCATCCGTTCAAATGCCGCCGTCAGTGGTGGTGATTAAGCACATGACCCACGTTTGTGCACATTTGCTGAGCTTGTCTCAGAGTAGGCCATCCTTTTTATATCTTGCTGTCATGGGAAGTGGAATAAAATCACAGGAGTAGACTTGTTTCTAGATAAGCTGGTTGAGCTTTGGTGATTAGCAGAATTGAATCATTTGGGCTGCGTTTGCAAAAGATTTGTTTTCTAACTTGTCCATACATCTTATTGTCTGTCTCTTTTTTTTTCCTGCACTGTCACTGCTAAAATCATTTATGGCGTCGGCATTCAGACACCGCTTGTTCCACACGAGTTGTTGACAGCTATGGCGTGATGAGCTGCTTGGTGTGTCGGTGACTGATAATAAGAGGAATTTGTCAGTTACGCTGGCATGGAAAAAACTTATGCCGCGTCGGTGACTCAGGTTACAGTAGCCTGACTGTTTTACTTGTCCTTTGTGCTCTTGTCTGGATATATCTCCTTTCAGTCAATCAGGTAGCAAATGTAAAAACAAGTCCTACATTGTTTTATAAATCACCTGACTTAAAATACAAGTTGTGTACTGAATGTTGGATTTCATAGCTCTCTCTCTCTCTCTCTCTCTCTCTCTCTCTCTCTCTCTCTCTCTCTCTCTCTCTCTCTCTCTCTCTCTCTCTGTCTCTCTCTCAGATCTGTGGGTGAGTAGTGATGCCGCCGGCGTCCAGCTGTGACTGCCCCCACCTGGACTGCGTGGGGGAGATCACCAAGGAGGAACTCATTCAGAAATCCCATGTGAGTGACCCTCCATCATGGCCCTCTCCTCTGCCCTGCTCATAACATACCACTCTTAATATCAGGGTAACTGCTGGTCTTGAAAAGTCTTAAAAAGCAATAAATTCAGTTTCCTCAAAAAAGGTATTAATATGAATTCATATTATGAGGTATTAAAAAGTCTTGAATTTAGTTTTCAAAAGTTTAAAATATTGTCTCTTGCCTGCTGTAGGTAGAAATGTTAGTTATAAAATGTTTTTGCATGTGATCACTGGCTGTCGGGAGAAATTGTACACCTATTAACTAGGGCTGTTAAAGTTAACGCGATAATAACGTGTAAACACAAATTCGTTTTAACACCACTAATTTCTTTAACACATTAACGCAACTTGCAATTTTTAGGTTGTAGCGGGCTCCGTTTTAAAGCTAGAAGGAAGATTCTGCATCATATAAAACTAAAATGACCTAAGGAATCCATTGGTACCATGTCATACTTGCTTGTCAGGAAGGAGGTTACATAACGCTGCAAAGTTTAGCAAAATTTTGTCGAGGAAAAACTGGCATGGCCATTTTCAAAGGGGTCCCTTGACCTCTGACCTCAAGATATGTGAATGAAAATGGGTTCTATGGGTACCCACGAGTCTCCCCTTTACAGACATGCCCACTTTATGATAATCACATGCAGTTTTGGGGCAAGTCATAGTCAAGTCAGCACACTGACACACTGACAGCTGTTGTTGCCTGTTGGGCTTCAGTTTGCCATGTTATGATATGAGCAAATTTCTTATGTTAAATGCAGTACCTGTGAGGGTTTCTGGACAATATTTGTCATTGTTTTGTGTTGTTATTTGATTTCCAATAATAAATACATACATACATTTGCATAAAGCAGCATATTTGCCCACTCCCATGTTGATAAGAGTATTAAATACTTGACAAATCTCCCTTTAAGGTACATTTTGAAAAGATAAAAAATGTGCGTTTAATCGCGACTAGATATTTTAATCGATTGACAGCCCTATTATTTACTAAAAGTGGGATTGTCCTGACAGTGGATCTTGCACATAGGAGGCTGTCCAATTCCTGATAAGTGGAGTTTCAGTCAGCACCATCAGACCTGTATCACTTTTCATTGGTTAATCCATCCATCCATTTTAGGCCACATACCTAGGTCCAGGTCGCATTCATTTGATTAACTATTTCCATCATACTTTCATTCTTTTGCTGGTACGTCCATAAAACAGATGTTAAATTGCATTCTATATGGTATTAAAAAGGACCTAAAAGTCTTAAATTTAACTTGACCTTCAGAAACCCTGAATAACTTGTTTTATGCCACTTTACCAAGTCTGAATTCAAAGTCTGTTTTTGAACTTGAACTCACTGAGTTTCATTCATCAAACACCAAAACATGTGACTCTAACCTGAGTGTCTTCATATTTTTCTAGGGCCAGTGCCAAGACTGTAAAGTTGGAGGACCAAATTTGTGGGCGTGTTTGGAGGTAAGCCAATGCTCACCAACAAAAAAACAACAACAACTGTTGATTCGACGTACAAAATCCTAACACTTTGTTTCTCTCTTTAGTTCTCTTTTTGATTTATGCATCCTCTGTTTATTTTTTCTCTCCAGAATGGCTGTGCATACGTAGGCTGTGGAGAATCTCACACCGACCACAGCACAGTGCACTCGCAGGTGAGAGATCTCAAACCTTACTGATGCATTTAAGTGGGGAAATATTAACGAATGCATAGAAAAGAGCGAGGAAGGGATGTGACTGAAAGGGAGGACGTCTTGAAGTCTTGACTGTGATGTTGAATTGAAAAAAAAAGATGTAAGACGACGAGGTGAGGTGTCTGTAGAGAGGCAGAGGAGGCACAGATGGCAGGACAGGACAGGAATACCACTTCAGAGTCCCAGGAGTCATGACTTGGAATAAAAACTGCCTCCAGCACTGCTTTATTTTTAACATTTGTCCATCCACGATCTAAGAGCCGGCTCATGCATCTTTTAGCTTTTGAAATCCACGCGTTGTTTAAAACCATCAAGCCAGCTCTGTCTGCCTGCACCTCCACATTCAGTGCAATTTCAGCAGTGGATCATACATTATTAATTGCCATTCCTCTGGGAAGAGAGGGAGATTCAGTAGCACTGTCAGTTCCATGGTTACGGTATCTGCCCCTCCTGGCTGCCTCCTCAGCCTCTGGTGCTCCGAGTGTTGACTGAGGCTTTTCCTCCAGCACGCCAGGGCCAAGTGGGGTTGGAAGCAGAAACGGGGGAATATGAGAGCAAACATGTAATTTGCTCTGCCTATTAGCATCGGCATAGCTGCTCAAACCATTGTCCAGAAACGGCCTGTTCAAGTGCGAACCTCCTCAGCAGTAGAGCACTCCACACAGAGGAAAGACACATTTTTGGATACAGAGCGTGCTGGTTATTTTTATAAAACGGTCACTAGATCCTGACAGTAGTGTATGAGACAGGTAATTTGAAAAAAATCATGTGCCTTGGTGTCCTCCCGTGTCCTCCGGTGTCCTCCGGTGCTCCACAACTCAGTGCTCCACAACCAATCAGAGCCGAGCTGGAGCCTGCCGTCTCTGAGCAGAAAAGTTTGTGATCCGGCAGCCATGTTGAGATCAGTTGAGGAAATCCCAAGCACCGCCCACCAGCCGGAGCAAACTTTCTCATTTTATAGCTAAACAGTTCACTACAAGATGTTTCTGAAAACATTTGAGGAGAGGAATAGGCATTACAGTAACAGAATATTGATTCATATTTGATCAGCACTGCCTAGTTTGACCGTTTGATCGGAGTTTGCGAATGATTGACAGCTGCCTCCGTTGAATGAACAGCCAATAGGAATGCTCTCTCTCTCTGAAATGACCTGTGATTGGCCATAGATTTTTTAAAAGCCTGTAAACAGAGACATGACGAGGTGCAGAAGTCTAGTTTTCTCTCAGAACACTTGAATTACAATATGCTGAAAGGTTATTATGGAATTTTTGCCCAATGATGCCAAAAGATATTCTGCCTACTACCGCTTTAATATTAGCGAACTGATTTGAAATGATATCACTAGTGAATACCGTATATCCGTCTGCTTATCCAGGACATCTGTGTGCGCAGCTCACCAGACTCCTTTTGTGTTTTTTTTCCTCCACATCTTTAAATCTTGGCCATGCTTAATTAGTGCTTTGGAGGCCCTGCGGGGAGGGCAACGTTTGAATCTCTTGACTATGCAATGAGAAAGACCGCTGTTCAGATGCCTCTGCCAGTCAAACTGCACTGCGAGTTAACATGAATGGATGTTTCAAAGCATTAAAAGACTTAAAAGTTACAGCCCGATCAGCTCATTTCAGACGTTGCAGCTCCACTTCTGTGTGTACTTTTGGTAACAGAAGTAGTATTTACATGGAGATCGTATTTCAAACATCATTATGCACCAGAAAGGACTTGCGAGGCAAATCCAAATCTGGATTGGAAATCTTTCATCATGTTGCAGATAAAGGAAATGTTAGGTTAGGCGTAACAGCCTCGTTACAGTTGCTTTTGGGCGACACATACTCTTCTGAAAATACCAGATTTGTCGATCAGTTCTTGAGCAGTTTTACACACATTTATGCAAATCCACTGTGAGCATGACGCTGAGAAGAATAGTGGTCGTTGGCGTTTCTTATTTTTTGTTGATTACGGTCAGTAATGTCTTGAATGCTAAGGGCTAGAGGTGAAACCTGAAACCAGACACATTCCGCCTCACCTTAATCAGAAGATCACACACGGAAGCAGATGTAGAAAACTAAGCTGGTGCTGCAAGTATTTATGTAAGCTGCTGACACGATCAGACAGGTTTTTACATCATTTTAATTTCTCAAACAATACGCTGTGTGTGCGGAAGGAGCACTAAGGATTTGTTTTGCTTGAATACAATTGTTTTTTTAAGTTATTATGTGGAACATTTTAGTAGACAAGAAGTAAATTGACATAACAAATGATCACTGTGAAAGCTACAAAACAGTTCATTGTAATACAAAACATGATGTGGGCTGGTAAAAACATCCTCTAAATCCAGCTTGTTATTAATGCCCTACCTGGTATACTTTCCTTCATCAATTATTTAAGCCGGGGAGTTTCATGGCCGTGCTCAGTCTGCTGTGCCCCCTCTGCCAGCTCTACTCTGCCCCCGCTGTGTGAAGGCTAATGCAGCCCTGATGAATAATGCAGGCTCTGCTGCTCACGTTCTGTCTCCTGTCGACCTGCCAGGTTGCCGGTGTTTGTCAGAGCAGCAGTGGGTCAGCAGAACACGGCCATGTTTCCACAGCAGTAAAAGACTGCCCCGATACAACCCCCGCTCTGTCTCCACCTAAACCTGTAACCCGAGACATTCAACTCAGAACTGGTGTCCAAGATAAAACTTTAAACACAGTCGTGTATTTTTAGGTTTTGTTTTCATATTTAGGAGGATAATGATTTTGATTTTGTTTATGTGCAAGAAATCTCATAGAAGGGGGGAGTAAGTGAGTGCTAGTGTTGAATGTCAGCTTCTTGGGAATATGCTTTTTAAATAAAAAAGTAATGGCATCTGCAAGATTTCACAGATCGGAGGAAAACAACCAATCAGAGCTGATCTGGAGGCTGCCGTCCAGCTGCCGTCTATGAGAGCCACGAGTCAATCACTCGTGAACTCCAACCAAACGGTCAAAGTAGGCAGCGCTGATCAAATATGAATCAATATTCTGTTACTGTAACGCCTATTTCTCTCCTCAAATGTTTTCAGAAACATCTTGTAGTGTACTGTTTAGCTGTAAAATGAGAAAGTTTGTGACCTGGCAGCCATGTTGAGATCAATTGAGGAAATGCCAAGCACCGCCCACCAGCCAGAGCACAGCCAATAGGAACACTCAATAGGAACGCTCTCTCTCTGAAATGACCTGTGATTGGCCAAAGTATCCCGTCACAGGCTAGATTTTTTAAAGCCTGAAAACAGAGCCATGAGGAGATGCTGAAGTCTAGTTTTCTCTCAGAACACTTGAATTACAATATGCTGAAAAGTTATTATGGAATTGTTGCCCACTGATGACAAAAACGTTCTGCATACTGCAGCTTTAAGTAATTTTTCAAGCACCAATGAAACTGACGTATTTCCAGCTTCTCAGTTGTGAGGATTTGCAGCTTTTTTTTGTCTTATGTCTTAA
This sequence comes from Sebastes fasciatus, assembly GCF_043250625.1. Lineage (NCBI taxonomy): Eukaryota > Metazoa > Chordata > Actinopteri > Perciformes > Sebastidae > Sebastes > Sebastes fasciatus. The sequence goes on from NC_133805.1 coordinate 27,693,255, forward strand.
TAAACTGAATATTGTGGTTTTGTACCTTTGGTCAGACAAAACAAGCAAGTTGAAAATGTAAAATAGGCCATTTTTTGATTATATAGACCAAACAATTAATTGACAGTAATATACATTATAATATTTGTCAACTGCAGCCTTAAAGTCGAGATGAAATGAAAAATGCCCTTTTAATCCTGTTAGATCACATCAACGGTCATATCGTGCATATATTTATTTTTATTTAACAATACAGTATATGTAAAAAAAAATATATATTTTCATTTGTATATCAAAATATAATTATTTTCTTCCTATAAAACAAAATATGACATGTGCTCACGTAAGCTAGTATCAACCAGTTTCAACTTTTAATATCATGACATCTATCCATCATTTAATCTGCAGCTTTTAGCGACAAGCGAGGTGTGTGTGGAGGCTCCGTATCCGTTTTTAGTGGTCCAATCATGTGTGAAGGATTTGATTTAAATCCCTCTCATAGCTGTACACAGCTCAAATATTCTCTTTCACTGGGGAATAATCACAGTACAGAAGCTAAAGACGCTCTAACTTCTGTTTCACTTTGACTTTAATGCCTTTTTACATGATTATCGATGGCATTTGTACCAAAATGAGAACATAGTTGCGATAGTTAAAGAAAATACAAATCAGAGTAGAATTGTACTACTTGTAGTTAGTTTCTTTTTTGCACTGTGATTGATTTGGTTGCAGGTGGGGGTTGATATGTGTTGCAGAGTTAAGTCCTCCTGTGCACCTGTCTGTAGAAACTCTACATTTGTAGACGTTTTAGTTTTCTGTATATTTTCTTGTTAAGTACTAAATGAATATTGTCTATAAGGCTGACATTTTATAATATACATTTTCATTTAGTCAGTGTTGTACTCTAGACCATAGCAGATTGTTATTAATAGGACAGAAAAGGGTAGGATCTGCATTACCTTATTTGGGCTGAAAACTTGCATTATGCTTGAGGGAAAATGCTTTGTTCAGCTGGACTGTTACAGGAGCTGTGGTCGAATCTTCCATAAAAGTTTAGTTGACAGAAGTAGGCAGGCCTCGCCACCAGCAGGCACACCTAGATTTGTTATATAAGAGCAAAAACAACCTGTTGATTGTCTAATGAGATGTTTGGTAGATTGTGTTGAAGATAAAGAAGCATCTCCTTGATAAGAAAATGCACGTGCGCTTAATCAGCTTTTCCTGGATAAATATTAACCCAGTCTTTCACTTTGTTTACACTGTGTGATGTGTCTGTTCACAAAATAACTTTGACAACTTTTGTGTGCAGGAGACGAGGCACAACCTCACAGTGAACCTGACCACGCTCCGGGTGTGGTGCTACGCCTGCGGCAAGGAGGTTTTTCTGGAGCGTAAACTAGGCCCTCACTCTCCCCGGCCGAGCAGCAAACCCCTCCCTTCTCCACAGAGTGCTGGACTGGTAAGTGCCAGCTTCTCCTCCGTTTGTCATCATGTTTTTATTGTCTTTACATGCTTTATGTAATTGCAGAGTTATATAACAGGTTTAATATTTAGCCACAGTAAATGATAATTTGATTTTACAAGTATAGATTAAATGCAAAGTTTTCTTTTTGCAAGTCTATCTTGTCTGAATAAACATGTTTACTGCATTTTTGCTTCATTACATAACTATATGTGCTCTCTCGTCATACATATCAGAGCTGCACGATAACAATTTCCACCAGTCTATCCTGAGTGACAGTTGAACTGACTGTATGCGGTTATTCATTTACTAGATAAGAGTTTTATGATCTGTTGCTCCAGGATAACTGCAGGGCCCCTGGGAGCCCAACCTCTCTGAGAGTGCCCCCTAATGGAGGTTGTGAAGACCTGGACATGGAGACGGAGGAGGAGGATGAGCTACGTGCCAGAGGTCAGCTTACCATATTTGCCAACCTTGACACCTCAAACAATAGGGAGGATTTCATGAGGAAGCAGTTCAGAGACTTTGTTTCCTGCATTCTGGTGACTTTTAAAGAATGAAAATAACAAAATAATAGGCACATTGCAACAGCATTTTTTGTAAATAGGCCTACTTTTAATTTTATTTTAATTCTTAGGAACTTGTGTGAATCTCTGGTATAAACTAGGCTAATATTTATCAGTTTTCATTCATTCATTCATTCATTTTTTGCCCCTGCTTGAGTATTTCTTTCTCTTAGTACTCTCCATTCCCTCTCCTTCTCGATATCACTGAAGGCCCTTTAGACACAATGCGACAACGGCACCACTGCGCTCTGAAACACGTCATTTCCAATGGCTTGCGCTACGCCGCAACGGCTTTGCTGTGATGCCGTGATGTGCGGCGAGCACACCTCTCCTCAGCCGGGAAAACACATTTGGTGCAAATACATTGGGAAACAAATGTCTAAATGTTGCTAATTAAAGTTAACTTTAAAAAATCGACAGTTTCTTGCCCGGATTATCATTCTTAATAATTAAAATAATTTACTTTTGAAGTCGTTGAGGTGACTAAAATATAATTAATTTTTATCAGCTCTTAGTGCAAGCATGACAAAATTAAAAAATGAGCATTGCATGGATGATTTTGAAGTTAAACCTCTAAACACAGGAGCTCAGTAATCAGCAGTTGGTTTGGTTCAAAGCACAGAATATGATTTGAATTAATAAGAGCAGTTAATGGGGTGCGTCAGACTTCAAAGTGCTGACGAACACCTCGCTTTGCCTCAAGTCCTCTGTTAGAACTTGTACTTGAACACACCACAAAGACCCAACATCCCAAACACCAGTCGAAAGCTGACGAGGGCTGACTAACACCGACGATGGCAGACACACCGCAAAACCTGTAGGCAGCAGAAAGCCACACACGGTCCCTGAGCAGCACTACAGGCCGCTCCTGTGTAGCTCAGTGGGTTGAACCTAACACTTTAGTGCCGAGTGCTTCAGTCCCACTGGTGCCACCAATGCAAATAATGTTTTCACTCAGCGCTGTGAGACACACACAGGCTCCACAAAATAGCATATGTTATGTTAAACCTCATGTGGTGTAGCTCAGGCATTGGCACCAGTAGCTGCCTCGGTTATTTTTGTCACAAATACAGATCATATGATCAGGAGGTGGAGTAAATGAGCTTTGTAAGACTAGTGATTATGACTCGTCACATAAGATCCAAGGTTTATGAACCGTGGGGCGATTAAAGCTGCAGTCAGTAACTTTGAGCCAATACGATAAAGGTTATTTTTATAAAACTATCACTATATTGTGACAGTAGTGCATGAGACAGATAATTTGTGAAAAAAATATCTGGTTCCTCTTCCTCCTCCTAGTGCTCCTAATGGCATTTGCAAGATTTCACTGCACCTGAAAACAACCAATCAGAGCTGAGCAGTCTCTAACGCAGCTGTCAATCACTGCTCGCGAAACTCGTGAACTCGCCTCAAATGTTTTCAGAAACATATTTTAGTTAGGGCTGTCAATCGATTGAAATATTAATCGAGATTAATCGCCTGATTGTCCATAGATAATCACAATTAATCACACATTTTTTGTCTGTTCAAATGTCCCTTAAAGGGAGATTTGTCAAGTATTTAATCCTCTTATCAACATGAGAATGGGCAAATATTCTGCTTTATGCAAATGTATGTATATATTTATTATTGGAAATCAATTAACAACACAAAACAATGACAGATGTTGTCCAGAAACCCTCACAGGTACTGCATTTAGCATAAAGAAATATGCTCAAATCACAACATGGCAAACTGCAGCCCAACAGGCAACAACAGCTGTCAGTGTGTCAGTGTGTTGACTTGACTATGACTTGCCCCAAACTGCATGTGATTATCATAAAGTGGGCATGTCTGTAAAGGGGAGACTCGTGGGTACCAATAGAACCCATTGTCATTCACATATCTTGAGGTCAGAGGTCATGGGACCCCTTTGGAAATGGTAGGTTTAGAGCAGGTTTGGAGCGTTATTTAGCCTCCTTCTTGACAAGGTATGTTGACAAGTATGATATGGTTTGTACCAATGGATTCCTTAGGTTTTAAGATTTAAGATTTTGATACCAGTATCTTCATGCTAGCGTTAAAACTGAGCCAGCTACAACCTCTGAAAGATCGATTGCGTTTATGCATTAAAGAAATTAGTGGCATTAAAACGATTTTGCGTTAACGCGTTATAATAACGTTCACTTTGACAGCCCTAATTTTAGTGTACTGTTTAGCTGTAAAATTATAAAGTTTGTGACCCGACTGCTATGTTGAAAACAGTCGAGCCAAAACCAAGCACCGCCCACCGGCCGGAGCTGATTGGTTGGTTGTTTTGTAATCTTGCAAATGCCATTAGGAGCACTATGAGGTCACAGAGGAACCTGATTTATTTTCACAGATTGCCTGTCTCATGCACTGCTGTCATGATATAGTGACAGTTTTATAAAAATAACGTTTCATCCTATTTGCTCAAAGTTACCGACTGCAGCTTTAAAGCTACTTTGACTCGATTAGCCCAAGTCATAACTTCAAATCTGAACACACAGACATGATACACATATGTTTTGATTCAATGTGGCTTATACTTTCCAAGGATGTTATCTCCGATTGCGAATAAACGTCATAAATCTGCTTAGAAATCACCAAATATAACTCCTTTATAACTCTCCTAACAGAACTTGCCTGTGAATCATCACGTTTTTAAGTTTTCTTCAGTATCAAAGTAATCCAGTGATAGTTGTCTGTGCATTCATACGTAAATTGCAAACAGGAACTGCTAACAGCTAATTCGGCGTACTTTTAATGCTGCCAATTTGCAGAAATGTTAACGAATATAGGCAAAAAAAATAACGAGGTTCAAGTGGTACCCAACAGCGTAACTTGCAGAATCCATGGCAACATTATACCTTCTGTTTACATGACCCAAATTATGGCAACTGTAGTTTCAAAATTTATAGCATGATTATACCCCAAATAGAAGTAGGACAAAGAATAACAGTAGGAGTCTTGATTATGTCTGGGGAGACTTTGAAACCCCTTGTATAAAATGAATGAGCTAACTCTGCCACAGTGTCTGATTTAAAATACACCAGGTAGCCATCTTTTCTGCTCCTGCTATAAAATATTAATCTTGGAAGTGGAGTGTGGGTGTTCCTAAAATTGTGCAGGCTCTCTGGCTGCCATGAAAATTTACAAGCATTTGATGAGTGGCTTGTTTTAATTTCCCCGGTGTGTTCTGTCTCCCTCAGGCCTGACGGGGCTGAAGAACATAGGCAACACCTGCTACATGAACGCTGCCCTCCAGGCCCTGTCCAACTGGTGAGACCTCTGTTAACCTGCCTTCTGTCCCCGCATCACCTCGCTGACATCGCATGGTGTGACCTCTCCACTCACTACTCACACTTTCATTCTTTCCTGTAGTCATTTGCTGTTTTACTCACTGCTTGCCTGGTTCTTGTTGACTGAAAAAAAACAACCATAGCTACGCTCTTTTGGGAGAGTGACGGCTGAGTGAAAATTGCTGCAGTGCACCATTTGAGACGGCAGAAATGGCCTTTTGTAGTTCCCTGTAGGGTCTTCTGTTACAAAAAGAACCTTTCCCGATATCTTCTGCTCCTTCTCCTCCTCCTTTCCTTTTTTCCTTTCCCACCATGTCTTTTTATGAGACGCATAAAACTATACTTAATGTTTCCCTCCCAGTCTGCTACATTTTTTATTGTTTATTGAATTACCAGTCCTTCTGATTCATTCTTTATGATTGGATTGTTGGTGTGGTCACTCAAATTAGGGCTCCACTGCAGAGCCTGAAGCTGTGTTATTACTTACTTTGTACCTCTTACTTTTTATTTTATTTTTCATGGAACAGCAAACCCCTTCCTCCCTCTCTAATACTATCTACCCAGGGGGGCTGGTAAATTTTTCAAATTAAACTGATGATGCCTAGTCTGGATACGAGGTAAAATGGGGAAAGATGTGGGTCAAAATTTGCAATCTAAATCACGTTCCAAATATAGGAGGAACTGAGTCACGCAGCTGCGGAAAGGAGGGACCTTTTCAGAAACTTTCCTTTGATGTCTGCTTGTGTGAGCGCTGCTTCTCTCAGTTACCGTCGGTCATTATTCAGTTCGAAGGACTTTTCTCCTGCCAAGGGAAGGGAACGCTCTATGCCTTATTCATTCTGTAGTTTGTCTCTTTCTCGCAAATTCCTGTCCACTCTGTATCCATCAAATAAAATCCCCTCAGCTGTTTTTCTACTCGGCTATTTCCGATGTCCTTCAACTTTCAGCTGCGTGGGGAGTTTTCTTGGATGAGCCAGTACCCCTGGGAATTTGTGATATTACTCTACGAGTGAGATACAAGTTTAATGAAACAAAATGAATCAAAAATACAGGGCAGAAGACAGCATTATGTAGAAAATGCTGAACTGGAATCTCTCTGGATTTCCTTTCCTATTTGTCATTTTTTGAGCGACCTACGTGAAAGTAATAGCAAAAACATACTAAACCTAAGATGACTTGCAGATCTTAAAGGAACAGTGTGTAACATTTCGGGGGATCTATTAGCAGAAATGGAATATAATATTCATAACCATGTTTTCATTAGTCTATAATCACCTGAAACTAATGAGCATTGTGTTTTTGTTAGCTTAGAATTTCATCCTTCAGTCCTTCATATCTACATAGAGAGTTCTGCCAGCTGTATGCGGCTGTAATAATAGATATAATTGGCTGTGATTCATCACTTTTATTATCTTAAAATACACCCATGGGCTGTATGCTGTAAGCCTGGACCGTGGTGGATGTATTAACGTCTCTGTTACCAAACAACCGGCTATGGACCAGTAGCTAGTAGTGCTAGTAGCATGACATAAACAGAATTTAATATAGCTGTAGGCTATTTACTAACACGCAGGGCCAAAGCACAGAACACAACCTCTTATACATCCATGGTCTGTGGTCTATTGGACATCGATTTTGGAGCTCTTTGACATGAAAAAGTTTGAGATTGCTCTCAAAATGATGATCGTAATCAATCTGTTGACAGGCAGATATTCAGTAAAGCTCGTTTGGTGCCCACATAATGATATATATTTATCCCTCTTTCCTCTGCAGCCCGCCCTTGACACAGTTTTTTCTTGAATGTGGTGGCATGGTGAGAACGGACAAGAAGCCCGCACTCTGCAAAAGTTACCAGAAGCTGGTGTCAGACCTGTGGCACAAGAACAGGTAGGCGTTTTTTAAAAGAGCATACAGTATAAGCTCGTCCACAACTCCTGACTTTCATTATTTCCCATGTTTCGAATGGGACTCCAGAGCCAAACCGTAATCACATTTCTGGTCCTATTTTCAAACTCTATATCACAAAAGACTTTATTGTGATATTGTGTATAACAACACGTGTTGAGCATGCTGTGTTTTGTCACATTGCAGACCCTCCTACGTAGTCCCAACCAACTTGTTCCAGGGGATCAAAGCCATAAACCCCATGTTTAGAGGATATTCTCAGCAGGTGGGTCATTGCAGATGGTGAAAATAAATGTGCAATTTAAGTGCATGCGCACAGATTCATTATGAATAAAACATGGAGGCACTCTTCTTCACGGTTGGAGACATATTGAACAGTAAGTCTGCGATCAGCTGTTGTGACCTAAACGGGTGGATTTTTTGCTATTGCCTCTGTGCTTTGGGAATAATATGAGTAAATATGAATATAAAACACGGATTAAGGTTTGAACTGAATTGAATCCTTTAAGAATGAATTTGTGCTGAGCTGGGATTATTATGGGTCTGACACCCAGACTATGAAGTTGTCCCAGATCTTATACAGTCTCTCCCTTTTCTCTTCCACTCCACATCCCGCCGTGCTTCCTTTACAGAAAGGACTTTAGCTCCAGCTCAAATCACTCAGCCAGATAAGCTGAATCCTCTGCCTTGCAATTACTAACTCAGATCTTCTGACTGTCATTCACATGCAAATGCACACATTGAACCTAACTGACAATCTAAAGGTAAATTGCTTGATTTGATTCCGGGCGGTGCTTGAAAGAAAGAGAGAAAGACTTTTTTTACTGGAGCACGTCTCGTCTTTGTCCAGTGTCTGTAAATACGGGATTTCTCAGCCTGAGTGGTGAAATGATAAAAGGGGCCTGTTTCCTCTTGGCTTGCCAGTGTTTGTTCAGAGGAGTTAGCTGAGGAATATTCATTTGTCACGCCATGCTGGGCTGCACAGCCTTGGAATTAGCATTGCCATGAATGAAGTTAACATTCCAGTTCCTGGGAGAGGAGAGTTCATTTGGCTTGAGAGGGAGATTGGATGTCTGAGGTTCATTAGGTTTGATTACACATTCATGAGCATTTGGTTTCGGATTTTGCAATGCAGAATTGGGATAAACAAGGAGGCAAAGTGGTTGTTGTTTGTAATTCGGAAAAAGATTGACTGTAGGAAAGCTCTGCTGTGTCTGTCAAACTCGATTATATTTAGGAAGAATTAGTGCTGCGATATAGTTCAATGTTCTTTTCAGGGAGAGGAAATTAACTATTTTTTCACACACTGCTGTGTCCAAAAAAAAAGTGTAACATTTTCTCAGCTGGAACTAATTTGCTATCTCAGCTGACATTTCCTGTGGTTATCCCACTCGGCCTCCAGGACTCTCAAGAGTTTCTGCGCTGCTTGATGGATCAGCTTCACGAGGAGCTGAAGGAGACGCTGCCCGAGCCCTACGACCACTCCAACGGCATCACCGTGGACGACGGCCCCGAGGAAGACAACCGCAGTCAGTCTGACAACGACTTCCAGTCATGCGAGTCCTACGGCAGCAGCGAGCGGGCCGACAACGAGGTGCAAGGTGGGAACGTGATGATGGAAGACACCAACGAGGCCGAGATGCTGATTCCTGAGCAGGATGAGATCCAGGCCAACAGGGAGTGGCAGAAGGAGAAGAACATGATTAATGACCTTTACCGCTCTGGAATTACTGGTGTTATGGGAGGAAGCACCGGAGTGGACATGGACAAAGATGTTGACACCACCACTGAAACCATGCCCATTATCAGCAGCCAGGGAGCCATCAAGGTCCAAGGCAGAACGTCAGGTAATAACGTTTTATTTTATCCACAATTCACTTTCTGATACTCGGCGTCAAATTTATGGTATTGAAACTCTTAATATTTTGCGTCTGCTCCACCAAGATTCCTTCCCAGACATCCAAATGTCCAACTCCACAAGACCACAGAGTCCAGTCCCAATGGAGGGACACATTCCCAAAATGTCCAGCAGCCCACCCAAAGCTGCCTCAGGCTGGCCCAGCCTAAACCCTTCACATAAGAAAGGTACTTGTGCATAATCAGAGGCAGTCATATCCAGATATCAAGCTTAAAGGGGACATTTCATCAAAAAATCACACTTTTTCAGAGCTTGTGCACATACATTTGGGTATCTAGTCTAGATCAGAAAACATGTGATTCAACAAGACATTCGGATTTGTCGCCCCTTCCTAAGTCACATGCAGGCTCATTAGAATATATCCAAAGAGTACAGAAGCAAAGAGATGAAACTCCTGTGTTTTTTTTACAACAGCTGCCATTTTGGACTGAAAATGTTTATTGTATTTATATTATTTTGTTGTTCAACACAGGAGGTCTTAAAGAGACGGGCGCTAAAACGGAGCGCTTCAGACAGAGGATGAATACAGGTATATTAGACAGACAGTTTGAGGAAAATTATGTGTTTTTTGAATATTAAAGCATGTAAACTTGTTCTAGTAGAAACCCAAAATACAAGTATGAACCTGAAAATGAGCACGATATGTCCCCTTTAAAAAGTCAGGATTATAGCAAAGTAGTCACTGTATATCATGTGTCTATCTTTGCTCACATTCTGTAAAGCTATATTCTCACATTTCTCTCTCTCTCACACAGCAGTGACCACATTCTGCCCACCAAAGAGCAAGCGTCAGAAGAAATACCGCAGTGTCATCTCAGATGTGTTCGATGGGACCATTGTCAGCTCAGTTCAGTGCCTCACCTGTGATCGGGTTCGTGTTTCCTCTTTTTTTTTTGTTCATTATTGAGATTATGGGATTGCTGAGAGTGTGAAAGGGACAGTAGTCTGGGAGCACTAGAGGACGGGAAATTGTGTCATTTCAAGGTCCTAAAAAATGAATTGTGGAAAAATTTTTTACTTCGGTGCTTAGCTCTGATGTTCCTACACACTGTTGATACGGTCGTACATCCGCTGTCATGTCACATATTGTGATGAGAATAATATTCTGCAACAAAGTGACATTTTCTGACAAAATCATGTATTAAAAAGAAAAAGGATTGAAATGTGACCAAAGCTTTAATGTCTGTGTGCTGTGTTGCTGTCAGGTGTCTGTGACCCTGGAGAACTTCCAGGACATCTCGTTGCCCATCCCAGGGAAGGAAGACCTGGCCAAGCTCCACTCCGCCACCCACCAGACCTCCCTGGTTAAAGCCGGCTCCTGTGGGGAAGCTTATGCACCGCAGGGCTGGGTTGCATTTGTCATGGAATACATCAAGAGGTCTGTTATTAATATGTACATTATATTTGTTTTTTTAAAGATGATTTTTGGGGGGCATTTTTGCCTTTATCTGACATACAACAGTCAATATTCAGTTTTTTGCCCTTATTCTGACAATATTCTTACTAAGTTGTTTACATGGCTAATGAAAATGAATATTCCATTAATATTCCTGTTTACGTGCAGCTGTGCATACTCCGATTCAACGGTGACAATATCAAACTTGCAATATCGTTCACGTAAAAAGACTAAACTAAAATGTAGTTTAAAAACATAAAAACTTTACCGAAAACTCTCTTTATTTTGTCACCTGTCACCTTCCACCTTCTTGTCCCCTCTCTCTGTCACTCTCTCTCTCTCTCTCTGTCTGTCTCAAAAACAAAAACACACACACACACACACAACGCACTGCGGTGGCGGTGGCGGCGCTCAGTCAATCTCTGTCATTCTCGTCTCACACCTCAGTCCTGACAGTTGTGTTACTATAATGCATAAAGTTGGTGGATGAGTAATGCATATTTACATGTTTGGGGTGGGCGGATTGGATCTTATAACGGACCTGTGGGTGCGACTGAACTGCTCATCATTAATGAGCGCAGTCAGGAGGACTCGGAGTAACTGCAAAGCTGCATTCTTAATCATTCAACCTGTATGTTTCATCAGATAATGATAAGATACAATTTTATGTGAAATAAGCTTGACTAAAATGACAGAAATGGTCAATATAATCTGATGACTAAACAGGACTAAGATTAAAAAACATTTTTAAATAGCTGACAAAATTAAGAAAGAAAACATTTTGACTAAACTCAAATGACTTTTTGGTGACTAAAACTGGAGTAAAATATTTTGAGTTGTCGTCAACTAAAACTAGACTAAAATTATGAAGGATAAAAATTACTAAAATGTGACTAAAACTGATAAGCATTTTTATTTTAAGATTAAGACTAAATCTAAAATAGCTGCCTAAAATTAACACTGCTCGGATTAACGTAACCGGTGGCGGACACAGCCTCCCTCTTTCATTCCTTCAACCACCTTCTTGAAAAGGTTGGCGTTGAGATATTTGCTCATATCCAAAAACCTGTTCCTATCCAAGTCTTTCATAATGTTTAAAAGTAGTTGTGTTTCTTTTCTTTCTTTTGGGCATGCATCTCTGCAAACAGTCGCCTAACTGTTTGTGTACAACACACAGAGCTGGCCGTAAACAGGCAAGAGGCCTTCGGTCGCAAACTGACGTCAAAACCCCATTGAGATTCTGAATGCGCTGTAAACATGTCCAAAGAACACTAAAACCTGAATAAGATGCATATTCGTACTGTAATAATAGTGTAATATTAGTGTGCATTTAAACATAGTCAGTGTAGGAATGGGGAGAGATAGAGGGGTATGACATGAAACAAAGACACCAAGGCTGAAATCGATGTACTGTATGTACACTATAGTTATTTACATTCTTCACAATCGAGCTTTCCTGGCTCTATACTTTGCTCTTTGTGTGTAAAATTCACCCCTCTGTTTGTTTCTATTTGTAGTTGGTTCTGGGGTCCCGTGGTCACGTTACAAGATTGTCTTGCAGCTTTCTTTGCCAGAGATGAACTAAAGGGTGAGCAAGTGGGCGTAAATGCTTTCTACCAGCACAAACATCATGATTGATGTCTCAATAACTGTGTCCTTTCTTTCTTTTCTAGGAGACAACATGTACAGCTGTGAAAAATGCAAGAAGTGAGTTCCTAATTATGACTTTGGACCACAAATTTATTAAAAATGTCTTATACTGTAATGATTGCTCATCTTCTTCATCTTTTTTCCTCTTAGATTACGAAACGGAGTCAAATTTTGTAAAATGCAGAGTTTGCCAGAGGTATAGAGACAACTCTTCATGTCATGTCTTTTACCCTCATGTCTTCACACACCGGATTTCTAAAATAAAACTTCCTCTGCTCCAGATCCTTTGTGTCCACTTGAAGCGCTTCAGGCACGAGCTGATGTTCTCCACCAAGATAAGCACCCACGTCTCCTTCCCGCTCGAGGGCCTGGACCTGCAGCCTTTCCTGGCCAAAGACAGCTCCGCCCAGACCACCAACTATGACCTGCTGTCAGTCATCTGTCACCACGGCACTGCCAGCAGTGAGTGGGCACAGTTGCTCCTCTTTCCTCTCAGACCGGGGCATCCGCCTTCAGTTGGCACGCAGGAGTGTCCTGCATTCATTAGCCTGTAGACAAATTTCACATGTACGTGTTAGGTTTGTGAACGCTGCTCTAACGCATTCCCCTGTCTGATCCCAGGTGGCCACTACATAGCGTACTGCAGGAATGATTCGAACAATCTGTGGTATGAATTCGACGACCAAAGCGTGACCGAGGTGTCTGAATCCTGTGTACAGAATGCTGAGGCTTATGTGCTCTTCTATAAGTAAGCTTCAGACAGTTGTGAACCCTTTTATCTGTGGAACATTTTAAGATTCACTGTGCTGCTTTGATATTCATAACTTGCATCTCACTTTCAGTTGCAGCAGTGATTAATCTGTGGGTCTGTTCCTGTCACAGAAAGAGCAGCGAGGATGCACTGAAAGAACGTAGGAGGGTGTCGGGTTTATTCAACATGATGGAGCCCAGCCTTCTGCAGTTCTACATCTCCCGCCAGTGGCTTAACAAGTTCAAGACCTTTGCCGAGCCTGGGCCCATTTCCAACAACGACTTCCTGTGTTCGCATGGAGGTGCGTGTTGCTATGTCAACTTCATACTGAAACCGCTCCGAGGTGAAAGTGTCCCCAGGACACAGGAATCCATTTTTCTGTGGAAAAGATTGTGCTCTATCCTCTCGTAACACAGCTTTTGCTTTCATCCTTTTGCTATGGAATTTTTGACTTTGACAAAGACTGCAGAGTATTCCCTTCACAACACAGCGGACTTCAAAAGGGGGTTTTACATCTCTTTGTGCAGATGATCCTCCTCTCTCGTTTTAGTAGAGAAGAGGGGAGAATTGTTAAAGGCTTTTGTGCCAATCAAGTTGCTTTCTTTTCTGCCCTCTATTCGGAGAGCGTTGGAAATTATGGAATTGAAAATGAAACAGGAAAAATGTATGATAAAGCGGTTAGAATACAGCTGCAGCAGAGAACGTGTTTCATTCTGTTTATAAGCACCTACAGGTTGTTTCCTCCTCCTTTGCAGCCTCCAGCACATAATAACTGGCAGGTGCATAAGTAGAGACACTGGTAATATAAGTGCAGTGAAACCATGATTGTGTTGCAGCTGTTCGGCCAGTTGTTTTATTTTAAGTGCAAATCCGAAAGTGTCCTTGTTTATTTTCACTTTCCTGTTCATAGCAAAGGGCGTCATCAGAAATATAAATTTAGGCATTCAAAGCCGTTATTAGGGGCTCTGGCAACATGTTTCCCCAGGAGAGATTTTTCAAATAAACAGCCATTAAATGGTTATTGCCCATAAATCTTTCAAGAAGAAATAATTTGTCCTCTAATCTAGTGGTTTCCAATCTTTCTGCCTTGTGACCCCTTAAAATGAAGCGAAGTCTACTTGTGATTCCCAGTCGCTTTAGTGTAGATATGAGAGTGATCGTTTCTCCTTGGATTGTTTCATTGGAAAGATTTTTAAAGAGGACATATCATGCTCATTTTCAGGTACATACTTGTATTTTGGGTTTCTACTAGAACATGTTTACATGCTTTAAAGCTCAAAAAAGACATTATTGTTCTCATATTGTCTGTCTGAATATACCTGTTTTTACCCTATGTCTGAAACGCTCTGTTTTAGCGCCCTGTCTCTTTAAGACCCCCATCCTGAAAAAGAGGTCAGGGGACCCCTTTGAAAATGGCCATACCAGTTTTTCCACGCCAAAATTTTGTGCAAGGTTGGAGTGTTATTTAGCTTCCTTCCTGACACGCCAGTATTACATGGTACAAATGGATTCCTTAGGTTTTTCTAGTTTCATATGGTGCCAGTATCTTCACTCCAGCTTTAAAACCCGCTACAACCTAAAAACCGCAAGTTGCGTTAATGCGTAAAAGAAATTAGTGGCGTTAAACGAATTTGGGTTAACGCGTTAACTTTGACAGCCCTACTCTTCGCACAACCATTACCTTTAAAATGATACACTGTTTATGTCTAATGGATGTTTCAATGTGTTTCATCAGGCGTGCCCCCCAACAAAACGGCGTTCATCGATGACCTGGTAGTGATGCTGCCGCAGAACGTGTGGGATCACCTTTACAGCAGGTACATACAGTAGACAGGGCCAACTGTGAGTACATTGATTAATGGGGAAAGTCAGTCGCAGTATAATTTCCTTTTTGTAGAGTTACGTTCATCCGTGTGAGTCAATGTGGACTGCCCCTCCTGCAGGTACGGAGGAGGACCAGCTGTCAACCACCTGTATGTTTGTCACACGTGCCAGATTGAAATAGAAAAACTGGAGAAACGGCGCAAATCAGAGCTGGACATGTTCGTCAGGGTAAGTTACGTTCAACAGCAAGACATGGAGCTTTAGCCAGTAAAAAAAAAAACTGGTGCGAGTGAAAATGCATTGTGTGTCAGTGTACTCATGGGAGTGTATAGATGTATTCTCCAGTCTATTGAACCAGTTGATAGGCTGCATGTGTTGGGGCTCTTCAGTTCACCCAGCAGGAGATGAGAGGTGTGAGCCCGATGAAAGCCTTATCATTAATGCATTGGGACAGATGCAGCTGTTATTGCCTGCTCAGTCTGCACACTCACACAATGGCTGCTCAGAAGGAGAGACGGATGTTGTGTTTTGTGTGTGTATGAAAGCCAGAGCTTCAGTGAGATAACACGAGGAACAGGGATTGTGTCATTTCCAAGAAAAATGAAATTGGTGCAGTGTGGTGTTCAGACTCTAATTGGAATAACCAGAGAGAATTGATTAGGTTTTCCATCTCCTCTCAATCCTTTCATCCTCACTTAATTTTTTTTTTGTGTCCCCCCCCACCCCTCCCGTCTCTTCTCCCCATCCCTTTGCGTCTCTACTGATCGCTCCTCCCCCATTTCCTCTCTCCTCCCTCTCCTCTGTAGCTGAACAAGGCGTTCCAGGAGGAGGAGTCTCCAGTGGTCATATACTGCATCAGCATGCAGTGGTTTCGTGAGTGGGAGGGCTTTGTCAAAGGAAAAGACAATGGTAATTGGACAGAAGTCCTGCCTTTCCACCCCCAATCCTGTTTAAATGTCTGATTTAAAAGGCTGCGGTCAAAAAGTATTTTTTGCTTAGGAAGGTTCCTAATGGAGTGAAATGACCCGGAAGTATCTAAGTAGCAGCCATGATAAGAGCTGTTTGAATTCTCTGCAAAGGAAAGGAGCTTCAAATAAAAACATAAAATGAACAGTTAACATATAGCAAACTGTCAATAAACAAATAATCAACATAAATAAATATTACATGTCCGAAAAGGAGTAGGAAGAAGTATATATTTAATGGTTCTACCCCTTCTCCATAACTCGAACAATTAACTCAATATTTATCATGTGTTCATTTTTTTATTTCAATTCCAACCTTGGTAATAAAGTGATATTTTTCACCGGTTGTCCACGTTAGGTCAGATGATCCTTTATTATATGTTGATGTAAAGTGTTAGAGAGCAGCAGGAGGACCTGTGGTATCGCTCTTTCACACACCGCGGGTGAAGCAGCCTTTCACTGAAAGAGCTATTTATTAACGCACGGGTTGAATTTGCGCCTTTTTTAGTCCATCTTCGGAACATTGTAGTTTCACCACGGCAGACCCTCATCAATAAAATCCGCCGCCGTTGCATCATAATTACAGAGCCTAGTGAAGTGCAGTCGGATTCTCTCAACACCGCGGTTGTCTTTTCTCTAGTACTTATGAATTATCTTTCTTTCCTTAACCTCATGACGTGTTCCATCGAGGTAAAGGAAAAGTGGTTCGGAAAAGAAATTGGGACGTAATTTTTTGACTTTTCGACCGCAGCCTCAATGTTTCCAACTTGACAGTTGTGTCTGATATGTGGTGATGGAAAAGCTGTTGTGTGTTTCTTTGATGTAAATTTCTCTTTTAAATTAAATGTCCTATGTCAGGCCTGTACATTCACATGGATAAGAGAACATGGCAAATGAACTGTTTTATATGGGACATCCAACTTCTCTTGTTCCCAAAAGCTTCTCATGTTCAAAAGAAACTGTGAAGTCCCATTTCTCCTCTTGATTTATCTTCAAAGAGTTTGCTTTAGTCCCCCGAGTCAAGTTCCCCTCCCGCTACAGCAAAATGAAGCGTCAAAATATATTTTCTTTTCTTGCAGTCGTTCTAATTTTTTTTTTGCTTCCCTTGCTTTGTATTGTCACATCTATTTATAACAGCTTACATCTGGCAGGTCTAATAGTGTCTTTTTTTCCTCTGACTTCTGCTCCTCTAATATTTGTTTTCTCGCTGTAGCAAGTGGGGAGCAGAGATTGCTTTTCATGGTGTGACAAAAACGTTTGACACTTTAACATCATTGTTCTTTGTAACAATTAGGATTGAGAAAATGTTTCTGAAAAATAGACATGCATATCACTGCTGTGTGTAATTATGACAACTGGTTGTCTTGCTTTCTCTTTAAGATCCACCGGGACCCATTGATAATTCCAAGATTACAGTAAACAAGAACGGCCATTTAACACTCAAACAAGGTACTAACTATTATTATTATTATTATTATTATTGTCATATTGTATTATTATGTTTCTACTTTTATGCTGTTGAATTGAACTGTAAAAAAAGATGTTGTTTTGTATCTTTGTTCAGGCATTTTAGGAAGAATGAAATAATAAGTAATCTAGAAAAAATGTAAACAGGATGGATAAATAAAGCTTTTTTGTGAGAGCTAATCTCGCAGAGCCTCTGAGGATTATAGTATTATGTTTAACTATGTAGAGATGCACCGATCCGACTTTTTCAGTTCCGATACCGATAGCGATACCTGGGCTTTGGGTATCGGCTGATACCGAGTACTGATCCGATACCAGTGTATAATTAATGAGCTGTATGACTCACTTTGTGGAAGTGACTGGGATCATTCTTTTGTGTGTAAGGCAACATCAGGCTTGACTTACACATTGTTTCCTTAACTTTGTAAAACAAAATGTGACCAATAAATACATACATATAAATGTATTTAATTGTTATTTTTTATTAAAATAATATATTGTCCACCAGCAACTTGGTAAAAAACTTTATTAAAAAACAAAATTAAAAGGAATTACAATTCAAGTGTAAATCTTTTTAATGCAGCAACAAACTGGTCAACACCTAAACAAGAATTTAAATTCCAGTATGTAATATATATATATATATATATATTATATAAACGTAGAATTGAATTGAATAGATCGGCCCCATTGTCACCGATACCCGATCGAGCTATTTGAGTCAATATCGGCCCGATATCCGATCCGGTATCGGTATTGGTGCATCCCTAGAACTATGCAGATATTAGTGATATTTAAGTGTGTGTGTTTGACCCTACAGGAGCTGATTCGGGTCAGATCTCCGAGGAGACGTGGAACTTCCTCCACTCCATCTACGGCGGCGGTCCACTTGTGACGGTCCGGCCAAACGTCAGCCACCAGGAGGTAGAATCATCGCAGTCAGAGGAGAAGATCGAGATGGAGACGCGCTCTGTTTAATCAAGCACTCTGCAGAAGAAAAAAAACGGAAAAACATTCAAGAAACGGGAAGCCTTTTTATTTTGCACTTGACTTTTATTTCAAAAGCATTCAAGCAAAGGACCTCATCATTAGCGCTACAGGACAGCCTTTGACTGCTGACCGAGGGAAGTAACATGTCTGAAAAAGATTTGTCATGTTGTACAAATCTGTATAAAGAGCTCTTAAATTTCTAATAGCACTCATGTGTCAGGTTGTTTTCAGAACATTTAATTTATGTGCAGCTAAAAATTCCACTGAATGAATGCCATATTTCTTTCTTTTTTTTTTCTTGACCAAATGAGCACATATTGTATGTCCATGTGTCATGTGTTGCTGATATTGATGAATCACAATACATCTTGCTGTAGATATATCACACATTTTTCCTGTTGTAAGAGAATATTGTCCAATGAATGGTAAGAGAAGCAAAATGTGACACTTAAAGTGATGAAAATCACAAGGTTATGAAGGGACTAATTACTGAGTAGTCTCAGGAATGAATTTTGTGTTTTGCACTGTTCTGTAGACGTACAAATTGGCATGCTCATGCAGATGTCTGGTTTGTATTTGAATGTACCAGTACTGATAGTATGTTGGTCAAGATTCAGCACTTGGTTACCACAGAAGGGAGTGATTTAATATGATGTTAATAGTTTTTTTGTAGAAAATATGTGGCAGGCAGTCTGTTAAGAATGCATGCTTTAACACTCATCACGTGTAAACTGCATGTAAATGCAAAGCTGCTCATAAAATGTGCACGCAAACTATGATCTGGATCTATCTTCACTAAATTGTACAGCTACAGAAAGCATATTGCAGTATGTAATCAGCATCATCATCCTCAGCAGCAATCTAGTTAATTAAAGGCATTATTTTTGTGTATGGGCATGGTGTTGCTTATACTGTGTTGGAGGGTAAACAAGAATGCTGTACTGTAAGGATTTTGCATATGGATGTCACTTTGAGTAAGATCTATCCTGAATTTTGCTGGCTGACACTATTAAAACTTGATGAAAACATGTTGTGTGGCCACATTGATTTTTGTCACCATTTCTACTAGTGGTTGCTAGACGAGAAACAAGAGGTGAATTAGAAAAGAAAAGTAAATGATGTAGAAACACTAGTAGAAGTGTTTTACATCATTTGTTGTAAAAAAAAAATATATGTAAATCATTTACACTACACTAGTAGAAATGGTGACATTGATTTTTGTCACCATTCCTACTAGTGGTTGCTAGATGAGAAACAAGAGGTGAATTAGAGAAAGAAAAGTAAATGATGCTGTTTATTCTCCATCGCGGAAAAAAAAAATGTGTCATACAGTCATCGAGGTGTGTAACCGAATAGTGTGTGTGACCGATTGCACTCTTGTCAGGGGCTAAAATGTATAGTATAGTGTTGCATTTAGAGGAGCTTGGCTGAGTTGAGCAGCCTCTCTCTCACACACACACACACACACCCCGGCTAACTAACGCGAGTGGACTGGAGACTGAAAACATGGCTGCGGCCGAACGTGCAGCAGCTTTACGGAAGTGAGGTATGTGTAATTCTTCAGCTACAAACAGACATTTAACAGAGAGCCTCCAGTCTGCTGCTTTGTAGGACAGCAGAATGACAAAAACATGACTTTATTAGCACCACCAAAACATGTCTATGAGCGGCGTTTGCTTAGCAGTGCAACAAATACACCCGCAAAGTTATGCACGGAACAATCGAGCTAGCTAGCTCCGGCTAGCTGATGCTAGGCTGCAGCGGCTAGCCGGAGCTAACTGTGGCTAGCTGCTAACTGGTGTCTAAACTGCCGTTATAGAGCAGTTGGTTGCTAACCAACGGGCTTCTGTCTGTTTGAATCAGTTTAAATGTGAAACACGTGTTAGTATTGATTCCCGCCATCCGTTAATGTGTTATTAGTGGACTTAGTGACTCTCTGTGGTTGAGCTAGTTGAGCTAGCATGTTAGTAGCGCTACTAGAGGAGC
This sequence comes from Sebastes fasciatus, assembly GCF_043250625.1. Lineage (NCBI taxonomy): Eukaryota > Metazoa > Chordata > Actinopteri > Perciformes > Sebastidae > Sebastes > Sebastes fasciatus. Next base: position 27,713,416 of record NC_133805.1, read on the forward strand.
TACTAGCGGTTCATCTACCACCGCCACACGATGCAGTTTAACTAGTGCAGCTAACGGTAGATAGCCAACTGGGCTAACTAGTCGTTCACAAGAAGGAGAAGAGAAGCTGGGCTTTATAGGGCTGTAGTGTTGGTTGGTTGTCATGGGACGCGTGGGAGATAATATGTGAATACCACGGGTGCAACAGTGTGGTGTCTCAAGCGTTAATGTGTTATATTTAGCCGGAGCTGAGAGCTAACGGTAAGTTAGTTCAGTCTGCTGTGGTTAGCCCACAGCTACACAGCGAGCTAGCTCTGAAGTTGGTCCATGCTAACGGTTAGCCTGCTGTCTCTCTCTCCAGCTCCTCCATGAACCCACTCCGGGGTTGTTGTGCTTTAGCTGTGTGGTTGTGTAGTTTTTAATCCTGAACTTTATAAGAGTTCAACCTGCTACAGACTAGTGTTCAGTCACGTGTAGCTGCACCGTTGTGTCTGCTCTCTAGTTTAACAACTTTAGTCGACATGGAGCTGACGGGAGGCTGATGCTGTAGCTGGGATGTTGGGATCTGAGCGATTCTCTTCGGTATGTATAGCAACACAACTTCGTGGATGTTTAGTTGCCAGTAGGCCTACTGTGGTAGTGTTGATCTACAGGTCAGCAACAGAGATGAACAGCACTTTAACTCGACGGTGAAACAGCACAAAGCTTGTTTATTCATCATGAAACTAATGTCTCACTCTGAACTTAGCTTAGCCAACAATATCAGTCACACCTAGCTAGTAACAGCAAAGGTGTGTGTGTTTACTTATGTAGTTTAGCCTTAAAATCTCAACCAAACCAGTGTTTCGTTCATGGTGGTAAATAACTCGTGTCTAAGTCCAGGTCTGTCATGATAATAGCAATGTAATACACACGTGTTAACATAACTTCACAACCAAACACGCGCTTTAGTGAAGAACAGGAAGTGGTTTGATTGAGAATTACAATCACACATGGGTCCTGTCTAAGTAGCTGCACTGACTAATAATAACATATTCTGGCTTTGACACGTTAAACTGCTTACTGTGAGCACACCAATCAATCAAACTCTATTTATATAGCACCCTTATGCACCTAGGGTGACCAGGTCACAACAACCCAAATGTGGGACAAAGAGTATGTTTGTGTGGGACAATGTGGGACATGTTCCTAAGGCTGAGAGTTAGTTTAAACTCTGGATATAATGTCCATCTAACTTAAATAATAAACATTTCTATTCTGCCCCTTATCAAATGCACTTAGGGTGACCAGGTCACAACAAACCAAATGTGGGACAAAGAGTATGTTTGTGTGGGACAATGTGGGACATGTTCCTAAGGCTGAGATATAATTTAAAATCTGGATATAATTTCCATCTAACTTAAATAAATAACATTTCTATTCTGCCCCTTATCTTATAACATCTCTGTGCTTTGCCCGAATGCATCCATAGACCGGCACATCTCCTTTTTGAGCCGCACGTATCTTGTGAGACTCACATGAACTGTGTCGCTTCATGTTGTATTCACAACAAATCTGAGAATCGCCCTTTCACCGGCTTATCAATACTTACTAAGTAGTTTCAGTCTTTGTTGTAGCTGCTCTTCCTTTTCTTTGTGGTAGTTTCCATCATATTCCGCCTAAATCTGCATATAGCTTGTGACTTTGCGGTGACTCGCAATTTTCTCTGTTGGGCATAGCATAGCAAAGACGGTGAAATGTTAACCTGCACTTACTTGACCCACGGGTGTGCAGTTTGACAGCAAACACAGCCCCGTGATGACAGCCTTCACTGCTTTCTTCACAGCCATTGGATAAAAGCCAGATTTGAAAAAAGCATCTGTCCTGCAGAGGTTTGACTTTTGAGAACTAGAGCCAATGAAAATGTGGGACATCATTTCAATATGTGGGACACGGGATATAAATGCTGTGCAGTTCCTCGTAAAGTGGGACACCTGGTCACCCTAAATGAACTTCAAAGTGCTTTACAAGCGAATGACAAATAAATTGATAAATGTCAAACGGTTACTCAAAGTAGTAAAATGTTGATAAAACAAAATTAATAAAATAGTATGAATAATAAAACCACTAAAATTGTAAAACACTACATGAAAGCCACACTAAATAGATGGGTTTTTAGTTTACGTTTAAAAATATCAATATTTTCAGCTCTTCTCAGATCCTTTGAAAGCAGCATCGCCAAATCTTTTTGTTCTGCTTTGTGGAACAAGTAAAAGAGAAGAACCAGAGGATCAGAGGCGTCTTCCTGGTTCATAAACCAAAAGCACTTTTGAGAGGTAGTCTGGTGCATGGCCATGCGTTGCCTTATAAACTAATAAAAGAATTTAAAAATCAATACGAACAGGTATCCAGTGTAAAGACTTTAAATTAGGCCTAATGTGTGGTCTCCTTTTGGTCTTGGTCAGCACTCGAGCAGCAGAATTTTGAATTGGTTGTTGTTGATTTATTGTATTCCTCAGTAGACCAGAAAGGAGAGTGTTACAATAGTCTAGCCTGCTAGTTATAAAAGCGTGAAGTGGTCTCTGTGTTGCTCAGAGAGAGAAATGGCCCCACTTTGGAGATAATCTTCAAATGATAAAACATGAGCCTTGAAATTAAAATCTGAATCAAAAATCACTCCTAGATTTCTTACTTCTTGGCTTGGTTTTACCAAGCTTTTAGTTCGGAGACCAGTTTCTCTGTCTGAGCCTTTGAACCAATGATCAGCACTTCTGTTTTATCCTGGTTGAGGTGTAAACAATTCTGTGACATCCAGTCCTTGATATCTAAAATACAGTTCAAAAGTGAGTACATGTTATTTTCCATCCGGCGATTTTCGAATGATAATCGAATAAATCCCAGTGATTTTCGAATAGTATTTTTGCTTGGAATGCACATCCCTAACTGATACCGGATCGGATATCGGGCTGATACTGACTCAAATAGCTGGATCGGGTATCTGGGACAGTGGGTCCACACAGTGAGGCATACAGCTTATTAATTAAACACTGGTATTGGATCGGTAGTCTGTATCGGCCGATACCCAAAGCCCAGGTATCACTATCGGGACTGAAAGTTGGATTGTACATCCCTAGCTCAAACCCTTCTGCTATGAAATGATAAATTAGTACCAGTGTCCTAAAATGTTCATTGAAAAGGCAGGGCTATTTTTTAAGTTTTCTTGTATTTTATTCAATACAAGTTATCACCATTAATTGTTTATATATGCCACAAAAAATGCTCAAAAAGATATTTCTCTTTGTATCAGTAACTGTCACCGTTGTAGACCCACTAACAGTAGAGAGAACATAAATCAAATGCTGGTCTGTGGTGTAGAGCGGTGGTTCCCTTTTGACCCCCATAAAACAAAGCAATGTCTACTTGCGACCCCTCATCAGACAGTATGGCTGTAAAGTTGACATGAGTTACAAGCAGTTCAACCAAAGAGTGGTTTAACTGTATCAGATTTTTTCATTTGAAGCATTTTTGAAGGGCCTCACGAGTTGAAAGTATCCAGTAATTCATGAGAAAAAAACACAAATGGAAGAAAAAATTAACATAATTTTGTGTAAAAGAAAAACTTATTTATATTTATTTTTTACTTCTTTAATACCGTTTTTTAATCTTTTCCAGATTTTGAACCACTGGCCTGAAGTATATCTATATTAATCAATATTAATGTTTATAGTCTGAATACTTAAGCTAACCTATGCTGTGGCTTATGGTTTGATGCTGATTCACTACACACCCCACAACCAAGGAGACCCCTGTTTAAAGTTCTTGCGTATTTATTTACTTGATAACAGTGTGGACTGGAAAAAAGCAAGATTTCCCAAACACTGTCCAACTACTTGCACTCTCTTTATTTTACGACATTCCTGACATTACACCTCTGCCAGACATGTTTTACATTCATTTGAGCCTAAGGTTAGATAGGATAGTCAGATTTCAGTAATAACAACTTGCTTTATATTGTTTCATGGGTGCAAAACTTATTCTGATATTTCCAACAGTGACCTGAAGGCAGCATTAGACGTTAATTAATTATTAATTTAGGCTTTGCCAGCTGTGCCAACAATGTGTTAATTATTGGGACAAGGGAAGTGTGAGCAAATGTTTCAAGTTATTCCGCTAAACTGTAACCCTGATCATTTTGAAGTAGTGATTAGTTTTTGAGAGCAGGTCAGATGAGCAGGCTTAATTAGTTTTGTCGATTTGTGTCTAAGGGTGAGTGCTCAGTCTGAATAACATGCCCCCCCTCTCTGTTTTTCTTTCACTCTCTTATTTTATGCATGGACAAATCACATTAGCTTTCTCAGCTGGAGTCTTTAGCGGCGTGTGAGTAATATGTGCATGTGGTAGTGCTTGTTCCAGGTGACTATTATGTTAGCTCCCTGAAGGAATATTATCAAACTGTATTTGTAGCTAGGGTAGCCTCTGGCTTTGATGTTGCTGTGTTAGCACAGTGTAGGAAAAGGGAGGAATTGTCCCAGGAAAGGCAACAAGGAGCTTTTTTAATCAGTTTTGACAGAGGTCGGTCCACAGATTGATGTACTTGGAATTAATGTAAATGAGCACCATGTCCACAATGCTAATTGATGCAATAAATTATCTCAACAACGGGACGCTATGACTATGTCTCATCTTCTGCAAAAGGACACCAAGTGAGATCATCTCTCCCTCAATTTCACTTTAATATGACCTTTACCACGTCACATTTTTATAGTCCTGTGTTGTTAGATTTATTATTTGGAGCTATTATCTAGAGGATACATCAGTGGCAAGCTCAGTGTGTGTGTTGATTGGGATTTTTTCCGGGAATGAACTAGTGCAGTACCTGTTCGGGGCTTGCCCATTCGGAGCACGTGTCCGTCTTCCCGTTCGGAGCGGCCGATTGCTTGCCCCTTGGAAGTGCTGCTTGCAGAGTTCTCGAGAGCCGCTCGTCGCTTGTTGACTCCAGGGAACTGAAGAAGAGTTCGGTCGTAACGTTAGTATATCCAGCATCCAGCAGCAGAAGTGAACTGCGTTCAATAAGCCGCGGCCTGTACTCATACTCATTACTGTCTACCTAGAATACGACGAGATGATTAGGTTTACAGTCGCTGACTTGCCCTCTAAAATGAGTTGTTTGATTGTCGAGTTAATGTCTGGAAAATGGAGACTTTTTTTTTCTTTTTTCTTCACATTGATGAGTTTCCAAAGCAACCTTAATGTAATCTCTATTACTTGAGGATCAGTTTGTAATGTGAAAGCTACTTTGCTATAGTGTTTTTAGTCACTACATACTAGTTTTGATACATTGGTTTGTATGCGCTTCACTCCATGACCTTTATGCCATGCGCAGAATCAAAATACTGAGACAAACCAGAATAAACTGTATATGTATTGATGACAGCTCTGTTAATCAAGTCATGTTTGCCTCAATAACAACCTTAATGTGAGTGAGTTGGATGTGAGTGATAGTGAAATTATGATTGAATGTCTGAGATTACATTTGAATTGTTATTGCATGAAGGTGAAATGGATTATTTAGTATAGAATAAGTTATCTAAGATTGACCACTTTATTAGTGCCTGATGTGTGTTCATTTTCCAGTTCACACTGTAAGCAACACGATTTTTGTTCAAATGCACAATAATGTACTTCATCTGTTCTTTGGTGTACCTCAGGCGACACGCAGAGCGAGTTTGGGAAGGCTTTGTTGTACCTTAAATTGTGTCAGAGGTTTAGGACATGACGATTAACTTCCTGTGGTTGTCCACACTCTAAGCCTGTAAGCCTTGTGTAGGGTTCTTGTTGTCGGAGCATTTAAATTTTTGTACGTTCTGATAAATTGTGGAAGGATTGCAGCCTGTTGGTCCTCTGGCACACCTGTTCTAGAGAGATAAACAGCCTACAGTGTGTGATGACAAACCCATGTCTGCAGTGTTATCTCTGCTGAATTGGGTGCAAGAATTACAGTGTAGCTTCTGTGTTAGAAATCAGTCAACCATATGTATTCTTTGTGTGAGAGAATAAGCAGTAATCTCTGCAGGGAGGAAATAAATATGCCCTCAATGAAACACATACACACACACACATTTGATTTGGTTTTAATGCAGGTAGGTTACCCTTTTATAAGTCATCTGCTTGCCAGCTTTAGGGGCTTTTCATTACTTAAAATGCTTCCTGCGCTGTTGTCACCTCTATCTCTGGAGTTACCAAGCACATACAGATGAGTCTCAAAGCTGTGACATTTGTGAACTGTCGAAAGAGACTGTGTGATTTGTCATTTAGGCTGGATGGAAGATCTGACCTTATTGTTTCCTGCTTTGTATTCTGCCAGTTTAAGATCCTCCACCTTTTTAATGTATTTCCTTTGTACGGACCTGTGATAAGACATCTAGTTTTGCCTGTGGACAGAAGGTGTTGCTTAGCTACAATGACAGGAGAAATCAATACCCCTCTGGTGTGAGCTGAGAAATGACCCAAGCAGTATTTAACAAAGGCCTTTTGGTGAATGCTTTTGTTTGAAACACCCCAGGGCACTGTTCATGCATTCATTTTTAGCATGCCTGGCCAGTGAAACCAACCAAACTTATAGCCGTTGCAAAGGTAGTGCTATGATGTAACAATTGAGCTATAAAGGTTTGCAGTTTTCAGTGATTATTTTGACTTAATGAAGTTCATGTATCTGTCTGCATGTGTTTTGCAGGTGCCCACATTCTGCTGCAGAGGAGACAGCCGCAGGATGAGGAGACTGTAGGCACCCGCCGTAGTATGGCCGCGTCCCGTTCCTCGCGCGTCACAAGGTCGTCAGTGGGGCTCAATGGATTGGATGAAAACTTTTGTGGTCGAACCCTCAGGAACCGCAGCATCGCCCAGCCGGAGGAGACCTCGGTGCCTCCTCTACCAAGGGCCCGCTCACCCAAGAAGAAGCAGGAGTCGAAGCAGGAGGGCAAGCAGGAGTCGAAACAGGACGGCAAGCAGGACACCAAACAAGACGTTAAGCAGGAGTCAAAACAGGACGCTAAACAGGACACAAAGCATGATACAAAGCAGGACACTCCGCAGGACGGCCAGCAGCAGGCCTCGTTGCAGGGAAAGGTAACTGAATCTAATGCTTCTCCAGCTGAGGCGGAGCAATGGACCAGCTCCAGGAAGCGGGGCGTGTCCTGTTTAGAAAAAGTCATTAGTCCTGAGAATTCCGAGAACTGTGATAGAGGGAAGGGGGCGCGGGATTCCTGTCCTCAAATCAAAAGGGCCAAGCGGTGCTCCCGCTCTGGAGAGTCTCAGGGACACGAGGAGGACCCTGAACCTCTGAAATCTGAAAGTCCAGTCTCTGTCCCAGAGCCTAGCAAGGACAACAGTTGTGAAGAATTTCCCAGCCAAAACTCTGCTAACACATCTCCTGCCTCACCTGTCCACAGTAAAGAGGAAGGTGAGCTGACAGGGGGGAAGGCAGAGGATGGTCATGTGGAGTGTGACGGGGCAGCTCAGCCCCCAAATGCTCACAAGGCTTCTAATGGACTCAGAGAGAATAAAGCAAAAGAACCGAGCACACTCACTGAAGAGCCTAGTGCGAACCCGAACTCTGCCACCAACTGCCCGTCGCTGCTCAACGGCAGTCAGACGGGGGCTCCCTCATCCCCTGACCCCGCTGTGCCTTGTAGAAACTCTGTCCCTCTGCAGATGGAGGTCTCTGGCTCAGGGGAATCGCCAGCCTCAACTGCACCGACATTTGAGGCTGTTCCAGAGGATCCTGTCCCTGAGTTGATAGTGGCTAAGGAGCAGGAGGTAGAGGAGGTAGAGGAGGTGGAGGTGGACGTGGTGGGCGAGCCGATGTGTCTGTCCCACGAGGAGCAGGTGACGGAGGGTGAGAACGATACCAACGGCCGGCCGCTAACACCGGTGCAGGAAGCTGCTGCCTCCACCTCCTTCACTACCACCAACATGAACAGTAGTCCAATCAACAACAACAACAGCAACTCAGGAGAAACTACACCCCCACTAGCAACAACCCCCTCCCCCACAGAGCCAGGGTGCAACCCCTCAATATCCTGCACGTCCCCCTCTTTCACAGAGCTCTACGAACACAGATACACCCTGAGGACTTCACCCAGGAGGGCTGCTACTTGTGGCAAGGCCTCCTCCTCCAAGCTCAGCTCTCCTCCCAGAGACAATGGTCCCTTGAGGGAAGAGGGGGAGGTGGTGGTTGGGTTGGAGGAGGACTGCTCTGTGGTGGAGGAACCTGCTCCATCAGACTCTGTTGGCCCCTCCAGCTTGGATCCTGGAGACGGGGCAGGTGGTGAGGACAGTGTGCCTGTGGAGGGAAAAGAGGCTGAGCGAAGCAAGGAGCTGACACGAAGCCAGACTGCAGAGGAGGAAGATGAAGAGGAGGAGCCAGACGTGTATTACTTTGAGTCGGACCACCTGGCTCTTAAACATAACAAAGAGTATGTGGTAGCTCCCCAGGGATTCTGCTCTCTCCTCATCTTTTGTTGATGTAATTCCCTCACATGTTGATCACTGTATACTGTGATCATTGCGTTACTTCTGGTCTTTGGTTTTGAATGAACCAGAGTCGCATTCGAGTTGATGAGGATTTGTATGTGCTAAGAATATCCGGATGTTTTGAAAGTGCTGAACACAAAACCTCAAGTATTTTTCAGTTTAGTCCAAGTGTTAATTACGTAGCAGATTTAGTCATATTGTGTGAAACATTGACTATGCTTGTGTGTTTTTAATTTAGGCTGCATCAATAGTTCCCAGCCTTTTTGGCTCTGTGTCTTGTTGTGATCCCTCTTCACAGGTTGAATATGTTTATGAGCTATTTTCTCCTCTAAGCCGTTTTGGATTATTTCATTTAGATAACCGTGAGAGACCTGAAGAGGTGAAACTTTAAACATTCTTATTTCATAAGAATTAAGCAAAGATTAGAGAAAACTCAGGGGGGGAAAAAGAATCAAGATTTGAATGACAGAATAATATTTTTCTTCTTTCTTGCCCCATTAATTGCCACACAGCCCTCAGATGTACAGTATCTTTCAACCCTGTGATTGTTGACAGCATGGTCTGAAATTATGTTTTTTCCTCACCTGTCACTGAACATTTCTACCAGTCACTCAATTTTTTTGTCTGCTACTTCTGAAATTTTTGTAGAGCGCTTTAGAAATGTAAATACTAAGGAGTCAGTGGTACAAGGCAGCAGAAATATGGAATATATAATATGTAAACCTCATCCCGGACTAGTTTTAATTTAGGATTAGGATTATTGCTTTTTAAAAATAATTAGGGCTGTCAATCAATTCAGTTATTTATCACAATTAATCACATGATTGTCCATAGATAATTGCGATTAATCACACATTTTTCAGGGAGATTTTTCAAGTATTTAATACTCTTATCAACATGGAAGTGGGAAAATATGCTTGTTTTATGAAAATATATATATATATATATATTTTATTGGAAATCAATTAATAACACAAAACAATGATAAATATCCATGCCAATTTTTTTAAGTTTTGAGCATCATTTAACCTCCTTCATGTCAAGCTAGTATGACATGGTTGGTACCAATGGATTCCTTAGGTTTTATAGTTTCATATGATTCCAATAACTTCATTCTAGCTTTAAAACTGAGCCCGCTACAACCTAAAAATCGCGATAACACGTTTGTGTTAATGCCACTAATTTCTTTAATGCTGGAGTGAAGATACTGGCATCATATGAAACTGGAAAAACATAAGGAATCCATTTGTCACACTAGCTTGTTGCGAAGGGGGTTAAATGATGCTCCAAACTTGCGCTAAATTTTGGCGAGGAAAACTGGCATGGCCATTATCAAAGGGATCTCTTGACCTCTGACCTCAAGTGATTTCTACCCCAGTCCCTCCTTTACAGACATGCCCACTTTATGATAATCACATGCAGTTTGGGGCAAGTCATAGTCAAGTCAGCACACTGACACACTGACAGCTGTTGTTGCCTGTTGGGCTGCAGTTTGCCATGTTATGATTTGAGCATATTTCTTTATGCTAAATGTAGTACCTGTGAGGGTTTCTGGACAATATTTGTCATTGTTTTGTGTTGTGAATTGATTTCTAATAATAAATATATACATACATTTGCATAAAGCAAGCATATTTGCCCACTACCTTGTTGATAAGACTATTAAATACTTGACAAATCTCCCTTTAAGACACATTTTGAACAAATAAAAATAGTGCGATTCAATATTTTAATCGATTGATAGCCTTATTTTAAATGTAATTTGAAAAAGAAATTAACTTTTTTGGTTTAGCAGACATTCCTTCAACACTTATTTCCAAAAACAAATGAAAGGAAACATATCACATATAAGTGGATCCAGGTTTTTGCAGCACCAACGCGTAGACAGAATGTTTAATTATCTCCGTTATTTTAGGAGTCTTTTCTCAAGTTATTATGGGAATATCTAACTATAGCTCCTTTCTTATTGTTCAGGTTTTACGTGTTTCAGCATTTAATTTCCACCTTCAATCTGTTGCTGTGATTGTGTGAATTAGCTGCCAATTGTCGGCTTTGAGATTGGATGTTAAAATTACTCCTCCGCCTCCGTTCTCTCTTTTCTCAGTAAGGGGAGTTATTTTAGAGGAAAAGGTTTATCCAGTGTGGGGCTTTGTTCCTAGTTATGTTGTTGGCTGTCAAACAAGATGGGATGTTTATGTTGGTGGACAGTTCCCATGCTGCGCTCAGTCAGGCACTGCTAACCGCACCATGGCAGGTCAGCTGATTTATGATGCATCTTCATAGGAGGAGGGGCAGACGGCTGTAGGGGCTCAGAGACATCATCAGCTGAGGTCCCTTTGTCTTTGACACCAGTATCGGTGAATGTTTCAAATTCAGAGATTGGCTTTAGAGTAAGATTTCACTGCTCTCGTCTTGCAAGGTAATTCGATCAAGTTTCTGTGACATGCCAAGTTTTAGGTTGTGCTGAGCGAGGAGGATTTCTGAAGGCTCAGATCAATGCAGTGAGGAGTCATTTTTAGGGAAGCATGACTTGGCATTTTAGGTTTGCTGAATATGGAGAATTGACACAGACATGATTGATGTGTTTACAGAACATTTTGTATTTTTATTTTACAGATTTGTCTATTTTGACACAGTTCCCTCTTCCTATTTCATGTAAATATTTCAAAATCTCAATCCTTGATTACCAGCCATTACCATAGCACTATTGTCCTTGGCCAGCTTTTCATTTGGCACCAGTGTTTGTCAGTGGACCTCAGGCCCAGTAGGTGGCAATGGTACACCAGGTTTGTCCCTGGACACCTGGCGGGAGTCCAGAGGGATGAGAAGCAGAGCCAAGTCCTCGTCATTTCTCTTAAACAGATTAATGCACAGATCATCTGCTCATCTGAGGAAGTCAGCATGCTTGCTGCTATCTTTTGCACAGATCTTCCATTTGAATCAGAATCCCTATGTAGTACAGGAAATGTGCAGTAGTATGGTTTGGTGCCACTGCTGCAGAGACCGGTTTGCATTGAAGCACAGCACTCACTGATGCTGTGCAAGGTCAGCAGAGCTTCACCTAGTGTAAAAGGACGGTGTCTATAACTAATGAAGGGTTATGAGGTTAAACACAGTTGACTTGTTTGAATGTTTTGCTTGTAGGATTTTCAAACTACCAGCAGCTGTTGAATAAATTCTGTCCTCTGCATTGATTTTCATTCATGTCCTGTTAGGGCTGATTGATCCACTCTGCTTCACTGAGCACTTGCATTAGGTTATAGCCATGTAGGATGCTGTCACATTCCTGTCGATTCCTCCTGCTCTGCTCGCACTGTAGGGCCTCTGAGTCAGTACCACACTTAGTCATTGACAGCTCAGTTTGCAGCTCTTCTGTTGCCCCAGAGGGTGTGAGTGGAAAGGTCGGACTTGTACGGCACGGAAGGCTCCTCGAGCACTGCAAAACCCAAATGTTTGTCTTGCAAAGATTTCGATATTACTATGAAATCTGAGTGATGTGCACAGTTACAGTTCAGAAATGTGTTTCAGTGGTTTAAGTCTCTTACCATTTGTACTTTTCTTTACCAGCTGCAGTTCTTGATATGCTACACTAGAAAAGTAATTCTAAAGATGTTATTTGCCAAAGCAGCTGGTTTGAGATGCATAATTTCCAGCCTGTAAACACTTTATTTGCAAAAAAGAAGTGGAAAGGACTGGAGAATGGTTCATGTCTTGTGCAAGGATTTAAGTTCACAGCACCCTGGTTGAATTATGTATGGTCTGGGGTCTGAAAGTTTGATGCACTGCAGCATTGCAAGTGTCAGGTTGAATAATGTAAGCAGTCCCTCTCGTCCACTGTTGTCTAACCTAGCCTCCCTCCGTGTCAGTTATCAGAGGCTGCTGCAGACCATCGGTGTTCTCGAGGCCCAACGCACGCAGGCCATCCTGGACCTGGAGACGTTGGCGTGTCACCAGAGAGAGGCACTCGGCGATCCCATCATCTTTGTGGAGCATCTGCAGAAACGGGTAAAAAACATGCAAATGTGTGTCCTTGACAAACTGAAAAGCGTTTACCTATAAAAGCAGATATTTTGTGCTGTGTTTTAACTACACTTAGTGTCCACTTCATAAGGTTCACCTCTATAGTATAGCGTAATTAAATATTCTGCCATAAAATCTACTTTTATTATACCTATAATGTTCAGTTTTTTTGTTGACATTGTCAAAGAGGTGTTATTTCAATTATATGTTTTAGCATTGAGGTCACAGAGAGGTGTTTCTAATATTCTGCCAGTCTTGTGTATGGAAAGGACAAAAATAGAGATACACCGGCTGCAATTTTTTTGGATGATTCCGATTATTATTATTTTTTTGTAAAAGTCTGACCTTGCAATTCAATTTTTTCCGATTTTCTTTCTAAGGGCGTTTTCATATTAGGAATGATTGAGAGTTCATTTGCCCCCCCTCTCCAACCCTTGCCGCTCAGCTTTCACATTAGTGAAGTTGTTCTGTACCCCAGTACACTTGCATCATCATCCATGTGTATTGTTTATGTGCATTGTAAAACACTTCATTCAAACTTCCCAGAAACAAAATAAAACTCACCAACACCGTCTTTCCAACAATCACCAACTCTGGTTTGGTCTAAATAAACCCTTATTTCACCAAGATTGATGTGAAAATAAGCAGACTCTACACACTGTTTCCCCCTGCTGTCTCTCGCTCTCTGCCCGCTGAGCAGAGAGAAGCTGAGCTTCCTGCTTTATCACCCATGGCCGTGCAGTTCAGAGGATGAAATCGGCGCATGGTGCGCGCATATACAGATTTTGGAGGAGACGGGCGGCGTTGAAATAAGCCTGCCCTTTCAGAACTACTTGCTGATTGCTAACGTTACTAGCGTTAAATAGCGGCCCACTTCCGTGTTTTGGTACAGTTGACTTGCACACCTGATGCGAACAGTACCTGAGTACACATGAACCGAACCCCGGACCACCTTTTCAAGTGGACTCGAGTATGGCTCAACAAGCCTGAGTACGGTACGGAACATTCACAATAATCAAACGAACTGGACTTTGGGGTTCAAGTGTACTCGGATTCCGGCCCCAGTCCATGATGTGAAAGCACCCTAAGAACTGTAATTGACAGTTAGGCTGCAGATTCATTTTTTTCACCACTGTCCCAGAGAAAATAATTTCAACTGTCCCAAAGTCAGTGTAAACCATCAAAAATTCTCATCTATAGTGGCTATTTGCATAAAACACACAATTCAAATAAGGAAAATCCATTGATTTTTATTTAATACTTAATTTGATTTTATTTATTTTTTTGATAGTTTTAATTATGTATAATAAGCTGCTCAGAGCTAGCGTTAGGAAGTTGAACAGGTCATAATTCCCTCTCTAATATATATTTTATATTGCTGTGAAAACGTCTCCTTCAAACAACTGGATTTATTCAAGTTTCTCACCAAAAACGACATTTTACAAGATTACATTTGAACACACCATGATAGTGTTATAATTTACCTTCAACCAACATTTTTACTGAGTGTATCTTGAACGCATCATAATGCAAGTCAATGCAACCTCCGTTAACGTTAGCTGTTAGCTCCGTGCTGTCAGCAGACGAGCCGGTCACTGATTACAGCATCATGGGAATGAATTACAATATAATAAGTGTCGATTAAGTTAGTCGTTCCAAATGTTTTTAAGGTTGTTCCTCCACGGCTTATTTTTGACTTACTGTTGTGACAAATTGCAGCTTTATGTCTTCTTCACTCACACTGAAGAACTTACACACCGACGACGTGTGTGTGTGTTACTGTCTGTTCCGCTATGTGCCAACGTAAAACTATCATGTCGTGGCGGCACACGTGTGTAAATGTGACCGAAAATATGAGACTGATCGGCCGCTCCTAGCCAATCACCTCAAAACTGGCCGGGTTTGATCCATTTCCAACTACGTCACCAAAAACTGAACAAAAAGATGGATGTTGTGTTGGACTGCATTCTATTGTAAAGGCGTAAAGGGAGTGTATGTTGCATTAATATATGTACATATGTTGTGCATTAAACAACTCATGCACACGAGTTGTACAAAGTGTGCAAATACAATGTGCATGTTTCCTCAGTTAATATGTAGTCCTTCACTCTGCACCCACCCCTCTCTGAGACATGGCACGTAAGATCTTGTTCTTGGATTTTTGCCCGAGGAATACCTTTCTGGTTGAAACGTTGCTTGAATAAATATTTTTGAGCTTGTAAAATTCAGTGTGCAGACTACTTCTGCTTTTCCTCTGTATGACTCAGATTTTGTTCTGCACCTGTTCACAACTGGGCCAGGAAGTGCAGACTGTCCACCTTTTTTTTAATATTTGAGATATTTTTGAGTGCTTACTCAATAGATTATGGTGAATTAATTCATATTTTTGTGCAGTCAGGTAAATGTAAATACTGAATACAATCAGAACACCCGCAAAGCAAGTACCTGCAAGTAATGCCACTTTTAACTCATTAGCATATGTTAATTTGCTTGCACAGAGAAGGATATAATGCATACTAGAAAAGGAAAATGAGGATGTGAAAACTTGTGGTGAACCTTTTTAGTAAAGCTCAGTATGAAGATGGAGGGCCCTCTACAGCACACGTTTGGACATCTCTTGAATCTAAGAGGATTCAAGAGACGAGAGGATTGACTAGAAAGCCCCTGTTGAGGGAGCCATTTGTAAAAATCTTGAAAAATCACAGTAATATATACCAACTTGAATTACATTAAGCAATGCCTGGACTTTGTGTTTTATAAAAGCACAGATTACAAAGTTATCAAAACATAAGAAAATGTCCCAAAACATAAACATTTGTCTTACAGTGTTTGTTTCTCTTATTATGCTGTCACATACGTATCTAACCTTGTTGCAGTATAGTTTATAGAAGTGTTATTGTTATTTGTTAATTGATTGTGACCCCCAATTCTTGTGACCCTCAGGTTAATTTGGGCTTGCCGTGTCCTCAGCGAGTCGTCCAGCTCCCTGACATTGGATGGGAGCAGTACACCTCAGGCCTCGGAGACTTTGAGAGAGAGTTCTGTGACAAGAAGCGCAAAACCAGGCGGCTAAAGCTGATCTTCGACCAAGGCACGTACAAATTTGTCTTTGTCCTGGCGTGTGTACATTTTTCAAAATATCGAAATAAACACCAGAGCGATTCTTCTGCTATTTAACCCCCTGAAACGCCACAATCCCGACCGACTTTACTGTCTTTTAGAGGCTGTAGCAGGTTCAGTTTTAGAGCTAGAGTGACGGTACAGATATCATATTAAATTATAAATCCCGAGGAATCCATTGGTAGCAAACAATCAAGTAATGCTAGCTTGTCGGGAAGGAGGCTCAGTAAACTCCAAAGTTAGGCTAAATTTCGGTAAGGAAAAACGGGCATGGCCATTTTCAAAGGGGTCTCTAAACAGTCTTAGAATTGCATACGTTGGGTATCACTGTAAAGCTGAGCCTCTTGTGGATCCAATGAGCCCAATTGTGTTCATCTGTGATGATGTTTGTCCCCATTTCATTTCAGACCATTTTTTAAAATTTGACTTCACTGTATAAAATGACCTCTAGGATAATCACAGCGTCATAAAACTTAACAGCCACAAACTAGAGACCTAGAGCATTCAGAGGATGGATGACGTTCCTAGCTAGATTGACAATAAAGGGGGTTTCTGAGCAGTTTCCAGAACCGAATTGCTCGCCATTCAATCGCCGGAAAATGCAATTCTTGCAGAAATCTCCAAATGTCAAAAGTTTTTTAAACCAAATCACGGCATGGCTTTTTCTACGGTGTTCCTCAAGGTCTTGGTGTCTTAACGTTGTATTTTGGAGAAATTATTGATATTTTTTATCAATTCTCAAGTGGTAAAAAAAATGGTTAAAATTATTACCAAATCTGTGTAACAAATGGTATCAACCCAAAAATTGTGCAACAACGACATAATAGAGCATGGGAATGGCCATCATATACTTCTATTATAATGTCCTAAACCCCATTTATTTTAATGAATTCATGTTTATTTCTGATTTATGACTGGAACAACTTGACACACAGTGCTGAGCTGCATCTCAAATTAATCTTCAGGTTCCCAGCTTTCAGATGATGTACACCACTTCTTTGTGACATCTACTGTTCGCCTGCTATCTCCCCCTAAAAATGAAAAACACGGGTCTATTTTGGGTCTCAGGGGGTTAAAAATTATGACTAATTCTGCTAATTTCCTCCCTCCAGGTTTGCCTGCTCGACCAAAAAGTCCCGTGGAGCCCAAGAAGGAAGGCGAGTCGTCCACCATGTACTCCTCTCTGCCCACTAGTGACGCTCTGGAGAACAGCAGGCAATCGCAGGTATGGCTCAGTCTCCTTACTAAAATAACCTGTACAGCACACACGCTGCCACTGTGATTTCCCCCCAGTATATCATTAGTGCAGAAGCAGCTCCATCCGTTCCCAACTGTAGCTGGTGAGTCACCGATCTCCTGCAGGTTGGCCTACAAATCATCAGGTTATTACCATTTTACACGCCTAGGCCTCCTCAAACCTCATCTCCCCCAGTGTTACTCCTTGGCAGAGTTGAGCATGTGTGAGCGCAAAAGATGGTCTCTATGGAAACATGAGGAGCCCGCCTCTCCCACACCTCTGATTACATCTCATTGATGGCCTCTGTTATGTGCCTTTTCCCTCATTGTCTAAGCAGTAAGGTTTCACTTTTTGATTGATTGTTGGGATTATACGGCGCCAAGCGTTCAGCACTGGGCAAACAACTTGATTATTTCTGTTGCTCTCCCTGTTTATACTGTGCAGGCACATTTGCATTCTCCCGGGTTACACTCTCTGAATTCTAACAGGATTCTGTTTGTCAGTCAAAAGTGTTGCTGTTTTTCTGCGTCTTCCCGATGACACCTCTCGAGTTTCATCTGACAGCCGGGCTTTGTCTGTCAAACTGACGAATTCAGTGTCTGCCAGGCAGTTCATATGCACAGATCTCTTCAAATGGTGGAGTGCCCATTATTTTTGTATTTTTTAACATCGCTGTCACTCGTGTTTTCTTGACAGATGATCAGGGGGAGGATTTGTCATCCAAACAAGTCTGACACGTTTAACCAGCTGTGGACTGTGGAGGAACAGGTAGGTGGCAAGTGTTTACGATGTTACACTATATTTGAGTGTGTGCTTACCTTGCACGGCAGCTGGATTCTCGCGAGATCACATATCACACATCTTGTCAGGCTTCAAGTGATGAATTTGGGTCAAGCAAGCCAGACTACGGACCAATCAGCGTCCTGTGAGCAGCTACTGGCAGCTACGAGCGTGGCTTAGGTGTGTTAGGCGACGACACAGAGAGGCGACTGTTTGTTCTAAACAACAGTGGCGGCGCCTGAAGAGGTCAGCATAGATGCTGCAATAGCATCAGTTCTATCAGAACTGGAGAGTATTTCTTTCTCATTGAAAGAAGAGCAAAGAATGGCACTGAAGGCTTTTTTTGATGGAAACGATTTTTTCACTCTTCCCCTGACTGGCTTCAGCAAGAGTTTGATTGATATCGATGGTTCATCCAATCACCTGCCTAGTGTCTTTTGAAGGTGCCTTCCTTTTTCCAAACAGTTTCCAGTGACGGCTTCTCATACAGTTCTGTGTAACAAACCATCTGGCGGGTCAGATTAAGTGTGGGCAGGATCACATTGAAACATTTTTATGTTCTTTCCAGATTTTTTTTCCCATAACACCATTTCTCACTTTGAATTTTAGAAAAAAAAATCAATTTATTATTAAATATCTGGCTATTATCAATTTGCAAAATGACGGCAAAATTTAAATTTAAATTCCTTTTATAATTTGTGCTACCCACCTGTTGTACAGTATAAGCCTGTATAGGCTGCTTTTGAATGGTGCATAATACTGTCACAGAGCGGCCCAACGGAAGGACAAAGAGGAGAGGACAACACGTGAATTTTTAACTTTAGCTGTAAAATGAGAACGTTTGTTACCCGGCAGCCAAGTAGAGATCTGTTGAGGAAATACCAAGCACCGCCCACCAGCCGGAGCAGCTTTCTCAACTTACAGCTAAACAGTTTCTGAAAACATTTTAGGTGAGAAACAGGCATTATAGTAACAGAATATTGATTCATATTTGATCAGCGCTGCCTAGTTTGACCGTTTGATTGGAGTTAGTGAGTGATTGACAGCTGCCTCCGTTGAATGAACAGACAATAGGAACGCTCTCTCAATGAAATGACCTGTGATTGGTCAAAGTCTCCGGTCACGGGCTAGATTTTCTAAAACCTGAAAACAGAGCCATGAGGAGGTGCAGAAGTCTAGTTTTCTCTCAGAACACTTAAATTACAATATGCTGAAAGGTTATTATGGAATTTTTGCCCAATGATGCCAAAAATATACTTCCTACTGCAGGTTTAACTAAATAATAGGGCTGTCAATCAATTAAAATATTAAATTGTGATTACTCGCATGATTGTCCATAGGTAATCATGATTAATTGCAAATTAATCACACTTTTTTTTTTTTAAATCTCTTCAAAATGTACCTTAAAGGGAGATTTGTTAAGTATTTAATACTCTTATCAACATGGGAGTGGGCAGATCTGCTTGTAAAATGCTTACGCTTGCAGAAATATGTATATATTTATTATTGTAAATCAATTCATAACACAAAACAATGACAAATATTGTCCAGAAACCCTCAAAGGTGCTGCATTTAGCATAAAACATCAACAAGGGGAGACTCGTGGGTACCCATAGAACCATTTTCACTCACATATCTTGAGGTCAGAGGTCAAGGGAGCCCTTTGAAAATAGCCATGCCAGTTTTTCCTTGCCAAAATTTAGCGTAAGTTTGGAGCATTATGTAGCCTTCTTCGAGACAAGCTTGTATCACATGGTTGGTACCAATGGATTGTAGTTTCATATGATGCCATTATCTTCCCTCTAGCTTTAAAACTGAGCCCGCTACAACCTCCAGAAGATCGATTATGTTAATGTGTTAAAGAAATTAGTGCCGTTAAAACAAATTTGCCTTAACGTGTTATTAACGCGTTAACATTGACAGTCACATTGACAAAATCTAAGTTAAAGGTACAATGAATAGGATTTGTTGGTTGCGGGTTGTAAACACATCATTCAAAGTTGTCAGTTTATACATTGTATTTTTAGGAAGATCCTACTCATTGTGTTTTTAAGCAATAGTATGTAAATTAGTAGTGTTTTGTGTGTTTGAATGAGTACAGTGTAATGAACAAAGAAAATAAACGCAAGGAAAAGCCTAACCCAAACATCAAACCATACGTCCAGGGAGAGAGAGACAAACTGACTGAATCCACCAGCTTATATAGCTGAGGAGCAGCAGCCACATCAGTGATGCACTTCCTGCTCACCTCAATAAAAGGGAAAGACAGCCCAGACAGGAAGCCAAGAGAGCTGTCACAATACATTAAACACTAATATGCCAATGCTGCAGATAATCATTTATGCAGTACATGAATTTGTTCTCGCATGGTTTTCACCTGTTTTCTTCCGTTTTTATAGAAAAAACTGGAGCAGCTTCTTGTTAAGTTTCCTCCCGAGGAAGTCGAGTCCAGAAGATGGCAGAAGATTGCTGATGGGCTCGGCAATCGAACATCAAAACAGGTGACAAAGAGGAAACTAAGATTAACTGAAGGAAATGCACGTTTGTTTGATCCCCACTTATTACCTGCTTAGTTCAGAATATTTGGTTTATTTGCACATTTGAGCAGAAAGAATTCACCTCAAAGAAGCTTCAAGATGACATGAACCTGACTTGGCTAAAATTGTATGTTGCCGGCTAAACAACACATTTTCAGTAGTCTTCACTGTCTTCTTGTGCTTTATTAGCATGTCTTGACATTGATAAATCTGTGTGCCTTTACTATGGAAACAGACTGTTAAATTGCATTGAGTGTGTACTTTGCAGTACTAAAAGGCCCCTTGCAAGTACTTGGATCATACATTTGCATGACCTCAATTACTCCAAGCAGCTTTATCTCAGTTGGAAATCCTTAATGCGGCCGTTTTCCTGTTAAAACATTCCAGGTCGCCAGTCGGGTTCAAAAGTACTTCATCAAACTGACAAAAGCTGGTATCCCTGTGCCTGGAAGAACACCCAACCTGTGCATGTACACTAAAAAGGTAACTCTTTACTCGTTTATCAAACCCCTTAACACACTGAGTTACTAATGTCATTTAAACAAATGCTTTCTTTAAGTGTCTTTAAGTAAGGATTGGGCAGTTAATTCATTATTGTTCTGTTTTGACTAGGGCTGTCAATTGATTGATTGTCCATAGTTAATAACGATTCATCGCTAATTAATCTAATTTTTTATCTTTTCAAAATTACATTAAAGGGAGATTTATCAAGTATTTAATACTCTTATCAACATTGGAGCGGGAGAAATCAATTAACAACACAAAACACTGACAAATATTGTCAAACTCAAGCCTAACAGGCAACAACAGCTGTCAGTGTGTCATTGTGCTGACTTGACTATGACTCGCCAAAATGTAGCATAAGTATGGAGTGTTATTTAACCTTGTTTGTGACAAGCTAGTATGACATGATGTTGAGGACTTGATACCAATGGATTCCTTAGTTTTCTAGTTTCATATGATACTAGTATCTTCACTCTAGACAACAATCTCTGAAAGTGGTCCAGTATTGAGGGAGAACGCTGTAGATGGCAGCTGCTCACAGGTGTCAATATGGTGCTATTGGGGCAAGCTGGCACCTTCATTTACGTCCACTAAAAGTGCTTGTTTTTGTCACGACAGGCTCTGATTGTTATTATAAGTGTCTGACAACATTATGGAAAGAGTCTCGTTTAAAGAGAAGTCTCGTTGTGAAATCTGGCGAAGTGACATGTTGCTAGAAGACGAAGGTGGAATAGTGGAATACTTCCATGGTGGAAACGCGAGAGCCAGCCGGGCAGAGTTTGTTGTGTTAGAATAAAGAAAGCGTAGTTTAGTGTTATCTAAAAGATTTTCAATGTCATGGCTGAAAATTTAGATGATTTCGACAATGTGGATGAGGTCTTTGAATTTGATGGCCGCCCGTATGTATTTGAACCGGAGTATACGGATATTCAGATTTCACAACGACATTTCTCCTTGAGCGGGATTTGGACACAATAACAAACAGATCAGGTCAAGTGAAAGGTCAGAAAAACGTTTTGTTTCTCTATAAGGTCTTTTCCACAATGTTGTCAGACACTTCTAATAACAATCTGAGCCTGTCAGCAGCAAAAACAAACACTTTTAGTGAACGGAACGTTACATTGACGCTGCTCTCTTGCCCTCACAGCTCATTTAGCGGCTGCTGTCTACAGCGTTCTCCCTCAATACTGGACCACTTTCAGAAATTATTGTCTCCATTAGTCACTTGGATAAAAACACATGGGAAAATACGGTCAAGGTTTAAAAGATATGTATTCGGTGTAAAAATGTACAGTTGAAAAATAAACGTATCACTTACACTTACCAACATATGCTGATACCAATAAAGCCATGATGAGGTTAAAACAGCTGACGACATCGGCATCATTTAGCAAAATCAATGCTTGTTACATGCACATTTTTTACATGCAATTTTGCACTTCAATAGCCATTTTAATCAAATCTGTTATAATGTTTTTGTCAACTATGATGCATAAGAGTGGAACATTGTATTGAGCATCTGTGTCATTATTTCATATCTAATTCTTCATACTTTTCCCACACAAGATACATGTATGTCAATATTGAAAAGTATTTCCCAGCCCAACTTTAAGCATCTGCAAAAATGTTATAAAAATGTCATTGTTGCTATTGTATTGACTTCTAAGAAATGACATAACATTACATGTTTAAGGGGACTTGTCTGCTCTTGTAACGGTACATGTTTGTTCCCCAGGCATCCAGTAAGAGGCAGCACCACCTCAACAAGCACCTGTACCGGCCGTCTACTTTCCTGACCTCCTACGAGCCTCCAGTCTATATGGATGAAGATGACGAGCGCTCGGCGTATTACAGCAGCGTGCAGGACCCCTCTGCTGATGACTCGGTCAGTCCTCTGTCACATCACACAACACTAATAACTGGAAGTCCCACTGATTTTTCATTAATTTTAAGTGTACTTCTTTTTGCACACATCCAACTCCCATTTATTTATCTTGGGAGATTATCCTGTAATTAAGCCCACTACTTTTTACTGTCACTGATCACCGAGCGGACTGTAGTACTTTGCTGCTTAATTAAGCTTATCACGAGCTCCCATGCCCTCTTCTCTCTCACCGTCCACAGTCTTACCCTCTCCTCCGCATGTAAGCAGTGGCCTGTAAGATAAAGAAAGGGCAAAGCTGCATGTTATGTGCCCTGGGGAGCTTGTTTCATACCTGACTACTCTATTTAAATCCATTTAAGAAGAGGCGACTTAAGCAACTGCTTCCTGCCTTGTCACTTGTCTGTTTTCATATGACAGACTCTCCCTCTTAACTCCACTTTAACACCTTTGGGTGAAATAAGCCATTTGGCCCTTGATCATGCATGTCTGTACCCTTTTTTCCCACTTCAATCAGGGCAGCGTGTACCGTTGAAAACGGCTAAATCAGAGCAGGGGGTCCGGCAAGCCTCGCCTTGCCTTTCTTTCCATTTGAACTGCGCGACTCCTGACGCTCGCCGTTACCCAAGCGCTGACATTTCCCTTCTCTCCCTTTGATGGCAGTAACCTTTAAGTAAAACCGGGTCGCCGCGTCCTGCTGAGAACACAGGCTGCCGGCTCCACCAACGCATTAACAAAACCTCTGACACCGCCGGTATGAAGTAAAGTCACAAAGGTGCTGCCAGCATGGGCCACAATAATTTCTCACCTCACCAGGTTGTCCTTTACTTTGGCCGCGTTTGCAGGAAGGAATCGAAAGTCTGCTGAGGGCAAATGCGTCAGCAGCTTGGCATGATTTTCACAAAGCCATTTCCTGCCAAGACCTGGAAGTGCAATGATAGATTTGTACAAATTTTTTGATTTGCACCTCGCAACTTTTCTTCAATTTTGAAGTTTTTTCCCCGTCTTCCCTTCCCTCCTCTCATTAAAAAGATGAAGGCATGGCTCAAAATGAACTTTTCACCTCGGTGTTCCGCTACTGTCCCGAATTCAACTTTCAACTGTCCAAGTCTTAACAATCAATGTCTTTTTTTCATTCTACATCATAAATATAGTTTTATTATAAACGGTTTATTATAAACTATGCAAGATAATCCTCTGAGACCCTCAATAGACCCATTTTAATCTTTTTTAGGGGGGTACAGAGGGTCTCTAGGGGGAGATAGCAGGTCAGCAGTAGATGTCACATAGAAGTGGTGTACATCACCTGAAAGCTGGGAACCTGAAGATTAATTTGAGCTTCAGCACAGCACAGTGTGTCGAGCTGCTCTAGTCATGAATCAGAAATAAACATGAATTTATGAATTAATAAATGATTTGAAATAAATTGTAAAAGTGTATAAGGGTTTTGAACATTATGAAAGAAGTATTAGTACAGTATTTGATGGTGTTTCCTCTATTATGTCTCAGGAGTTGTTGCAGCAATTTTTGGGTTGATACTATTTTTTATACAGATTTGGTGCTAAATTTAACAATTTTTTACAACTCAAAAATTGCTGAAAATGATGAATAATCCGTCCAAAATACCACGTTAAGACACCAAGACCTTGAGGAACATCATATAAAAAGCAATGCTGTGATTCGGTTTCAAAATCTTTTGACATTTGGAGATTTCTGCAAAAATTGCATTTTCCGGCGAGCACTTCTGTTCTGGAAACTACTCCGAAAGCCCCTTATTGTCAATTCCAAGACTGTTTAGGGACCCCAGTATGCAGGAATATTAATACAATACAATACACCATTTTAGAATAGGCAAAAATAACACATTTATACTGCATGCAAAAAACTGCATGGTTTTGCCCCAAACTGCATGCGATTATCATAAAGTGGGCATGTCTGTGAAGGTTAGACTCGTGGGTACCCATAGAACCTATTTTCATTCACATATCTTGAGGTCAGAGGTCACGGGACCCCTTTGAAAATGGCCATAACAGTTTTTCCTCGCCAAAATTAGCTAGTCAGACATGGCTGGTACCAATGGATTCCTTAGGTTTTGTAGTTTCATATGATGTCAGGATCTTCACTCTAGCTTTAAAACAATTTGTGACATTAAAACAAATTTTCGTTACGGCGTTATCGTGTTAACTTTGACAGCCCTAATAGTTTTATTATAAACTATTTATTATAAACTATGCAAGTTAGCTAGCATCACTTCATTAACTCACTCTGGTCCGCCGTGGACGTTCTGCTAGTGGTTTCCTGCACTTACTGTATATCTGAATAAAAAACGGAGATCACCCCCGGTGTTTGGCCACAATCAGCTTCCATTATTCTTTTAGTCATTGGTTGATTTACTGTTTCTTATTTATTTGTAACTGTTTGATCGATAAATGCATCACTGCAAATTAAGGTGCAGAAATGCAAACCTGTTTCTGATTTGTATACAGCGATGGAAATTTACATACACATGAACATATCTCACAGAAAACTTAAATAAGTGTCAATAATATTTCCATTTTATTCTGAAATGTGAACTTGTCCCCGGGACAACGGGACATCCTTAATTTCGAGCGCTGGGTGGAGGCTCGCAGTGGTGTCTTTGTGAAGGAGACAGCGGTTTGCACTCATGTACTTTCAGCCGAAAGACAATCTCTGCTTACTGCAACATTATTGCCCAAACAGAAGAAAACCTAGATTGGTGTTTTATGGATACGTTGCTCTTGTTCAGCTAAGATTAGATTGATCAATAGTGGCAGCAAATTTGTCTGCAGGTTCATATCAGGTACATCTAGAAATATCATCAGATTGGATCCCTGGAGTGATGTTGAGATATTTTGTCTGTGTATGTCCTGACGCCTATCAGTCATCATCTTTCTGTGTGTGTTTGTCTTTCCTTCCCTCACTCTCAGGATGACGAGGCTATACCTGTGGAGTTGAGAAATTTGCCCGAGTACAAAGAGCTTTTAGAGCTGAAGCGCCTGAAAAAACAGACGCTCCAGGAGATCCATGAGGACAAGGCCGGGATGCGGCACGCAGGCTACAAGGTGAAGACTTTGCACACTTCTGTACAACACACTGACAGCATTAAAGCCGGACTTCTACATATAACTGTGCCCTCAATATATGAGAGGTAATGAAATCACATCCTGAGTCAGAGGGATTATACTGTAATTTGATCAACGGGGACAAAGTTTGTGTCCAGTTTCCACCAATTCTAACAGTTCTGAGTACGTAGCATGTTCCCACTGTTCCGAAAACGGTACACGGTGTGTTTTTAAAAAGGAAAACATCCACCCTAGAATTCCTCCATTTTTGACTGTGATGTTGATGGACTATATATCCCATAATGCAGCACACATCAAAAATAGAGGAAGCCATTAAATAGCATACATTTATAGTAGAAAACCTGCTCTGGTTACAGTGTGGAAATCCAAAAATAAATAATTAAAAATACATATTTTATTGTAGTTACTGTAGTATTCCCTTATCCGAAATACTACCTTCTCTGTGACGTGTTGTGACAATATCGACATTCAAATGTTAGTGTCCAAAGAAATCAGTGTTTGCTGTTCAGTTATCAATCAGTTTATACCAGCTTTTAATAGCGGTGTCACGATTCGATTTGACTTTCAACTTTAAGGTCACGATTCGATTTGATTTAAACACGCCATTGTCGACTATGGAGTCTTGATTGTTAAAGATCAACACATCATTGGTTTTATGCCCTGACAACTGTCATTTACACTCTCAAATTCTTCTTTAAAAAGAGACTCCCTTTTTTTTAGAAAGTGTTTCAAAAATTAGACTACAACAGTCTACAACATAAGAACGCAGTGGCTTATGTTGGAAATTGTGATTTTTGTGATCGGAAGCTAATTTTGATCGATTTCCGATTTTGGAATCGAAATGGTGACACCCCTAGTGTTTAATGCTGTTATACTATTTTAAACATGTTGGGTGTGTGTGTTTGTTTGTTTTGTGCAGTGTGACGTCTGCGGCATGGAGCCCATCCAGGGAGTGAGGTGGCACTGTCAGGATTGTCCGCAGGACAACTCGGTTGATTTCTGCTCCAACTGCTCCGACTGGTGAGATCCTCCACCTCCTGTCATGAGAGTGAAATTACCACATACAGACATGCAACTTAAAACAATATTGATTTGTCTACCATAAGAAATGTTTTCATAGATTTTACTGTGTTTTTTAAATTTTTTTTATCCCTTTAATATCTACTGTTGTAAATAAAAGGGAGTGACTGCATGAATGTGATGACGGAGCTTTATTTGTCAGGTATTAGATTTACTGGAACAGACAAAACAGACATTCCTGTCTTGTTATTTTAGTGCCATTTATTTAAAGTTGTTTTTTTTAGTATAGCAGAGATACAGAGTGGAGATTCTCATCAACGGCCCCAAACTGTCCGTTGGCTTGGTGTGTCAGGGTCTTAACTCTTCCTTTCCTTCAGGATCGTGAGACTGACACAGCGGCTCTTTCACTGACATTTTCCCTTTTTTTTTCCCCTGCTCGTCCTCCAGCTTGTTCAAGACAGAGACCCACAAGCCTAACCACCACTTGGAACCGGTGCACCAAGCAGACACTTTTCTGGACAGGGACTACTGCCTGCCGCAGAGCACAGGCTACAACTACCTGGACCCTAACTACTTTCCAGCCAACAGATGACAGGGTCCCAGGCGCCTCTAGCTCCAGGCTCTCTCCACATATCCCACAGGCCACTCTGTGCATGGCTCCATCCTCCAAGTCCAAGATAACCGCTTAACCCGCCGCCAGGCAGGAAGGCCAGCAGGCTGGCAGACAGCCAAGGGCCTCAGAGCAGACCACAGTGCTGCTGGTGGGGTAGGGTGGGGGGAGGGGGGGTGCTGTTGGTAAACTGGCCTCCCTGACTCAAGCAAAGGGCGGCCATGTTGGTTCCTCAGAACAAGGGGGCCCTGCTCCACCTCAGCCAGGTTAATCAATGGATCTGTGATTTGAAACGATACACTATTTTTAAAAAAAACAAGGCACACCGACATTCCCGAGCTCTGTGACTCCAGGAGGGCTGCCCCCCCCCTTTCTCCTCTTCCCCTCATCGCCCTCCAGTTTACCTCCCTGTGCTGCTTCGAAAACTGGAGAATTGACGATCAGTCTGGTGAGGCGCCACCTGATGGAGATGTGTGGTCATAGTGGACTGTGAAGTCATCAACTGAGATACACATAGGTGGTTTGTATGTGTGTATGTGGTCTCCGTGTTATGCAAGAGTGAAAAATGTTCTAGCTAGGTATCCGTAGATTGAGTATTTATGAGTCGCAGCTTCCTCAGCGGGAGCTGCTGCGAAGGAGAAGTTAGGCGGCGTGGAGCGTGACGCCGAGGTGGGTGTGTTTTTTCCGGCCGCAGACTGTAGGAAGTTCTGCTGATCCACAGACCTGTACGTGTTGAACGGACCGTGCGCCCATGTTTGAGCTTGGAGCCATTCCCTACCACTGTCACACACAACGCTGCTCTCTCACCTTTCAAACACAAACACACTGACACACACTTTCATCTCTATTTCCTTTCCGTTTTGCTCTCTCCACTAAAACATGTCTAACAAGGAAGCACTACAGCACGGAGAGCAAATGTTTTTGAAGGCAGGCGAATGGGAACGTATGGAAAGTTTTTTGTTTTCATTTTTTTTTGTTCTCCTCCCCCCAATGTGTGCCGTTGTTGATCATGTTGAGTGTAAAAGTATATGGTGAAAAGTAGTCAGCGCTAGTTGCTGTGTGCCATTTTTAAAAAGAGAATTTTTCCTTTTTCTGGGGAAGGGAATTCCACCTCTGAACCTGGCCACAACTTCTCCCTTTCCTGCGTGGCGCCATCGACCCACATTGTCCTACATCATCGATCCAGTCATCATGCCTCTAGATCTTCTTTAATTTTGCAGTCCACTTTAAAAAGGTCCATTTAAAAGATTGTATTTTTATTAATCTATTTAAAAAAAAAAAAAAAGAATTGAGGTAGTGGTTGGTGCCTCCACAGCGGAACACACCCACACAATTTTATACACATAGATTTTGTTGTGCTTGAGTAGACACCATTTTGTATGGTTTTCGTCTCCTTCCCTCACCCCCTTTGCCCTGCTTCAATATCTGTGTATAACAGTCTGTTCTTATGTAAAAAAAAATAATAATGTAAAAAAAAAAATGCTAGAGGAGAACCGTGGAAATAAAAGTATGTGAAAATAGTGTTTCTACACCTGTGGTTCCTGTATTATTATTATTATTATTATTATATGGTTCTGCAGTTTAGAGCTGCAACGATTAGTAGATTATTCATTAGTTGATTTGATTACTTAAAAATATATGCAATAATTAACTAAAAAACATTGTATGGACTGATTATTGATTAAATGAATCCCTCAATCATCAGGCTTGAGTTTGCCATGTTATGAATTGAGCATATTTTTTAGGCTAAATGCAGTACCTGTGAGGGTTTCTGGACAATATTTGTCATTGTTTTGTGTTAATAATTGATTTCCAATAATAAATATATACATATATTTGCATAAAGCAAGCATTTTGCCCACTCCCATGTTGATAAGAGTATTAAATACTTGACAAATCTCCCTTTTAAGGTACATTTTGAACAGATAAACAATGTGCGATTAATTTGCGATTAATCGCAATTAACTATTAATCGTGATCCAATATTTGAATCTATTGACAGCCCTAGAATGGATGCAATGTAGAAACCTCCAGGTGAAGTCAAGAAGATGTGAAAATGTTCAAGTGCCTGATTTTTTTTTTTCTCTTTCCGTTTGTGCTCCCAACATGTGACCTTTGGTGGTTCAAACGCTCCGTGACTCATCACATGCTGCGGTTAAAGCTAATATTGCTGATCTTGGATCCATGTGTTGTATCAGCTTAAAGGTGGATACACACAGGCAAAATGTTTTTGTGCATTTTAAACAGTATGTTAAACTGTATCCCTTTTGTTACTTTATATATAATTTCGGCACCTTTTTGTTGTGATCTTCTCACCAGCAGATGGCGATATCAGATCAGCTGTGGCCATTCCCTGTCCTCACACACACACACATAAAGCACCAAAGCACACACTCAGAAATCCTCCTCTTAGCAAATGCACTGGCTTTATTGAATGTTAAATACCAGACTTAAACAAACACCTGCACGATGAGCTTGGAAACATACAAATGCAATATTCTTTAATACTCTTTTCTGATTTTTATTGAATGCACAAAAGGCAGTTAAGCTTGATTGTAATTCTTGCATGCTTGTTACGATATAAAGCATGTTTGCTGTGCATGAGAGCATGAGCGCACACTGACATTTCCACTTTCTAACGCGGCGGGAACCCTCCCTCTGCTCCTTCGGTGGGAGAGATTTCACATTCAACTAGAAACATGCTCTCAGTCACAGCAGGGAATGCTGTTTTCTCAGTACAGTTATCTGCCTCGGTCCGGCAGTTGGCAGCATATATTGAGGTCAATGTAAGAGAGAGACAATGCAAGTGGATGAAGCAGAATGTGACAACCAGGCGCTTCGTCAGTGTCAAAAGCAGAAAGAGGTTTCACTGATTGCTGGGAGTGTTTGGGGACATGCATACCACAGTTCAACGAGCGTATGTCTGGTGCAGGTGTGATGTTATGTAGGTGTGGTGGGCGAGTCTCCAGAGAGAGAGAAGGTCTTCACAGGTGGACCCCCCCCTGGACGGCAGAGTTTGGGGAGGAAATTGTAGAAATCAGAAGGTCTCCATCACCTGGCAGATCTGGGCGAACACTTCGTCTGGCGACCTCTCTGCGTCAACCTGCAGACGGAGACAAACTGTGCTGAGACGAGGCCCTTTCAAAAACCATCAGTGTCTTAATATGCAGTCGAGGACAGAACAGTCTGCCGCAGTGCAACCTCTGCGAGCTCACAGCAGACTGGTGACCTCAATACCTGCTGTGGCATTTAAAGCCTGCACACACACACAACACCTGATGTGGCATTTAAACGTTCAAACGGCTCATTTTAAAGGGACAGATCAACCCCTGAACAGAAATTCTGTGATTATCTACTGACCCTCGTGTCAGTGGAAACGTCAGTGAAAGGATCAATCACACAGCGAGCTAACCCCTGTGCTTACATCCTTCAGCTCCAAATATATTCTAAAATAATCATTTCTATTAGAGAGAAATGAAAATTGTATAGTTGTTTAACTTTATTGTTTTTATTTGTTTTGTCTATAAAGCTTGGAAAAGAAGGCAAATTAGCTGTTTGCGTGTTCCTTATGTTGATTTTTCTTGTATGTTTATATACAGATTGGTAACAAATCAAAGGAAAAATTAAGGAATAACAAATGCAGATGCTTCCATACACGGCATGAGGAGTCACTGACTAGTTGGATGTGTGAAGCTGATATGAATCAATATGTAATGGACCGTGACGCAATATTAAAAACTTAATGTTCATGCATTATATTTCTCCAAACAGCTCATGAAACCTGATTTATTTTAACCGAACACTTGCACTGTGTCCAAAAACTCCTTCACTATGTCCTATCATGCACATAAACTAGGGCTGTCAATCGATTCAAATAGTTGGTCATGATTAATCGCATGGTTGTCCATAGTTAATCGTAAATTAATCACACATTTTTTATTTGTTCAAAATGTACCTCAAAGGGACATTTGTTAAGTATTTAATATTCTTATCAACATGGGAGTGGGCAAATGTATGTATATATTTATTATTGTGCATGTGATTATCATAAAGTGGGCATATCTGTAAAGGGGAGACTCGTGGGTACCCATAGAACCCATTTTCATTCACATATCTTGAGGTCAGAGGTCAAGGGACCCCTTTGAAAAAGGCGTTGCCAGTTTTTCCTCGCCAGAATTTTGTGTAAGTTTGGAGCGTATTTAGACTCCTTCGCGAGAAACTAGTATGACATGGTTGGTACCAATGGATTCATTAGGTTTTATAGTTTCATATGACAGCAGTATCTTCACTCTTGCTTTAAAACAACCTAAAAATGTATCGTGTTAACTTTGACAGCCCTAACATAAACTAAAGTAAAAGTTCTGCCAGAATGTTAAATAGAAAAATATGGGAGATAATTAGATAAGTATTGGGGCCTTTTGTACCCAGGGTGCAATTGTTTGGCTACAAAAACACTCGAGGAACTAATCTTTTACTTTAAAAGAAGGCAGGAATGTGTTTGAGGGGCCTTTAAATGTGAATGAATTTCAGCTGAGATGAAGTGGATAGAAGTTTGCTAATTCTCATTTGATGGGTGAAGTGCTCCTGACCCCTGACCCCTGACCCCTGACCCTGGCAGAGTTAGCTGCATCCAGCCACACAGAATAAAAACTAATTTCTCTCTAAAAAACAATGTTACCGTGTGCAGAAGCTTCTTGCGTTCATAATGAGCTGCCACTGCCTGGCTGTCGCTGCAGAAGCTCTCAGCCCTCCTGTGCAGGACGCCGTCTCTGTCTGAGGCCGGGTGGAGGCCGGAGCTGGATCCGCGGCGACATTGCAGGCGACTGGACATGGTGTCGGCCGAGCAGCTCAGCAGGAGCACCGCGCTGGGCTCCCCCATCTGACACACAAGGCACAGGAGGAGGAAAATCAGCAACAAGTCCAGGTGACTGTATATCACTGTGCTGTTATCCCATCAGTGTTAGTGTTACTCTATCACACTGCATCAGGAAAAAAGGAAAATGTTTCTTCCATTTGCTGCTCTTGTGACAAACAAATAATTGTCCCTCTGAACACATCATTTCAGTTTGTCGTGCTTCACCATTTTCTACCATTATCTCCATAATGTTTTACTATACGTCATATTTAGTTGTCATTTTAAATTTTGTTCTAAATCAAATGAGCTGAGCATGAACATGATTTCAATTTTCTCTTCTTTTATTCATGTTCCTGTGTACAGGTGTGTCAGTCCGGGGCTCCGACCTTGGCCTCATAGTCCTCAGCATGTCTCAGGTCTCTGGGGAAGCTGCTGATCACGAGACTTTTCCCCTGCCGGACTGCCGCCGCCACCGCATCACCCAGCAGCTCCAGCAGTGTGTCCTGGACATCCAATACACACAAACAGCACAAGCATTCATTACCATGTAAACACCAATGACTCAACTTAGACCACCAAAAAAAGCAGGGATATGCACGCATTTATACATTTGTGTGAGGCCTTCCGTATACGTACAGCAGGCTGGATTACCAACTGAACAAAGCAGGTTCACTGTGTGTCTATTAATGAGCATGAAAAATGATTCTTGAAATATTTCCTATCTATAGGGGCCCTGCCTTATGTCACAATTTAGTTCTAAGATCTTTTTTATGTTTAAAGTTGTGCTTACATGGCGAATAGTCAGAAATAAACTTCTGTTGTATCAAAAAATAGCTGCAAACGGACGATTTTAGATTAATATTTATTTTAAATATTGCTTAATCTTTTGATTATGTCGATTAATAGTCAGAAGAATGTCAGAAAAATGCCCATAACATGTTCCCAGAGCTCCAGGTAATGTCTTCTTCACATTGCATATTTTGTCTGACCAACAATTCAAAACCCAAAACATGAAATCAAAAACAGAGAAAATCAACAAAATCATCAGGTTTGAGAAGCTGAAACCAGCAAATGTTTGACATTTTTTGCTTGATAAATGACTTAAACGATTTATAAATGATCAAAATAACTGTCAGGATATAATGAACGTTTTATAAGAATAACTTTTTTTATTAGATTTGCTCAAAGTTACCAACTTTAGCTTTAAGTTGTTGTTGAAGATCAGAGTGAATGCAGATGTCACACTGAAGCTGAGGAGTGAAATACAAAACACAACATTCACACATGTGAACACAGTACACTGCAATGCTTTTTCTTTGTTTGCATTTTTATTCTTTTCTTTTTCCAGTTTGTTCCTAGAAATGCTGCACATGATCATACGGTATATCTTGTTTTATTATATTCAGACAAACATCAAAATGCCTAGAGTGACATAATAGACATAATACATGAACACCTTTTGAAAAAGGACTTTCAGTTTGTTGTCAACACTGCTTCATATTAGGTTGCATTGTAGTTTCAGTCCAAATCTGTCACACGTACATGTACATTAACTACAGTTTGTGACCACTGTACTTTCAGAGCCATTTCCCTGTATTCATATGCACTGAAGTAATGACTTTCAACACTCTTCTCCTTGATGGTTAAATAATGAAGCAGTTTTTTGACTGATGCAGTTCTGTTAGGCCTCTTGGGTCACTACAGGTATACTATGTGAAAACTCACCAAAACAGTGTATGCAGAGATGTCACACTGAAGGTGAGGAGTGAAATACAAAACACAAGGTGTTTCACATATCTTGGAGCACTGTAATTGTTGCTTTGAAAACTCACATATTAAATCATCATTGTGTGTATGTGAAAATGAATTGAGTGAAGCAACCAAGTACATTAACTACAGTTTGTGTCCACTGTACTTTCAGAGCCATTTCATTGTATTCATATGCACTGAAGTAATGACTTTCAACACTCTTCTCCTTGATGGTTAAATAATGAAGCAGTTTTATAATTATTATTATTATTATTTATTATTATTGATGGTTTTAAGTAAAGTGGGAAGATACCGGAGCACCCGGAGTAAAACCCACGCTACCGAAGTAGACAACACACTGCTGCCCACTAAGGAGGCCCTGAGAGACCATTCACTGGTCCTACAGGGACTCATGTCTGTCCTATAGAGGACATTCACTGGTCCTACAGGGACTCATGTCTGTCCTATAGAGGACATTCACTGGTCCTACAGAGACTCATGTCTGTCCTATAGAGGACATTCACTGGTCCTACAGGGACTCATGTCTGTCCTATAGAGGACATTCACTGGTCCTACAGGGACTCATGTCTGTCCTATAGAGGACATTCACTGGTCCTACAGAGACTGATGTCTGTCCTATAGAGGCCATTCACTGGTCCTACAGGGACTCATGTCTGTCCTATAGAGGACATTCACTGGTCCTACAGAGACTGATGTCTGTCCTATAGAGGCCATTCACTGGTCCTACAGAGACTGATCTCAGTCCAATAGAGGCCATTCACTGGCGGGAGGCAGGACTAATACATTATCACTTATAAAATAAAGTGTTCAAGCTCTTGAAGCAGCAGAAGAACTTGCTGGTGGTGAAGCAACAACCCGTTGGTGGTGTCTTCAGGTGGTTTTCTATAGTGGAGGCTATGTATTCATCAAATTCAGTCTGGTTCAGAATTATTGAGACCAGCACGCCTGTTGTAGAGCCCCACTTCTTGCAAAGGTCCTTGTGGATCGCCTTGTCGGCCTCATTTATCATTTTCGGGGTGATTTCAATTTCTACTCCCTCGACTTCTGCCCATATTTTTTCAAAGACGCGCTCAATGATGACCTTTGGGTTTTCAAATTTGCAGTTCACCTTGACTTTGCGGAAGATCCGCGCCACCAGCTTCTCAACAATAAGCAGGATAGCGTGTTTTTTTTGTTCTATCTGTGCTTTGAGCTGCTTAGATGCTGTGAGTGTCGATTTTGCCAAATCGGTGTTCTTTAAAGCGTCTGTGGCCCGGCCAACGTGGATGCCAGCATAAGTGGCCAACCACCACCTCAGCAGTCCAAAGTAACACCAGACTTTGCGGTGTATTTGAGCCTCCATCATCTCACGTATTGAAGCATACTCTGACTGTATGAGTGATTGTGGCACAACGTCAGGTATCCCCTCCATGATGTAATCGTAGAGGAGATCACAAAGTGCCTTTGTAAAGACCAGGTCTTTTCCACTGCTAATGTCTTTGAGTCTAGCCAACAGAGCTTTTTGTTTTCCATCACCGTTTGACAGAACTGTAGAGGTAAAATCACTCATGAACTCCTGAATCTCATCCTTGTTTTTAGCTTCGGAGTTGGGGAAGAATTTTTTCTTCAGCTCAGTTGCGCATCGATGAATTGACAGTTTGGCAAACTGTGTGGCAAAAAAGGTCTTTATCTTTTTTGCCAGTCCCTTCAATTTCAATTTCCTCTCTTTTTTGGGTTCTGGGCAGGCACTGGCCAGACTCTCAACCTCGTCGCTGATTGACTGAACGATCTGAGCTGCAATATTTTCGGTGTCAGACTGCAGCAGCTCTTGCTCGGTGTTGTGCATATCATCTAGAAGAGGTCTGGTGATTTCCCTGAGCTCTTGCCTAATTATTTTCTGTGCAAGTTTTGTGGTTGCAGTCACAAAGCTGTCGTCACCACGCTGTTGTCCGTCAGTTACAGATGTGTCCTGATTTGCGGGACGGTCCAAATGGCGGAATTTGGTGAGTTTGCAGGAAGAAGATCTTGCAATCTCTGGCCTCGGTGATTGTCGAGGTGTGCATTTCATTTTGCCCATGAATGTTTTAAACATCTGGCATGCATGACTGACCATTTCAGCAAGTGTCTTAGACTCAAGGTAAGACGCATCCTCTGCTGATGAGCTGTTGACCTGTTTTGCAACTTCTTCAGCAATCAAGTCGGTCAAGGAAATCGTATTGACGCATGTTATTTCAATGCTCACGTCCAGAACCAAGGCAAGAGTCCGAGGGAGTGTGTCTCCCAGACGGGACAGAACACAATCCTTAGACATGGTCGTGTCCTGAGGCAAAATGGACTCTGCCAATATTGAAATCAGTTCCAAAATCATCTTTGCCAACATCACTTGTGTGGCTTCATCAGCTGCACCTGATTTCAGCAATGCCTGCTGTTCAGCTGTGATCCTTTGGAAAAAGGATTCAATCGCAGGACGAAGAATCTCCATTGCAATCTTTCTAGACATTATGATTATCTTTGATGCTTCTTTGAACTTCTGTCAAAATCCTGCTGTAAAACAAATTCTCCTACTACCCTGCTAGTCCTGCTCTTACTGTCCTGCTCTCTCAGTCGCTCAGCCTGCAATGATGGCAGGAATTATTCTCTCCTATAAGTAAAATTATCTTCAAAGCCAAACCTGAGATCAATGCAACCGACCTGACGTCACATAGCAACTCCGACCTGACGTCACATAGCAACTCCGACCTGACGTCACAGATCAAAGGAGCCCCATTTTAAACTCTGACCTGACGTCACAGCTCACTCCGACCTGACTTCAGTTGCCCTTAGCAACCGTTGCTAGGCACCTGCAGCAGCTCTTGATCGTTTTCTCGGGAATCAGCTGGACATATTCAAGTCAGCCAGTAGTTTTCAAATCAATAACCACAAATAAACTATCACAGTTACCATTCTAGCTACCTTTACTTTAGTAAAAACACCATTGGTAAGGTTGCTTGTTTTGGGATGTTTTTGGGGGGAGAGTTTCTTCTTTTGGGGGTTTCTGTCGTAAGATCTGGCAACACCGCACGTGACGCACTCCGCTCAAAGTTGCCAAATCCAACTGCTCTTCTGCTCTGCTGTCCTGCTAGCTAGCTAACTAACTGCTAACACCTCCTGCTTATGTTTAAAGCATTTTATAATCAGATAAATTGTTAAAAGCTGCATCATGTTGCTTCAAGAGGACTTTGTGGGTGAAGAAACATCGTGTTTGTTGCAGGAGAATCCTCTGTCATCCTAAACCACTTCAACCTGGAAGGTATGTTTCACTTCAACCAGCTCTGAGGCCAGAGGCCTGGACTACGAAGCAGGGTTTATGGTTATCGAGGTAACTTCAGGGTTAACTCTTCTGGGTTTCCAGTCCTACGAGGCTGGTTCACGTCTTACCGGGTAGATCTCCATGGTAACTGATGCTGAACAGCTAACCTGCTCCGGAGCAGGTTAGCTGTTCAGCATAGAGATCAACTCTATGAAAGCACCTCCTGCTGACCAATCAGAGCTCAGTGCGCTGATTATATGATAATATTACACACATATGAAGAAGTTACAGTCATAATCCAGGCTAATGACAACACAGTTTAAACTGAAAAATGCAGAAAGGACAGCTGGATTTATGCTGTGGTAGTTTACCGCTTTGATTTATATTCTTTTATTTATATTTCTTAACTTGCTCTTGAGTCCGTTTCACACCGCCAGGGAGGGGGACGCAGCTGAAAGAAGGTTTAAAAGATGATAGACACCTCGTGTTATACCCAGGGTAAAATGATGAGTAGTCTATTCATCTATTACACTCTTAAACACTATTTATATTTAGACAGCATATCTGACATTTGAGTGTTCCGTTAAATTAATAAGTCTGTTAATTTACGCATTCACACATCAGAGTTTTTTCTTTTACCAGCTGTTCTTCCTGCATTTGGCAGCTTCAACGGTGTTTTTTTTAGTCTGGATTAAGTGTTTAACTTTTCGTATTTGTCTAATATAGTTTACTCTTCCTTTGTTAAATGTGCCGCTCTGCCTGTCTGTCTGCTGACAGTAGACTTGTCCATGTCTGTGATTGGTCAGGAGCTGCAAACACCTCCCCGTTCATGTGAACGCGCTCATAACCAGACTGAGAAACACACAGGGTCTTTCCCATTAGTGCTTTTATACGGCTTGACTCCTCGACTCGCGTCTTAGTCCCGCCCACGGGAGATGCGAGCGGAGGAGGCGAGGAAAAGACTCGAGGAGAGAGGAAACGAGGAAATATGTTTTTAGAGACATGAGACGTCGTTTCCTCTGAAGCGTCACGTGAAGCGACGTCCGTTTCTGATGACAGCAGCAGCTGATCACAGCTGGATCAGCTGTCAGTTGGCTTCAACAGCTGTTTATGTCTGAACTGATCTAATAGTAATAAAGAAACAGAGTTATCAGAGCAGCAGTGTTTCCTCTCTGTAGCCTGTTACCTGTTTAACAAACACCTGCACATGAATAACAGCTGCAGTCTGTATTTCTACTGTGGACTGAGTCCTGCTTAGAGGACCAGGAACCATCTCTACTGTGGACTGTGTCCTGCTTAGAGGACCAGGAACCATCTCTACTGTGGACTGTGTCCTGCTTAGAGGACCAGGAACCATCTCTACTGGCACAATATCTTTATATTATTTATTCATTATTAGCGTCTGTATTAATTTATATTCTGACAGTAGAAGTTATGTATTAGTTTGAGGGGAAAGTGAAATGATATAACTCATATCAAACCCGACGCTCAGGAATTATCAGCCTCATGTGACTGAATGGAAATGAGGATAAATGATGTAAAAGGTATAAAAGACAGACTCTCCTTCTCTCTCTGACTTTAACTGGATACTTAATAAAAGTGAATGAGTGAAATAACAGATCATCAAAAGAAAACTCTTTCTAATAAATGAAGAAAGTTATTTTAAGTCTGTTCGTTGTCAGCTTTTATAAACCCCTCTCAGTGTCAGACTCCTTCAGTGACGGTGTGTGAAGCAGAGAGACTGCAGGTCCTTCTGCTGCTGGAACACTTCACCA
The DNA here is from genome assembly GCF_043250625.1 of Sebastes fasciatus. Lineage (NCBI taxonomy): Eukaryota > Metazoa > Chordata > Actinopteri > Perciformes > Sebastidae > Sebastes > Sebastes fasciatus. Next base: position 27,752,388 of record NC_133805.1, read on the forward strand.
TCAACATGCTCCGTTTGTTGTTCACACCTACAATTAACACAGATTATAACTAGACGGTAAATCAGAAGACAACTAAAATATAAAACTGTTAATCTGTGATCTGTCTTCACTCTGGTATGAAACTCTAGTGATGTTGATGTATCAGATCAGTCTGATCGGCGCAGCGTCCAATCAATAACTGATATCCAGTAAGGGGGCGTGTCGGTCGGTGATAAACTTCCGTGCAGGAAACACTGGAGGATGCACTGGTGTATCCTCGCTCATAGCTCCTCCAGCAAGCCTCCTCGCTCCTCCATCCTCGCTCCTCGATGCGCATTTTATGAATTGGGACGTCCTTCAAGATGGAGGACTGAGATCGATTTCCGGGTCACAGCCGGAGGATCGAGGAGCGAGGAGTTGAGGAGGCGAAAAATGCTGAAATGAGATGCAGCTACAGTGTACTTGTCTAAATAAAATAGCGTTCACGATAATAATAGATGAATGGAATACACGTCTTTTAATCCTGCGAACATTAAAATGCGTCTGAGTATTTAAAGATCCTTTCACCTGCTTCTCCCCTCTCTGGCGGTGTGAAACGGACTCAAGAGCAAGTAAAAATAAATAAATATAAAAATATAATTCAAAGCGGTAAACACCCTCAGCATAAAGTCAGCTGTCCTTCCTGTATTTGTCAGTTTAAACTGTGTTGTTTTTAGTCTGATTATGACTTAAACTTCTTCATATGTGTGTGATATTATCATACAATCACTGCACTGATCTCTGATTGGTCAGTAGGCGATGAGTTGAGCTCTTATCTGGAACATAACCTGCTACGGAGCAGGTCAGCCGTTCAGCATAAGTTACCATGGAGATCTACCCCGGTAAGAAGTGAACCAACTTCGTAGTACCGAAAACCCAGGGTTAACCCTGAAGTTACCTCGATAACGCCAAATCCTGCTTCGTAGTACAGGCCTCTGGTGTCTCCTGTGTCTTTGTTGTGTTCAGTCATTGTTCGTGTGGATTATTGCTCTCTAAAGTCTGCTTGTGGTTGTCTCGGCCTCTGCTAATTGTGCTAATTATGCTAACTTTGCTCTTGTGCTGCTGCAGTTGCTAAATCTTCTTCTTGTCCATTACATTATAGTGCTTTCATGCTACTGATTGCTTTGTGACAACATTATTGGTTGTTTTTGGCGGTTTCCTATTGACCCAGACTCTCCAGCAGAGGGTTATATTGCATATTGACTGTAGGGATGTAAAGATTAGTGTTTACACATGAATATTTCCCTGTAATAGTGGCTTTATGTGAAATGCAATGCTTTTGTTACACATAGGCAGGGTCTAAAATTAAGTTTTTTTCCTCACATGCCACTGTGCCAGGTCACTGAACATTTCTACTAGCCACACAATTGTTTTGTCTGCCACCTCATTATAAACACTAGGACTGTGTATTGGCAAGAATCTGGCGATACGATACGTATCATGATACAGGGGTTACCATTATAATACGATATATTGCAGTACTGTAAGTAAGGCGATATATCGCGATTTTTAAAAAATCTAATTTTAGGAAAACTGTCATAGTATGAAGAACATACCGCCATATGTATAAAAATGTTTTACTTTTTTATGCAATCAGATTAGTAAGATCTGCATTTGCATTTATCACAGAGGACGCATATCTTTGCAAATACAATAAAGCATTGACTGAGTTAATCTTTGTAAACTATTACCTACCTATCTGCCATGGTGGCAGGTGACCTGAAATTTTGACCTGCCACAGCCAACATTTACCCTGTATTTGGCAGGTGGCTAGTGCTAATTTCATTCCCTGCACACAGGATATATAGTGAACACGCAGACACACGGTGCCAGACAGAAAAATACTTCTCCTCCCATTAATGGGTTTATGAAACAGCTTTCTATAGTGTGCTATTCTTCATATCATAATTACTTCTAGACTGCTGAACTTCTGTTCTATTGTTAATGCGGCTGCTTATCAACGCTACATAACCTTGGGTGTCTTGGATTGTAATATGCTGAAGTTAAGAATAGAGTGCTACAGGAATGAGTCCTAAAACCAAGGCCTATTGAAAGAGCCTGAGACACGGGCGGACACGAGTCTTGGGGTATGGGGTGTAATACATGCGCAGTGTAACTAGAGCTGCTGTCATGCGTTGCTATTGGCTCAATTTCGGCAAGCGCAGACCAGATTTTACGCCGCATGTGTTGTACCTCAAAGATATGACGCGTTGATGACGCATGACCTCTCCCGTTTCCGCACTCCTTGCCTAAAACCCGGAAATGAGTTTGCATTTTAGCACTTCCGGTTCCGTCGTCTGGAAGTCAATGGATTTTTTGAATGGGTTTTTAGTTAGATGCCTAAAATAAAGTCTGTGGTTAACACAAGCTTAAGAGATATTAATGTGTTATTCTACGATTAAAAAGTAAATATCCCACTCGTCAATTTTGAAGCTTTTATGTCTTAAAAAACAACTAACAAGTGGCTAAATTAGATTACTAAAACGTCATCACGCCGACTTGTCCGCCTTCACAGCCTCGTTTTGTGTACTTGCGCTCATGCCAGGGTGGTGTAGTTCGTTTATAGCCTATCATTTGCTTTTTACTTCTAGCAATTGCATTTACACCTCAAAAATCGTGACCCCAAAACTGTGATATGAACCGAACCGTGAATTTTGTGAACCGTTCCACCCCTAGTTCAGATGGACGGTAACATGCTAAAAGCTCTGCACTGTTTACCCAACTAGTCTACTCTAGTTGATGTTTTTGGCTGGACAGCAGAGGTCCAGCCAAAAAACGCGTTGCTCCACTCAACTGGCTGTTCAAACTTTGACGAACCCTCTCGTGGAATGCATGTGATTGGTTCCTGGTTTTCTGATTGCCGTTTCAAACAGGAAATAACATGGTGGTCTGCTCGTAAACTTTGTTATTCCGTCTAAACAATCCACCAAAAATCTACTTCTGAAAACATTTTGCACATGTGTGTCTGACCGGCAAAAAACTTGGATATATGAGACTACTGAAAAACCGCCCGGTTTCGATCAGCTGCTGATTGACGGTTCATCTCTAGCTGTTAGTTTAGGAAGCGCTTGATTCATGCAGCAGAGTTTTCTATGAGCGGAGCATTTTAAACGTCAATATTGCAGTTGATCATGTTCATTTAATTGTGGGAAGCCAAAATCGTGATCGCTATTAATATTTGATTTATTGTGCTGCCTTAATTTGCTGGTACAGTGATGTCAGCCTTCTAGAGAAAAACTCACAGGAAGGAAGGAAGAAGGGGGGAGATTTATGTTTTGCGATGACACAACCTTGTCAAATAGCCAGATGTGCTCTTAGCTGAGTATTCATGACCCACTCTACAACCCCCGGGCTGAGACCCTGAGCTGCCAGAAGATGCATCAAATCATGTACAGCCGCCACAGGAAATCAAGGAGTGCACTACTTTTGGTAGTTTAACATATTACATACTAAGGATTTTTGGCTTCAGCTCAAAATATGCAGCTGAGAGTCAATTTGTGTGCTTCCACATGTATTGATCTCTTAAGGCTAGTACTGTATGGCCCAACAGGAAGCTGGTGGTCTGCAGAGGGATTACAGTGAACAGAGAACATTAAATTGCACTTTCTGTGTTGCCAGGCAACTGTACAGTAACATTTTATCAAGTCAAACTCTCACTGTGTCGTCGTTACAGTTTTTACAGTCACTGGTAGGCCACACATGACGGCATTTTATCTCTCTTTGAGATAAAACCATTAAGTCTGAATGCGTGATTTTGTATTATAGTAGTTTTTGTAATGTGTTCTGCTGTAAACCTGCACTTCCGTAATCCCACTGTGGGATTATTCATCCTCCTTTTAAATCAATCTCTCTCTCTCTCACTATAACTAACTCACTCCCACAACATAAAAATAAGCGTTTGGCAGTGAGGATGTTAGAGAACACATGGGACATGACCTTAATGTGCTGTAAGAAGCTTAGACAGCTGAGCCTTGCATCGACGCCTTTGGCTTTCTCCAGAAAGTTAAAGTAATTCTGTGCTTGGGTGTCTTTTTAAATTGCTTGCACATCTGTTCAACTCACCACTGTCTTTTAAATCTTGAAATAATGGAAAGCCTGAAGAGAGTTTTCTATTTTTGTATATATTGTTTGTGTTCTTCCCAAACCTCATGTACAAAATGTGAAATTTAAAAAAATACTTGTCTTTAATCCAAATTACAGAAAACATGTTTTCTCACTTACTTATAATCGTGTCTACTATGGCTGTCAATCGATTAAGATATTTAATCGCATGATTGTCCATGATTAATCACAAATTAATCGCACATTTTTTATCTGTTCAAATTGTACCCTTAAAGGGAGATTTCTCAAGTATTTAATACTCTTATCAACATGGGAATAACAACAACACAGGTACTGCATTTAGCAAATGGTTTGGTCTCACATATCTAGATAAAGAATATCTTCAACCAAAAGAGGAACGTTAAATAGTCCTTCAGAACAGCAATATTTCTTTATACCTTTACAGTATCTGTTATCCCCGGTCTTTGCTTCTAAATTCACTAGAATCATTTTTATCTCGAATTTCAGATTAATGTTACATGAATATCATTGATCTGCAAATCAGCTGCTTGTGGCAGATATCCTCAGTCATTAATATTCCTTTGTTCCAGTGCTCAACATTACATTTTCCAGTTGAAAGAGTTCAACTCTTGTCTCACCTTTTTCTTTTCTCTCTGAGGTGGCTGCTTTTACTAACAACCACAGAGAGTCCAACAGTTGCTGCAGGTTGTGTCACTTTATACTGTTCTGGAAGTGTCTGCCAGCTGCATCCAAAGCAGGTTTTAATCTTGGTTTGTTTAATTTTGTCCGCACTCAACATTTTGTTTACAAAAACAAAATACTCTGACAGACTGGACGGACACTTTGTCAGAGGGTTTTCTGTCCAGACTGCAGTTCAAGTGATAGAAGTTGGTGGTGAGAGAAGCAGGCACGTAACTTGAAGCCTGAAGCTCAAATAAAAGTGTACAGAGAAAGAGTAACAACCACCGTCAAAGCGGCCTTGCAAAGGCATTAAATCAGCTGTGAGTTTATTTACTAGTGCTGAGAATATGAAACTGCAGTATCGACAGAACTGAGTTTTTGTATTTTCACAATATGAGGAGTAAGAAATCAAGCAGAAGCCTCCAGTGAAGAAGTAATAGAGTATATCACAGACATTTCTTTTTTTTTTTAATCGAGAATGACGCTTTTTTAGTCCTTGTAGCAGAAATGTGTCAACATCAGCAGGTTGTTTGTTCGTAGCAGTTGGGTAGAGGTTCTGGGAGTGTCTATGGCCCTGTTCTGACCTGGTATTAACATGCGTCCTGGGTGATCCGATCACAAGTGGACAGCTCTCAGTACAGGAGTGAACGCACCAACAGTCCAAAACTCAAATGAATCAATTTACATTGATATAAAACAGAAAAGCAGCAAATTCTCATCAGGAAGTATTTCTGTTTGTTTGTTTGATAAATGACTTGAATGTTAAATGTGGCACTATACTATATTTTTATTATTACAAGCAAAAGACCAGAATCAACAATGTTAGTTTATCTCTAAATGTTTTCTTCCCTGTTGTGGTTCTCAGCCCCGAACCCATTCATTGCTAATGACGATATATATCTATACCTCTATCTATCTATATACTGTATATATATCTATATAGATAGACTTGGTGTGTCAGGTTAGTAAACAGTGAAAATGTTGCCATGGTTACTTCCGATAGACATAAACAACTGTGTAGTAGTATTATTTGTTTGGCCACCATCCACAATTAGTTTGATTTTTTTTGCAGCTGTGAGCTGCTCCTCGGTGTCCTTGTTTCCTTTGTGCATTGCATTGTGGGAGAATAATGTACATCTACAGCACATGAGTTTTTTTTTAGACTGCACAATGTCTGGTTTGAGTATACTTCATTTTGTGTATACAGTACATACTCAAATCCTAGAATTAATATGTAGCATTGATTTGTTTCATCCACACAAATATAGTATATATTATAAAGCTTACTGTGCTTCAGATAGGACTGGGCAATATCGTGATATGAGACAAGATATCGCCTTAGATTTTGGATATTGTAATATTGTAATATGGCATAAGTTTAGTCTTTTCCTGGTTTTAAAAGTGATTTAATTTTCTGAACTTGCCAGACTGTTCTAGCTGTTCTATTATTTGCCTTTACCCAACTGGTCAATATGTCCACATACTTTGTAATTGCCCTAGTTAGAGCAACTAACGTTATATTTCACAATAACTCCACAGTTAGTTGATCGAGTTCATTTATTCTGTGGGACCACCGCAGCCCCTAGACAGTGTCTTAGCCCACTAACGTTGTTAACTTAGCTGATGTTACTTGTTTCATCATGTTAGGCTAAGGTTGGGCAGCTGAGAACTGTTCAGGTTTTTCCCGAACTCCTAGACATCGTTGTCAAAAGTAACGTTGCATAGAAAGTAAAGGTAAAAATAGAGAATTGGACAACTTGCATTCAAACTCACACATATTGTATGGAGACGCCACCGCAGTAATTGTGACTTGTTTACTTCCGGTTAGGGATACAACCATCTGACTTTTTCAGTCCCAATACTGATACCTTTGGGTATCGATCCGATACCGAGTACCGATCCGATACCAGTCTTTAATTAATAAGCTGTATGCCTCACTGTGTGGAAGTCACTGGAATCATTCTTTTATGTGTAAGGCAACATCAGGCTTGACTTAAACAGGAATTACAATACAGGTGTAAACCTTTTTAATGCAGCAACAAATTGGACAAAACCTAAACAGGAAATAAAAATTCCAGTATTAATGTATAATGCCATCGATATCCGATCAAGCTATTTAAGTCAGTATCGGCCCGATGTCCAATCCGGTATCGGTGCATCCCTACTTCCGGTACTTCCCCGGATTCGTGTATATATTAAGTAACATAAATGCCACACTGACCTCGGGCAGCTGCTCTCCTCTCTCCAGGACGTCTCGCAGGTGACGCCCTCTGTCACCTTGAGACTGCAGCTGGGTACACAGCAGGTCACCCAGGGCAATGCAACGCAGGCCGAACCTCTCCTCCATCCGCTCACACTGGAGGGATTTCCCTGAACCTGGACCACCTGAGAGAGCACACACACACACACACACACACACAACACACACACACACACACACAAAGATACAAGCAGGGGTCAGTCCATCTTCACAGACGAACAAGTAATCACTGAGGCAAAACACAAAGTGAGTTGAGGGTGATGAAGAGGAAATTGAGAGGTGGAAGAAGAGCATGAAAATATGTTATGGCTGGAAAGGATCTGTCCTGTGTAAATATGATGTCACGTTCTTGTTGTAATCGGAGCGAATCGGGGAAAACAACTCAGAAGGAATCGGATGCTCTTCGTGGGGGAGAGAAGACTTTGCGTTGCAAACAGACAAAATCATGCAGATTCACTTGAAACTCCTCCAGCTCACTTCAGCGTCAGCGACCAGCCCGCCGTGGACTAACTCAGATCTGGCTTTCCGGCCGTCCGTGCTCTGGCGGGAGGTGGAGAGCTCGGCACCCGGCAGAAGCGCCTCCTCCTCCAGCCAGGAGCAGAGCTTCCCCTTGCTTCTCTGCCGGTCCCCCGTAGGAGCCAACACCGATCCCACGCTGCTGGAGACACAGGCCATATTGCTGGGCCAGCTGGAGGGAAGGGGATGCACGGGAGAACCAGAACCAGGACAAAAGCGGGGCAGACTGTCAGACCCTGCTGCAGTAAAAAAAAATGTAGGTTTTCTAAAGGGACTCTGGTGCTTGGAAACACTACCACTTTTGTCCTAAGGGGCCGCCAAAATCAACACAAAATGATAATGAAATGAAAATGAAGACAATAAAAAATAACCTTAAACTTGAACTTGATTCATGACATTGCATTACTAGAACCGTAATGTAAAACAAATTACACACTGCATTCAAATTAGCATGTAAAAATGTCACATAGAATTGCAAATGCAACCTTCCTACAAATGTAGAGATACAAGATGCCTGCAGATGTAAATACATGAACACAAACTCTGCAAACACAAACATACAAACTCTAATGAGAGTTTTACACAAGTCGGATCCTTTCTAGCCATAACCAAGAAAATGGAATAGGAAATAGATGGTATGTGTGTGTGTGTGTGTGAGAGAGAGAGAACTTCGTCTTATTGTGAATATTAATGTAGAAAAAAGTGATAAGTGAACTGTATGTGTGTGTGTATGTGAATGTGCACATCACATGTCTGATTCATTGCTGAGATTCAGGTTATCACAGATCATTATCATCTCCTCTAACTGAATCTACCTGCGGCGCCACCTTGGTTCAATAACACGCACGCACCCACGCATGATATTATTTTCAAATAAAAGGTGAATGTATTTGCCATTAATCATTGTGTTAACTTGTTTATACCCATAAATAATTTATCCCTGATTCCCTTACAAAACTTTGAGGAATCCTGACCTGCTCTGTATCCAGCTATTTATTTCACAGAAACACGGACTGAAATTATTCTGATTTTGAATTTTTACTGTATCGATTTCAAGACATTGAATCGTATCATATCGTATCCCTCTAGGTGAGCCAAATATCGTCCTTGAATCGTATCGGAACCATGGAGAGTGATACGTAGCGTATCGTTGTAAAAACCATCGTTAAACCCCTACCTAGCACCTAACCTGCAGTGAAGTGCTTTACTCAAGTACTGTACTGAAGTACGAATTTGAGGAACTTGTACTTAACTGTATTATCTTTTCTTGACACTTTGTACTTCTACTCACACACACTCACGCTGTGATTTGCCGGCTGTGTGGAGGTGATAAAGGAGCCAGGGTGGGAACTTCTTTCTTGACACAATTATTTCTGTCACCTTTCATGTGAATAAGTGTTGAGAAAAAGCTTTTGAAAAGATGGGAGGTGATTGGTTGTTCTTAGTGGTTTTAAATCAAGTGTACTTGAGGAGCTCCAGGATAAGCATCTATTTCGCAGATGGCCTATCTCAGGTGGAGAGACTGAAATGAGTGTTTTTTTCACCTTATTACATTATACAAATGTAGCATCTCCCCCTTCTCTATGGCAGCTGGCTTTTCACTCTTTGAGTGTGGCCGTTTGGAACAACTAACATTATCGATTTCTGACGAGGTTGGACGACACAGCGTATGAACAAGTTCTTTTCTCGCCTAACCTGGCCCTTAATAATTACTGGGTTAGGTTACGTTGTTGCTAGGGCTGTCAAAGTTAACACGATAATAACGTGTTAACGTTAATTTGTTTTAACGACACTAATTTCAACGTCCTATTATCTTTGGGGACAACAGGGTAAACATAAAATGAACATGATGATATGTTTTCAATGTCCTGTACACATGCTGTACGCATCGGTGTTCTTTGGGGTCAATTTGACCCCAGGCTGTTTTAGCTGTATAAAAAATATAAGAAATATCAACATTTTACACACATTTGTTTTGGTTGTTTTGGATGATATTGAGGTCACTATAACATGCAATTTTATAATCTTCAAAAAAGCTTTAGGGTACTAACCTAACATAACCATAACTGTAGTAGTGCGAGAACCACTGATAGTTCACACGACATGGGGGAGGGGGAAACATCATTCTTGCGAGAACTTTGATATTTCCCACGCTGTGGGGGCGGCAAAATATGGTTCCCGTGAAGATATTGATACTTCACACAACATAGGGGTGGAGCAAACATATATCGGTTTGCACAGCAGCCTTCTAAACCATTTCTCTTGGTGCTCTGTGTGCTCTCTCTCAACTGCAAATGACTTCTAAGCAAAGGTTTTCTGTCAATGAGGTGTTGTCACGTCTCTTTAACCATGAAAGTGACATAGAGGAGAATGTGTCTGAGACAGAGGATGATGTTGAGGAGGACCCTGATTATGAGGCATCCTCCTCTGATGAGAATGAGACCCTCAGTGTTGACCCTCCTGTTGTCTCTCAGCCACCAGCAAACACACTACCTTCCAAAAATGGAAAGTTATTATGGTCCTTCTCCCCACTTGAACAACAGGGTAGACTTAGTGCTGCTAATGTCATCAAAATGGTTCCAGGCCCCACCAGATACGCTGTCAGCCATGTCCAAGACATAAAATCAGCATTTGAGCTCTTCATAACACCATCAATCGCAAAGGATATGCTTGAGATGACAAATTTAGAGGGGAGGCGCGTGTATGGGGACAGTTGGAAAGACTTGGATGTGACCCTCTTGCAAGCCTACATTGGGTTGCTCATTTTGGCAGGAGTGTACAAGTCAAAAGGCGAAGCAACAGCAAGCCTTTGGGCTGCTGACACTGGAAGGGCAATATTTCCAGCCACCATGTCTCTAAACACATTGCATGTTTTCTCCCGTGTCATACGCTTTCATGACAGAGAAACAAGGCAGGGCCGACGAGAGCGTGACAAACTCGCAGCAATACGGGATGTATGGGACACGTGGGTTCAGCGATTACCCTTTCTTTACAATCCAGGCCCCCAGGTGACTGTGGTTGAATGTCTGGTTGCATTTCGTGGGCGCTGTCCCTTCAGACAATACATGCCGAGCAAATCGGCCAAATACGGTATCAAAATATGGGCAGCATGTGATGCACAGTCCAGCAATGCCTGGATTATGCAGGTGTACACTGGTAAATCCCCTGGGGAAGCACCTGAAAAAAATCAGGGCATGAGGGTGGTACTTGACATGGCTGAAGGACTGAATGGTCATAACATTACATGTGATATTTTTTTTACATCGTACGCCCTGGGTGAAGAACTGCTGAAAAGGAAGGTTACCATGTTGGGGACAGTGAGAAAAAACAAGCCGGAGCTTCCCTCTGAGCTGCTTGTGATGAAGAACAGGAAGGTAACATTTTCAATGTTTGCCTTCACTGACAGAGCTACTGTCGTTTCCTATTGCCCCAAGAAAGGGAAAAATGTCCTGCTGATGAGCACCATACACAAAGATGCTGTCCTGAGCAACAGAGAAGACAGAAAACCACAAATGGCCTTGGACTACAACAAGACAAAGGGAGGTTGTTTTATTCAAAGGGCTATTTAGGTAGTCAACAACAAACATAAAGTACCTGACACATAAACTTGGGTAACAATTTTAATTATAATCCTTTTCTGGAGGTTTAAATTGCTGGGGTCAAATTGACCCCAAGGATAAAAGATGTTAGTAAATTTGAAGGTAACAGGAGGGTTAACACATTAATGCAATTGATCTTCCAGAGGTTGTACCAGGCTCAGTTTTAAAGCTATGTCATACTAGCTCGTTGCGAAAGAGGCTAAATAACGCTCCAAACCTACGCAAAATTTTGGCAAGGAAAAACTGGCATGGCCAATTTCAAAGGGGTCCCTTGACCTCTGACCTCCAGATATGTGAATGAAAATGGGTTCTATGGGTACCCACGAGTCTCCCCTTTACAGACATGCCCACTTTATGATAATCACATGCAGTTTTGGGGCAAGTCATAGTCAAGTCAGCACACTGACACACTGCTGTTGTCTGTTGGGCTTGAGTTTGCCATGTTATTATTTGAGCATATTTTTTATGCTAAATGCAGTACCTGTGAGGGTTTTGTAATTTTTTGTGTGTTGTTAATTGATTTCAAGCATATTTGTCAATCCCATGTTGATAAGAATATTAAATACTTTACAAATCTCCCTTTAAGGTACATTTTGAACAGATAAAAAATTTGCTAGCTGTTGCCCAAATCTTGTCATGGATCTCTCTGTTCCAGTGGATTTCGCCGTTCCTTTTTTTTTTCCTTAATGTTATATTGCCTCCAGAATAATATAATTATTTTTTTTTAAATGGCTGATTTTCCCCTTTTAAGTTACATCTTAAAATGCCAGTGTGTAGGATTTGGCGGTATCTAGTGGTGAAGTTGCAGATTGCAACCAACTGAAACGTCTCTTATGTGCCAAGTGTAGGAGCACTACACTTCATCCACCATTTAGTAATTACATTTTTTACAGATTTCCTTTAAAATATTTAAAAATATTTCAGCAGTCTGTCTGCTGTGAGGTCTGCAGGTGTTTTATTGCAGGTTAACTTTATTACATGGCCATGAAGCTGTGTGAAGCATCAGACAGTGGTGATTTATCTTAAGCAGCCTTGGGCACAGTAATAAAACTCAGGATGTTCTTCACATTCATCAGTATGCTCCTCGAGTCCGAGTGTCGCTGCCCTCTGCCAAAACCAAACGTCCTTATCACTATTTCCTCTAAGAGCGAGGACTGATATGAGCAGGGCTCCACTCACCCGGGGACGACCGTGGAGTCAGGAAACGCCAGAGGGGCCAGTTATGAATTCATTCATTGTACAGTCAGCACATGTTCACCAACTGTATATATTTCACCAGCCCCCACGCCCCCTCGCTAGAAGTATTCCTCTGCTGCTTGACACCTCTGCCAGGAAGTAGATAATGACCCACCAGGGCTGAAGCAAAAGCCCTGAGAAGCTTGTTAGGGACTCTCCTTGTTAGTAATGTCGAACTCCAACCTGCTGTATAAACTGGCTCTGTGGGTAAAGACAGATCTCTGTCTGAGACCATTTGAAATATAGGTTAACTGGCCTTGAGAGACAAAAGCTTTAGACAAGATGAAGTGTATTTATAAGCCTTTGCGCTGTTTTATACTGTACTAAAACGGCTGTTGCTTTTCATATAGTTAATGTTCAGCTTCTCCACTATAATGACTTATTCACCACATACACAGGATTATTTTTAGTGCTCAGGATAAGTGGGACCTTTACAGCTGCACTTAAACCTGAAATAACAGATTTTTTTTGGCCACTTTGGGGGGCAATGGAAACAAGTTGTGAACACAACAGACTTATTTTAAGTTTATATGGAGAACTTGTTCGCAAACAGCCGCTTATTTTCACATCCAACAGTTACTGAGCAACATTATCAGTAATTTAGAGTCATGCTTTGGCCACCTAGTGAATATAAATCCAAAATTGACTTTCTTTTTAACTCTGTTTTTGGTCTCTACCAACTCCTGAAGGAAATATCCAACTCCTTCGTTGCTAAATGCTCTGCTTTTTTCCCCAGATAGTCTCTAACCTTATTTATCAGCTGTTTGGTGCTGAGCAGGTAGTGTACAGTGGGTCTTTACAGCTTTTTCTCTGAAAATAGCTTCCTGCTTGGCCGAAAACAACACTATTAGAGTTGTGAGAGTGAATCAAAACAGTGAAGTCGTGGGCCGAACAGCTAAACAACGAGCTCATGAAACTCCCTATAAAGCTCCGTAAATCTGAGGGGAGCTGCAGACTCTGCAGTCATAATTCTATGTAGATTCATCACTTCTTAATTGCTACTGCTTGATATCAGTAGCATTTGAGACTGTTGATCATGGCCTGTTATTACACCACCTCCAGTATCTGATAAGACAACAAACACAAGGCTTTCATCCAGGAGACTGCTGTTTGTGTCCAGTGCATCACGTTACAATCAGCTGTTTGTTCGTGTCCCATGTTCAGAACGTTCAGTGTCATTTTCACTGTACAAACGTAGTAGTTTTAAGCACAACCATATAGTTCTTTCCTAAACCTAAATAAGTGGTTTTGTGCCTAATCCTAAAGTGATGCCAAAGGTAACTATAGTGTTTTTGATGCCAAAAATAAAATGACGCCAAGGGGTGTGACATAGTGGTGGTATGTGACGAGTTGGGATGAGAACATGTTGGATAAGCATCAAATTTGAATGAAACTTTTGCCTTCTCATCATGTATTTCATAATAATAACCTGCTTGACTCTGGTTTACCTCAAGGCTCCATCCTAGGTCTTCGTCTCTTCTGTATGTTATCATTAGGTGAAATAATTCAGAATTATGAGTTCCATTTTCATTGCTATGCGGATGATACGCAGTTATATATGCAAATTCAAACCAGTAAATCCATCAAATCTTCACACTTGCCTGTCTGAACCTGAATGTCTTCAAACTTGAAATGCTCATTGTTGTACCATCCAAACACATACATTTATTTAAAGATGTCTCCTTGGATCTTGTGGATGGCTGTGTGATTTCTCAGAGCGAAACAGTTAAGTCTTGGTGTCATATTTCACCCGTCCTTGTCACTTGAATGTCACAATTAGTCCACTAAACTTAACTTATACTGCAGCTTTACAAGTCAGACAATTTGGTGAGCATTGGCAGACGTCTACCCTCTGCTGACCACTTACTAGTCTCAACTAGGCGGAGGTTTAGATTTGATAAAAACCCACCATGTGTGAAGAGCTATGTTTCAGTATTTTCCTTGATAAGAGCCAGATGGATTGCATTAGATGTTGATGGAGCCGGAGACAGAGACGAAACGAGGCAAAGAGGGCAGAGGACCATATAGATGGGGGAAAAATATCTCTGGTAATTTAGTTTTTGAATCCATTCCTGCTACATAATTATTTTTCCATCAGAGCCTCAGCAGATAAGACTTCGATGTAAAAGATAAATCAGTCCAAATGACAAAGGACACAAGCTTCTTTCCTCCACTAACTGAGATGCTTCAATTATTGACAATCAGATTGAATCTGCTGTGAAGAGATTATTCTTTTCACTGTCACCCTCCACTAAGTAGAAGAGACCGAGGACTTTGGAGGACGTTCTTTACTGATGTCAAAAGAAAGTATTTTTGAGTGATAAACACAGACTGTAGTAAGACAGACTTCATTTCTGGACTTCAGCCACTGGTTTCTGCAGAGACACAGTGTTCTGGTTTGTTCATTGCCATCTTGTCAGTTGTTTTGAGCCAGAATTTCTAAATTTCTTCATGCCTTATTATCCACTTATTGGAATAAAAAGGTAAAGAATCTCACTTAGGAGAAGATAAGTCAGCTATAACTAATAGGGAAGCAACTAACAATGGTCTTTATCATACATTTTTATTTGATTAGCTGAATAATTGTTTAGACCATAAATAGGGATGCACTGTTCCAACCTGGGCTTTGAGTATCAGCCGATACTGAGTACCGATCCGATACCAGTGTTTAATTGATAAGCTGTATGCCTCACTGTGTGGAAGTGACTGGGATCATTCTTTTATGTGTAAGGCATAGGGATGTTAATAATTAACCATTTAAACGTTAACCTACATTAAGCATTTTAACCGATTAACACTATCGGTTAAACGGTTAAAAGAAATGTTAATAATTAATTAAAAAGCTGAGAAAAACTCGTCACTTAAAGGAGAAAAAGCTGGTCCACCTTAAGAGCCCACCTTAAGAGAGTCTGAGCTGGCGTTACAGATACAGGAAGTTGGCTCCCGTCTAGAGCTCGCTTGAGCGGAGTAGTAGTAGCCTCGTAGCATTTATTCACCGACAAATAAAGTGTACACACACTGTCTGCTACACCTACGTTCACAGCTATAACGCCAACGACAACACACACACAGTCTGTCGGACACTCGCTAAAGTTACGCCGTGCTGACAGACTGTATGTGTGTGACAATGGTGAGCACGAAGCTACCAGCAGAGCCACAGATGCTAACGCAGCACAAACACACACTGTTTGCTGGACAATCGCTATCGTTAATCCGGGCAGACAGAGTATCGTTAATCCGGGAAGACACACAGCTGACAACCTGCTAAACTAACCTAATGTGGGGTGGAAACTTTTATTAGGAAAGTGGCTGCATGTCACACCACACCAACATTTTAGAAATCTTTCCAAAAGGGCAAAACCTTTGGCCCTACTTTAGCAGGGGTCAAGCAGTGAGCGGGGGTATGTGAGCCATGCTCCCTTTTTGCTTTTTAGTAATCAAGTAGTCCTCTTACGGTGTTCATTTTGGGTCTTTTCATGCAACATATGGAAAAACATTTTAAAACTACGTTAGACTAATGTTAATTGAATTTTTGTTTTGTTTTTTACTTTACTCCCTTGATACTTTGCCTTGCGGACCGTCTGCTGATTACCTTAGGCTGGCGCTGCCTAACCCTGCGAAAAAGAAAATCGATGATATGATAATGTTGAATGAAAAACAAATGTGCACAGGGAAAGCACCTGTGGTTGAAGCCACGCTCGTCAAGTGGATCGATAATGCCCGGTCACATAATGCCCCCAAGGTGAAACTTTGCCGATCCTCAACCGGCTCTACGGCACACATGCAGACCGGCGCCCGTCTCCCTCCATGCCGCTACCAAGTGAGAGAACGAGGAGCCAAAGGGGCGCCGCTCTGCATGCACGCTTGCACTGCAGAGCCGGCCAAAAACAGCAATGCCTCACCCTTGGTGAGGGAAAAGGCAGAAGAATTGGCAGCAAGGGAGTAAAAAGCGAAGTGGTCCGTTTCATTACTTTGTATTCATGTAATAAATATACAAATGTCAATTAGAGAAATGCATGAGAAATGATGCACAATAACAAAATTCGGTTATAATATTCGTCCACTTACAGTAATCAATTTGACTCGAACAGACGTGATCACTATAAGTGGTTTCCACTGTACTTAAAGTAGTTCCAAATAAATCTTCTCCTGTTTGATTAATGATTACTACAAACTAGACCTCAGCTGTTTTAAGAAGTTACTGAGCCTATAAAAGAAAATGAAACTTTTGTCTTCAGTGGGAACCAATGGACTTGGGGCTGAGAGTCATAGAGTATGTAGGGAAGTCAGAACGTACTGAGAGAAGGACTAATCAATTGTTGGTTTTGATCTTTACATTTGATTATCTTACAATAGGAAACACCAGCCTTTAATCCTTTAACACTGGGCTGTGGTGGTTGCTGTTTGTTAATGACATTCTTGGTTTTCATCAAGGGCCACCAAAGTGCAAAATTGCCATTACAAAATTATTAAAACAACTGATAATGTAAAAATAGTATTTTTTTGCAAAGGAAGGAAACAGAAATGAGGATGATGGAAGTGAAGAGAGCAGCGGGACATGGAGAGAAGATGAAAAAAGACTGAAAGCTCAGGCACCAGTGAAACCTCACATTAGCATTTCCCTCAGGCATCATCTCTGCCTTCTTTCTGAAGCACCGCTGCAAAACACGGCTTCAACTTTTCCACCAGTTTTTATAGATGGATAAGCCCACATAAAGTCAAACCACCTAAAACCCCTCTCTCCCAACTTTTAATTAAAACACTTTTGAGAACATAGATGCCTATATAGTATTTTTCCTGAATAGACTTTTATTAATTTTAAGATTCTTTATACTTCCTGGTTCACGATTAAGTGGATTAAATACTGGGATGTGGGATGTATACGAATTACAGTGTATTACGTTTCGTAGGTATAGCTAAGAGCGGTGTATGAGAACAGCCTGCTTAATTTATGGACAATGTTTTATAGATTTTCAGTATTATCAGTATTCAGTATTCAGTAGTACTACTTCATTCCTTGAAGGCGCCCTGATACTCGGTATCATCAGCATTTCAGAGGGCAGGTAGATGGGCAGCAAGTGACTCTGAGCAACTTCTTCGTCACCAGATAAAAGAGCAGAGTCTGACAGACAGCCCCCTGAAGCTGCAGCATCAGCAGCAGTAGAGCAGGTTTGGAAAAGAACAGCAGGAGACGAGGGGACATTAACTTTTCATTTATAAGTGAGGGAGTCTAGAAACAAGTGTTTTCAAAGTCAGCATCATGTCAAATGTGGCTGGAAAGAAAACCTGTCCTATATGAGGTGACACAAAACTGATCCCCCAGGCAGGATTCAGTTCATGTGGTACACAAACTACCTGCTCCACCAGATGAGTCATCATGAGTGAAAAGTTGGTTTTACTTGCACTACATAATTTAGTCCTTGCAGTTGTTCTTTGTTGCGAAGCACTTTGTAACTTGACTTTTGAAAGTGCTCTTGAGAATTTGAAAATGCTATAAAACACAATATTAAGGGGTTCATATTATGAAAATGTTTAAAGTTAAAAGCATCAAACTGGGCACTTTGAGAACAAAATTACGAGGCTAGATCTATGAAGAACTTGGTACTCTAGTAAACGATTTAATCATAAAGGTTGTAGGGTCTTGAAAGCTGATGGCAAAAAGTCACACAGCATAAGCATGGTAAATGAAACGAGGTGCCGACATCGCCGCAACCCATTGCACTGAGGACAGTCCGCCTCGGTTGAGAAGTGTAAAAATATTTTCGTCTCATTATGAAACTGTAGCGGGCTGGATGTCAGATCATTTTTAATTCATTTGAATTAGGCTACATAGTGGTTGATTATGATTGGATAAAGATCCACAGCCTACTCTGCTCCGCAAAATGTGGAAACGAAACAAATCTGTAGAGTAAAAAATACTTCTGACACCCTCCAGTCTGGACGGAATGATTAAAACGTCTTTTTTTTTTTTTACCGTGTTGCAATATACTGTAGGGGCATTTACGCAGATACAGTACTGTGGGACCTTAAAAAGAAAGTGGAACAGGGCAGTAAAGTGGGGCTAATGGCCCCCCTACTTCCAGCGCCCATGCCTACTACATATACGTATATAAGTTGTTCATATTCATGTAACTTTTCATAGTGCTAACGGTCTGTGAATTGTTTCACGTATTGCTTCTAGCAACCTGCAGGCTGAACAGTGAGCGGTGAAAGGTTTAAAGGACCAGTGCGTCACATTTAGGGGGATCTATTAGCAGAAATGGGATATAATATTAATAAGTATGTTTTCTTTAGTGTATAATCACCTGAAATGTTGTGTTTCCTTTACCTTAGAAAAAGCCGTTTATATTTACATAGGCAGTGGTTCCTCTTCAAGGTATGATCACAATTTGCTGGAAGCGGAATTAAATCATGCATGTAAGCCGATGTGGCCAACCTTTTCATTATATGGTATAAAATCTGCTCAGGAGACACATGCGAGTCGAGGTGACATTTGTTACATGCAGTTGGCATTTTCCTCCAATTATCTGCTCCTGCCGAGGGAAAGCTCCTGGTCTAACTCAACGTCTGTTTGTCAAACATTCACACAAACTGGTGTTAGTACAGATCAGTGGAGATTTGTCATGTTGGTTTTCATGGAAATGGGGTTTACACACCAATACACATAGCCGTGTGAAAGAGAATACTGATTAAATCATCTTTTAATGACCATATCTTTAGTATTGGTCCGTGGTAGTGAAGTGAACGGTGGTTAACAGAGACTCTGTGTGTCCCTGTTCTCTCATTAACCTTTGCCTCTCTCCTGCCTTCAATTAGCAGACTGAGCCACACCGCTTCACTGTCACAGCATGATAATTGATCACAAAAATACACCGCACTCTGCCTCCAGAGAGCAGAAATAAATAAGGATACGTGCTCATCTGCTGTACCTGAGCAGAACTTTGAAGCAGTAGTGTTAGTGTATTTCAATTCTGTGAGGCATTTGACTTTTATTTTCTCTACATTTCAGAAAGAAAAGAGAAACCTCGCCAAAATGTCTGGAATTTCTCCATATACAATGAATAGCGAGAGATGTTCTAGATGACACTGAGAGCACCCAGGGGAATGTTCTGAGTATATGGGAACATTTTCTGTTTCAGAACTGAGTACACTACAATAGAATAAAGTGCATTTGGGTATAACACAGAAAACAAAATCAGTCTCCCATTCATTGACTATGGAGCAGCTCCAGACTTTATACCCTATGACATCACAAGTTTGAGACTTACTTCTCTGATCTCTGGCTTTGGGAGGTATTAGTTCACAAATATTGATTGAACGTTCCTGCCATGGAGACAACATATTGGAATTCTAGCCACCGGCTAAGCTGTCGCCATTTTGAGAGCTGTGCGGAGGCAATAGGAATGCTCACAATCTCGCATTTAGCACCTTTAAGCTCATCAAATATTGGTGTTGTCGGAAAAAAATCAAATCTAAATTGTATTGCTGCAAACAACAAATATTTTTTATTACCGAGTCATAATCATCGTTAAAAAATGTCCATCAAAATGTCCCAGAGTATAAGATGACACATTCAAATAGCCTGTCGTGTCTGCTCTACAGTCCAAAAACCCAAAAGATATTCCATCCACACGATGAATCAATTATCAACATTGTGTTAACTTTCTATTAATAAATGGTTTGTCTAACTCTACCGTACAGTAAATGTCAATTCAGAAAAAAAGCCTTGTTTCAGCTTGGTGACGCACTTTTCTTTTAGATATCATCCAGATTCAGGGCCATTCTCTACCCTCAGCTGATCCCAGAGAAGGGAAATAGCCCCGAAACTGACAGAGGATTGTAATTATATGCAAATCATTTAAAGGTGCAAGACTGCTGGAAACAGCTGCACACCGACTTATTTATTCAAATACAATATACAATATTATATATACAGACTATATTTTGATCCCAGCTGGATCCTCATTGGTTCAAAATGTTTATCATGTGGTTACCATAATAATAAAATAACAATAAACTGATAGGCTGCCATAGGTAATAAATATCTCAAAACAAGTCATCTTCAAAATAACAATAGAAGATAAATAGTCCATAATAAATACACCCATTAGTAGTATGTGATAAATAAACATATATACATATTCAAATGAAACTAACTAATTAAATTAAAGTTACATTTTCACCATAAAATCTACAAAACCTGTAGGATGACAATAATAAAGACTCACCTAAAATACTGTTTTCAACACTTACTTTGATGCCTTTTGTAAGTGAAGTTTTGAATGAGGACTTGTAGTGGTGTACATTACATCTTCAACTTCTGTTCTCTTCATATGATAATTAGGACTGACCACTCTCAGTCGACTAATTGGTCGTTGTGGTCTTAGTCGACTAAGATTTCTTTAGTCGTTTAGTCGTTTTTTATGCTTCTTTAATGCTGAATTATTTCCAAGAAACTTATGAGCACATTTCTGGTGAACAAAAGATTTAAAATGGAGCTTTTGTGTGATTCTTTGTGGAGAAACTCAGCTTCAAAGATCTGATTAAATCAACTTATCAATTAGTCGACAATACTGTATGAGTCAACTAAGAATTTCTTTGGTCGAGCACAGCCCTAAGAATAATCAGTGCCTTCTTGTTTTCTGCTGATGAACAGTGTTGAAATGAGCCGTGAAATTCTACAGGAGCAAAGGTTTATGCTGAAACTTTTTTTAATTACTTCATTAACTTTGCTTCTGTTGTCTGAATCTAGCGAGAGCCTCTAATCTGAACATGTGTTCCCCTCGAGCGATCAGAGCTACAACAGTCCGAGTTTAGTTCACTTGAAACATGTAGATAAAGGTCAGCTGATCAACTGATCGGTACCATTCTGTCTGTGTGCATGAATGAGGCCAGTTTAACTACCAGCCAGCCCAGCAGTCAGCAGCTGCTCATTATTATCCTGTCTGTGTGTGTGTGTGTGTGTGTGTGTGTGTGTGTGTGTGTGTGTGTGTGTGTGTGTGTGTGTGTGTGTGTGTGTGTGTGTGTGTGTGTGTGTGTGTGTGTGTGTGTGTGTGCTTGCTTTCAGCTCTTTCTAATGAGGTAGGCTCCACCCGTGCTGAGGTGTGTGAGTTTGACTACATGTACGTACCCATCATGAAGATGACCTTTGGTTTCTTCTGTTCTGTACAATAACCTGTCAGAGGAAAGAAAATCAGAGTTTAACATGCGGTGCAGATCCACACACACACTTTTAACAGACAAACTGTTTTGTAAATTTGTAAAAATGTATTGACATTATTAACATATTACTCTTTTGAATAAATTACGAATTTAATGCATGTTAATGAGCCTCTTCATTTACATAACATAAACAAACATAGGATCCCTTAAATTCACTCATTAAAGAATTGTGCCCATAATATGTACTGAGCACAATATTTACAGTTGAAAAATTAACTAATAAAAGCCTGTAAAATGAAGATAAATAACCCGTCACCAATGACTCATTAATTCCTATGTATTAATCAGAGCTGTCAATCGATTAAAATATTTAATCGCGAATAATCGCATGATTGTACATGATTAATCGTGATTAATCGCAAATTAATTGGACATTTTTTATCTGCTCAAAACTTTAAAGGGAGATTTGTCAAGTATTTAATAATCTTATCAACATGGGGGTGGACAAATATGCTTGCTTTATCAATTACCAACACAAAACAATGAGAAATATGCTCAAATCATAACATGGCAAACTCAAGCCCAACAGTCAACAACAGCTGTCAGTGTGTCAGTGTGCTGACTTGACTATGACTTGCCCCAAACTGCATGTGATTATCATAAAGTGGGCATATCTGTAAAGGGGAGACTCGTGGGTACCCATAGAACCCATTTTCATTCACATATCTGGAGGTCAGAGGTCAAGGAACCCCTTTGAAAAAGGCTATGACAGTTTTTCCCCACCGAAATTTTGGTTTAGAGCGTTACTTCATGACAAGCTAGTATGACATGGTTCCTTAGGTTTTGTAGTTTCATGTGATACCAGTATCTTCACTCTAGCTTTAAAACTGAGCTCACTACAACCTCCGAAAGATCGATTGCGTTACTGAGTTAAGGAAATGAATGGCTATAAAACG
This sequence comes from Sebastes fasciatus, assembly GCF_043250625.1. Classification (NCBI taxonomy): domain Eukaryota; kingdom Metazoa; phylum Chordata; class Actinopteri; order Perciformes; family Sebastidae; genus Sebastes; species Sebastes fasciatus. The sequence goes on from NC_133805.1 coordinate 27,774,878, forward strand.
ATTTTGCGTTAACGCGTAATTATCGCCTTAATGTTGATATCCCTAGTTTTAATTTGTCCTTAATTCACCTGCACGCTTTGTTACCTTAACTTAACATTCTTTTAACATCAAATTGTTTTAGTGCAGGACAATATTTTATAAAAAATAGGTTATTTTCAAAAGGATGACCAAATCAAGAATTTTCTTTTTCTGCTGTTACTGACCTTTATCACAGTGAACTGTTTGACTTGTCAACTTTTCAATGACTGAAGTATCACTGTGACTACAATTGACTACTGTGTCAATTAAGGGTCTAGTGTTTAATGTATTGTCCTTCATGCTAACTTGCAGTATTAACTTACAATGCTTAACTCGATGCTAAAGAAAAGGGTTAAAGCAAAAATTGTCAAAATTTCATCTAAATTGAAGTCCGTTTTGCTGGTTCTGTTTATATTTGAAAGTGATGAGCAGCAGCAGTTGGTTTAGAAGAAACAAAAGTTGTGTCCTAATCATTTATATACAAAAATTAAATAAAGTATTATACACTAAGGTATATACTAAGTATATCATGGACCTGCACAGACATTTTGAACAGGCAGTGGCTCAGTTTTAGAAAGGGGCGTTCCCTCTGAATAACTTCTCTATACTTGCAGAATATCATTTAGCAATGGCATTTGTCATTATTAATGTAACTTGAATTTAGCTTTGTGAAGACAGCGCAATCACCAAGATTAAAGTCGTGTAATTTGGTCTCATATAAATTGTTATTATAATTATATTGTTGAGCAACTACAACCTCAATCACTGAAAGAAATGAATGCCGACATTTACATCTTTAAACGGGGGGCATTACCGGGAGCGTTCTCACAATAAGCATGAGATAAATCTGCAGTGGCAACAACAACAATTATACCAGTAATGTGTGTGTGAGCTCGTCCCGGCTAATCTTTTTGCAGCTTTTCGAAAAGTAATGTACTTTAATTTCTTGTACTAAAAGAACTTATACAAGATGTGGACTGGAAGTGTGTCAATCAAACTACATCTTCACCAGTGACCACACCCAGCATCAGAGCCATTTGGCTTAAGTGAGGAGGAGAGCGAACAGTTTGTTGCTGTGTATTAAAATGCATTTCATGTTATAAACATGGCTCTTGCAAATTTGCCAGCCAACATGCCGACTAAACGCAGCGTTTGGTCTCCTTTTTTTTTTTTTTTTTTTTGGGGGCATTTTTTTTATGACAGGACAGTGGATAGAGTCGTGAAAGGGGGGAGAGAGAGAGTGGATGCGGAAAGGGCCACAGGCCGGATTCGAACCCGGGCCGCCGCGGTCGGGACCAAGCCTTAATACATGGACGCCCGCTCTACCAACTGAGCTAACCCAGGCGCCGCGTTTGGTCTCCTTTAATCATACAGGTGTCCTCCTCGTCCTCCTCCTCCTCTCTGTCCTCTGCCTGCTGCAGGGTGATGTTAGCGTAGCGACAGCTAGCTGACGAGATAAACATCAGGTCCAACTGGCAACAGTGAATCAACAGACGAGCCCTCCTCCCCCACCATTACCCAATCAATACTGTTGATGCAGAGCAAACGCTGATGAAAACATGCAGACACACACACAAACACACACACACACACACCCACACCCACACCCACTCCCTCCCACACACACACACACACACACACACACACCCACACATTTGTGTGTGATGAAATGCTGAATGGAGTTAACTGCTGGTTGGTGGAAGAAGAAGACAGAGGAGGACTAATATGTAGTAGCTAATAAAAGGTGATAAGTTGTTCTGTCACCTGCAGCTTATAGAAGAAGGACAGGGGGGTGTTTTCACTGTTTATACTGAGACAATCACTCACAATGAATCCTTTCATCAACTCACTTTCTGTGGTTCCTTCAGCATACCCAATGTCTTCCTCCTCTTCTTCGACCTGTAAAGACAGACAACATTTGTTTTATATTGTGTTTGTAGAATCGCCCATTCAAAGCGTATTTGAACAAGAACTTGAGATAAAGGAAGAGACAAAACTATGTGGACACTCAGGCTGAAACAGTTAGTCAAGTGATCGGTTAGTTGACTGAAAGAAAAATACATGAGTATATATCCACGAGAATAATCCACGAACTGTTCAGTCATCGTTCGTGTTAAAATGACAAACGTTCCCTCGCTCCCATCTCTAAATTGTGAGGATTTCCTGATTTTCTTTGTCTCTCTCTTTCTTCGGGTTTTGGACTGTTGTTCTGACAGAGGAAGACATTTTAAGATGTCCCCTTACAGAAATTTTGAGGTGAATTTTCTACTCTTGTCTGATATTTTATAGACAAAATAAAGAACTGATTAATTGAGAAAACAACTGTCAGATTAATCGATAATGAAAGGAATCGCAGCTCTCTTGGACACCCAAACATTATGTTATTGTTTCCTCGCTGCTGTACATTTCTATACATCCATCTTCATACAGTCTTTTTAAAATAAACTTCCGTCTTCACAGGACACAACTTGGTTAGGTTTAGGCAACAAAACGACTTGGTTAGGTTTAGGAAAAGATCGTGGTTTGGGTTAAAATAACTACGGAAGTGGCATTACTTAAGTACGGAAGTTACGTGACAAATAGATCAATGTTGACTTCTGGTTTCACACGGTGCACGAACAGCGGTCTCCTGGGCAAAAGCCTGCTGCTTTTTTCACACACCCATCCACCCCGAAGCAATATGTTTGTAAGGGGGCTGTTGAGGTGTTTTTGGGGGGCGTTTGAACTTTACACCAAAGATTCATGACAAGATGAGTTGAAACTTGCAACTACTGGCAAAAGAATGTGGTCTGCAACATTAAAAAACCTTCCAGTTTACACCTATACAACTAGATGAGACGGTGTATCATCTTTACTTCAGTGTTTCTGTCAGCTTTCTGTAGCGCTGCTCCATATGTTGCCTTCGTTGGAACGGGACGTCAGAGTATCATCTCTATAAACTTTAACCAACATGCCGTTTACTGTTTCAAGTCAGGAAAATGGACGCTGTCTTCCTTGGTATTACCCGTGAGGAAATTAAGAGTTTCTTCCTCTTGAAAGCATTCATTTCTCTCGAGGATACACAGTGTATCCTCGGGAGAAATGAATCCTCCAACGCCATGTTATCGCCGTGGTTACAAATTTACAAGAGGGATATTCCTCCGTTGGACTACCAGTGAAAACAACTTACTGTCGAGCAACCAGCCACACACATACTTGCCAACCCTCCCATTTTTCCCGGGAGACTCCCGTCTTTCATTGCTTTCTCCAGCTTTCCTCCCGGGGTCACAATTCTCCCGTATTTCTCCCAATTTCTGTCAAATTTTAACACCTTTTCTCCTTTTCATTATCTTAGTCTGTCTCTGGAACTGTACTCTGTGTATAATCCCTACTTGTTTCCCCCCATGCTACAATAGAGCTACACCAACTGTCGTTTCTCAGGGGAAGAGAGCAAATTTAGCAACTTGCTTCAGCTAAATTTGCTCTTGAAGTGCACTAGATTGATGCATTTAACTTTAAAATGTAACTAACAAAAGGGTGAATATTCCTGTATTTTTTTCATATTGCAATACATAAAGCAGAAAGAAAATATTGCAGTGTCTGATTTTCTAACATCGTGAAACCCTAATTTGTACTTTAGCAGGAATTTAGCACAGCATGGAAGTGAAAGCATTCTGAATAATCGTGATAAATAATGGTGATATCAATATTGATCAAAATAATCGTGATTATCATTTTGGCAATAATTGTGCAGCCCGACAAGAGACACAAAGAAACTGCTAAAAATAGAGACAGTATTTGACAGAAAAAAAACGGGAAAGAGAGAAAAGACAAAAAGATGAAATTGAATTTGAGAGAATCACATGGACCGAGCCTGGAGGACGACTGAAACTCTCTGCAACCTCATTTTCTGAATCATGACTACAGTTACGAACACATGTCAAACCGGGGCAGAAATCGTTGGCTGAAAGACACATTGTTGAATCTGTTTCGAGAGGAATTGTGATTCATTTGATTCAAGCGCACGTCAACTATTTCAGATAGACCGTTTTCAAAAATAATTTCTCCCTAAAGTCCGATTGCTGCAGGTTTCCATGGTTATCCTCAGCTTTCACCATCTGCATCATTCTGGCACAAATGACCTGCGAATAACTCGAGTGTTGGCATTAAAAAATCATGAGTTCTCATTATCCAACAGTCTGGTGACACCAGAAACAGACAAAAGCCTGCATAGCTGATATTAATAATGATGATAATGAAAGATAACGGCTGATATTTGTGAAGTGTGTGTGTGTGCAGAGGAGGATAATATTCAGAGTAACGATAGAGATAAAAGTAGGAATCCTTTAAGTTAATAAAGGGAGGTATATCATTAATTCATTGGTGTTTTTTTGGGGGGCAGCAAAACAATACAACAGTTGATAGCAAACTGTTGCTTATTTACACATCCAGCTAATACAGAGCCACATTAGCATTCATTTGGAGTCGTGTCTCTGGCCACCTGATAATTTGAAGTCCAATATTCACTCTCATTTAGCTCTGTTCTCCACCAACTCCTGGGGGAAATATCTGTCTCGTTAGCTGCGAAATGCTCCACTATATTCACTGGCTAGTCTCTAACAGTGTCTGCCTGCTGTTTGGTGCTGAACAGTATGTGAACATTGGGTTTATCAGAGCTGCTTGCAATGACGCTGATGAGAAACTGAATCAAAACAATATAGTTTTGGGCTGTAAAATAGAGTTGTTCTGATACCAGTATCAGAAATGCGTCCGATACTGCCCAAAATGCGGGATTGGGTATCGGCGAGTACGCCCAGTCTATGCACCGATTTGATACCAGGGTTTCCGCCGGGCCCGAGATGACTCCCTGCCAGGCCAAAGCATTGGGGAATTGTGTATTTTTAAGATGAATTTAAACTGAAATGTGTCATACAAGTAGCAAACTCCTTTAAGGAATATCAAAGTGCGTAGGTTGTGTGTTAAACATTGACGAGAATCGGTGTTTGCAGTCAAGAGAGAGGGACAGCGAGAATAAAGAAGTGTGTGTGTGAGATGGAGTTATGGTGAGATGAAGTCAGCCGTAACTAGCTGTGAGCGTAGCAGTGCAGTGTGTGTGTACAGTTTAGGCGGTCATCGGTGGATAAAGGCTACAACTCCTCAAGACACAAGCCAAGTTCCCGTGTCTTGTAGGGTTTTTCCATACAGGACTCGGCGCATCAGCCCAGCACGGCAGGGATTTACGTCTCCATTACAGCAGTGTGTGTGTAACGATGGCTGTGATTAGTGGTCAAAGAAGCGGCTGTAAAATGGTAATAAAAACATTTCATTTCCTATATTCTTCACAATAAAAGTCCCCCGTTATATTGTTATTTAAAAGCTTTTATTATGAAGCTGCAAAATGGAAATGTTGCTTTCATCAGAAGCAACTTAACACGACTCCTATGCAGCTGAAAGTGAACCAGTAAAATAAAGCAGATATTTGAAAGTACAAACAGGGAAGCAGGAGATTCTGTTTGAAGCTAAAAAAGTACATCGTATCACATCCATACATGGTCAGCAGTAAACGGTTGTTTTAATAATAACTATATGTTTTGTTTTTTTATCACGCTGGTATCGGATTGGTACTTGGTAGTTCAGATATCAGAATCAGTATCGGGAAGGAAAAAATTGTATCAGAACATTTCTACTGTAAAACCAAAACAAAGAGCTGAAAGACGTCCGCAGAGTAGCGAGATAATTCTCTATTGGTTCACCATGAGCAAATTCTTTCAAATTTCACATTTGACGTCCTGCAGCTTTAATTTATTCCCTGCAATTAATCTTTTGTACCTTTACATTACTACTAATTGCTGAAATTGATGATTACTCAATTGCCCGCATTTACGTTCTTGTGGCCGTTAAGTGCTCCAGAACCTTGAAGAGTCAGAACAGAGAGGTATTATGGCAGTGCAATCTGTTATCTCCATGAATATTAATGTTAATGGGATGTCAAACATAACATGATATTTACAAGTAGAGTAAAGGAGATAAATTAACTCTATGAATTATAATGAGTTAAGCAATTTGAGGACCGAATAAAGTGAACAAAATAATCACACTGAATGCATGATTTAATAATATGAATGAATGATTGGTAATCTAATTTGGGACAATTTGAGGGAACAGCTTATGAAATATTTCCCTAATGGACTCTGTAGTTAAATACTGTCTCATTTCTATTCAAATAAGGGAGAGAGGGTTCAAAATTAAAATGTTAATGGATCTTTTAAAAGATAAACAGACACTGATCAGTCACGCAAGCAGCAAGTTGTGAGAGTACGGAGGGAATGTAAAAAAACTTGGATACTGATGTTGTCATTGTGTTTCTTTAGTATAAACTGTTACTTAACTTCATTATGCAACACAAACTTACAACCTCACAATGTTTGTTGGCTGTATAAACTATTCAAAGTATGCAGCACATTTACAAAAACCTGACTAAACGGGCATCTATTGTCTCTACTAGCCAGGTCTCTCAGGCATGCAGCTATTTAAAGGAGCCCAAATAAGACATTAAGCGCTTCATCACCTCCATTCTTTTTGTTCACTTCCCACCAAAAAGCAATTGAATGTGTGAAAACTGAGCATCCGACTTCATTTGAAAGAAAAACATCTGATGTGCACATAAATGTAGCGTGAGATGAGCGTCTGAGAAGAGAAATACATGATGCGGTTCTCGTTCTCGCACTGTGCCCAAGTCATTTAACTAATTTGTTTTTGCATTTTATGGAGCAACAGACTATAAGCATCCCAATATTTATATCAGCTGCAAAAAGGCATATCAAGAAAAAGGCGTCTGCACACTGAAAAAACAGTTTTATTGAGATTACGTTTTCATCAGATATAATCAGCACGTGACCACAAAGGTCCATAGATGGTTAGATTCAACCCAGATGCCAGTCTGAGGTTGAGTTCTACCGTCAATTACGTCAACATGTACAGATGAAATTACTATCAATCAGGGATGTTAATAATTAGAGAAAAGCTAGTCCACCTTAAAGGGACTGTTTGTAAGAATCAGAATTGCTTGTTAACAGCTACACCTGTGGATAAATATATATAAATATATATAATATATATAAAAAACTGCAGGTAAATGATGGATTTTACGTGTTTGTGCATCGGCTTATCGTTGCAGCTGGGCGGCTTGTTATGCACTAAAACCACAGCACCGCTGCATGCAACACACTAATCTTGTCGGATAACAGTAAACAATTGATGAACGAGGGTCGGCTATTGGTTGGAAAATTTGTTTTAAATTGGCATCCCTACTAGCAATCTAATCAGAGAGTGTCCTCCCCAAGAAGAATGACACCAAGTTCCCCAAGGTTAGGGCTGGGCGATGTGGTTTATAAATAATATCTCAATATTTTTAGGCTATATTGCGATATACGATATATTTCTATTTTCATATTTTCTCTAAAAAAACAACTGTTTGATTTAACCCTTTGATGCGTATGATCATAACGGCGTGATCATTCCAGCAAACTACTATGAACACTCTGAGGTAGTGCACTGTCGTATTGAAGTCAGACTGGTCTTTGGAAATGTATTCTTATTAAGTTTGACTAATAATTCACACAATTGAAATTAAATTTTTCTCCAAAAAACTGTTTTTTTAATTATCATTTTATTTATTATTTAATATTTATTATTGACAGACTGACTGACTTGTCGAATTTATGTGAAACATTCACATTCACCGGAAGGTCACTTTTATATTTGTAATGCCTAGTATACACACGTACCGCAAAACAACGTGGGGGCTAGTTTGACCATCTTTTTCGAAGAAGAGGCTGGCACAGTTTCCGACCTCAACATGTTTGCTTTAACGCTTCACTTCTTTCGCTCCCTCCAGGCTCTTTCCCATAAAAACACATGCTCCATATGCACATCCATGCTCATACGCTACACACACTAGCCCAGGACACAGTGTGTCTGTGAGAGGGAGAGAGACACACGGGAGAAGCGAAACGCCAAAGCGAGTCTCATGCCAGCTGCTTAAAGGGACTATTTGTAACTTTCAGAAATGCTTCTTAACAGCGACACCTGTGGCCGTGAAATCAACGAAAGTCAGCGCCGGGCTCGCGCTTGCTCGCCCTCAATATACCTGAACGAGCATCACTCAACACAGTGAGGTGACACACGTCAGCTAAAACCACAATATCACTCTATATTTCAGCTGCTTGGCAGTAATGTTAGCTGACCAGACGAAGGTCTCTCCATGAACATGATTTAGATCTGATCCTAGTGTTGGCTTTTCCTGCCTAAGTGCAGGCTAAGGCAGCGGTGCTCTGCAGCGTGTCTCCCTGCTCTCTCGGCCCGCAGCCGGAGAGAGCAGAGGAGACACCGGCACCCGGTCGGTAACGAGAAGACAACGTAAATCTCTGTAGAGCTCCGTCACTTCACAAGACACGGAAAGCCTCTGTTGGTCTGGAGGAGCTGCAGCAGTTATTTCTGCACAAACGTCCCCTGTACATTCACTAGATATTCTCAGAGCTAAACTAACTCTTCTGCAGTGTGGAGTGAGCGCGCGTTCACGTCTAGAGGTGGAACGAGCTGAGCTGTCTGAGTGAAGGAGAGCAGGCAGAGGAGGAGGGTACAGCGGCTACACGCGAACGCGCATATGCGAGCGCGCATGTGTGCCGACCCGCTACATTTATACGCTTACAAAGTTACAAATAGTCCCTTTAAAAAAGTGACAATTAATATGTATTTGATGTTGTTTATGATAGTCATTTACTACATCCCACATGGAACATGGCACAATACATCGAGTATATTCGATACATCACCCACCCCTGGTTTACGTTGATGTGACAATGTAGTAATTATGACAGTAGCAAAGGAGGTGACGTTGCTAAAGTGCGACAAAGTCCATGTTGGGAGGAGGTCGGGGTGAATGGATGGGTCAACAAAATGTAAGACTTTAACACAAGACACAGATGTTTACCAGCCATGCTACCTATCACAAAAATCTGTCCACAGACACACACACAGACACACAAGGTGAAACCAATACCAGCGTCGCTGTCATGGCTGGTATTAAATCTATGTTACTAAGAAGATTTGGACACAAGATACAGTAGTGTTAAACATGTTTACACAAAAAATAACTACCCAACAAAGAAATTAACAATAGAAATTGAACAAACACCTGCACGCATGAGTGATACAATGTACTAGATGATAATTGGTCATCAATGAAAAAGCCTTACAAGAACGGGATAGACTATCTTTTTCAGTCCCCGAGTAGATTCAGCATTCAGGGTATTTATCCAATAAGTTTCCTTTAAAGACTTCCACCCCTAGGTGGAGTGTCAGCAGTCTCAGTGACGACTGAAGCGACGCTGTTTGAACGCCTCGTTTTGTGCCCAAGCAGTGAAACTGACTTGATTTTGTATCTTTATGGAGCAATTTGCAGTCTGGAGACAGCTGACTGTCAGTAAACGTCAGGAAATAGCTCGGCATCATCTGCAGACGGATGACTGAAAGACAAACGACCTCCCTTGACATTTCCATCTATTAGCAGCTCTTGACCTCCCATTGTTCTGAAGCTGCCTTAATGGTTGTGATTTAGGCTTGTGGCTGTTTGCAGAGGGCTCAGTGTGAAGTGGAGCTGCAGTTATATTCAGTAGAGGAGAACAGTAGAGACGCAGAATAAAGTGAAGCAGAGCTCTGGGAGTGTTAAATAAATGCCGTCAGTGTGGGGGAGTGCTGGGTGCCAACGATGAGCCAGCTTGGCATGTGGGTACACCAACTGGTCCGATGACTCAGAGAGAGAGAGAGAGAGGGAGAAACACATGCACAGCACGCATTGCGAACACGTAATGGAGACAAAATAAGCATGTAAACACACACACACACACAAACACTTTGTAAAAACACTGTTTTTCTTAAAGGGACTGTTTGTAACTTTTTACACGTATAAATCGAGTAGGTGTCCCATGCGCGCTCGCGTGTGGCAATGCTGTTCCAACACAAACTACACGGAAGCACCAAAACCGTAAAGTTAAATCTAATGAAGCCCGTCTTGCAAAACAGTGTTGGCTCTTCCTGCTCCAGCCCCCCGACCGCGGCCAGAAGACACAGGAGAGCTTTGGTCTGCCTGCTTTGCTTGCCTTCACTCACACACAGCGCATGCGTTCTCACTCCGCTCCACCTCTCACGTGCATGCGCGCACACTACACAGAAGACTGGGGTCTGAAGCAGGACAACACAGTATCAGCGTTGATTCATTCATTACATTCATTACTGCCAAGCAGGTGAAATATAGAGTGATATTGTGGTTTTAGCCGACGCGTGTCTCTTCACTGTTTTGACCGATGCTCGTTCATGTCTATGTAGAGCGAGCACAAGCGCGTGCAATGGGACGCTGACTTTCGTTGACTTATCGGCCACAGGTGTCGCTGTTAACAAGCAATTTCTGATTCTTACATAGAGTCCCTTTAACTCCTGGGAAGTTGATGCTGTATGTGGTTGCGTTGAAAATGTTACTTAAGTAAAACTAATCAGTAAAAATGGACTTAAAGTACTAAAAAGAAAAGTCCTCAATGCTGAAAACTGGCCCATGTGACCGTTAGATTATTATTACTCATGCATTAAAGGAACAGTGTAACTTTAAGGGATCTGTTAGCAGAAATGGAATATAATATAAATAAATGTGTTTTTTTGTGTTTAATGACGAGGCGTGCCGCAGTCGTGTGTAGTGGTGGTAGTGGTGGTAGTGTTACCGGTGTTACGTGGTGTTCGAGCATACACCGATTACATTACGTACCCACAGTCGTTTTGCTTTTTGTTATAGGTATATAACCCATTTAGTTTATTTTTTGCGTATTAGCGCCGTGTTATCAATACATAGTCGGATGATGGACACTACAGACTGAAAGTGAAAGTGTCTGCTCCGTATGGAGTCTCAGTGCAGAGTAGCAGGAGTCAGATTTCACACACCGGACGAGAGAGAGTTGACAGAAAAGACGATGGCGGAGGATTTGGTGTCAAAGCGAAAAGCATAAACGCCTATATGGCAATATTTCGGATTTAAACCCAACGCCATAAGGGAACCATAACATTAATGAGGTAATCGCCGTAAAGAGGACGGAGCGGTCACAGCCGGGGTGCACGGCGCAGCGGCGCCGGGTGGAAACCTGCGGCCCCGCAGCGAAAAGCTCTACCGAGAGGCCAGACAACGTTAAAGATCACAGTAATAATAATAATAATAATACATTTTATTTAGTGGTGCCTTTCTGGACACCCAAGGACACCTTACAAAAATCAGTTAAAACATTGACAGATAAAATAATCTAAAAACAACAGGACATGACAGAAACATATTTGTACAGACACATATGATGGGTGATGATGAGTTCTAGAGAGAGTAGGCCAGTTTAAACAGGTGGGTTTTCAGGAGGGATTTGAATGATGTGATATTGTCGGACTGCCGGATGTGTGGGGGGAGTGAGTTCCATAACCTGGGAGCAGAGCAGCTGAATGCCCTGGCTCCCATGGTGCTGAGGCGTGAGGTGGGGGTGGTCAGAAGTCTGGCTGATGATGAGCGGAGGGAACGGGAGGGAGTGTACTCCTGGAGGAGGTCTGTGAGGTAGGTGGGGGCGAGGTTATGGAGAGCTTTGTAGGTGAGCAGAAGGTTTTTGTAATCGATCCGGGATTTAACAGGGAGCCAGTGCAGCTGGATGAGGATGGGGGTGATGTGGTAAGCGCTCTAAAGATGTTGACCGTCATCTTTTCTTGTGAAAATGTCCGGTGTAATCAGTAACACCGGTGTTGTCACAAGTTTATTAACTGGTGGGAAAATTTCTACACCATGACATCCCTAACAATGAACTGAAAATAAGAATTGTGTTTTTGTTACCTTAGAATGAGCCGTTTTCTATCTACATACGGAGCGGGGCCTCTCTTCACAGAGCCGGCCGCCATGTTTCTACAGTAGCCCAGAACACTGTGTTAACATTTCCTGCTTGGGCCGGAGTCGATTACGTTACTCACTCTGGAGTTAACCTCGGTCACTCCACTCAGCCGCCGGGAGACAAGACACAGTAAACTTCTGTTGGTCTTGAGGAGCTGCAGCATTTATTTTTGCACAAACTACAAATCAAACTACATTCACTTGATATTCTCAAAGCTAAACTAACTCTGTCTTCTGTTTCACTATCTCACTTGCTCGCTCACACACATCCGCCACCGCATTCTCTCTCTCTTGCTTCTCCACTCACCACCCACATACACACACACACACACACACACACACTCTCTTACAACAACTGGCTATAGAGAGGGCCATTTGCATTTTTGTGTCAGCCACTGTAGTTCTCCCAACACGCTTGGCACACGGGAGAAGTTATAGTTGGTTGCAATCTGCAACCTCACAGCTAGATGCCGCCAGATCTTACACACCGGACCTTTAATGTAAAAGCAGGATTTTCCTGATGTAGTTGGTTGAGGTGGAGCTCATTTTGAACTATTTTGAATCGGACTGCAGCTAATGATTATTTTCATGACGGATTAATCTGATGATTATTTTCTCGATAAATCGATTGATTGTTTGGTTTGTAAAAATTCTGAAATTGGTGAGAAATACCGTAACAGTTACCCAGAACCCATTCACAATGACTGAAAATAAATTGAAATTATGAAACTCATCAAAAAGAAATGCCGCAAATCCTCACATGTGAAGCTGGAGCCATGAAATGTTTCATGAAAAATTACTGAAACGATTATCAAAATATTTGCCGATTAATTTTCTGTCAATTGACTAATTGATTTATCAACTAATTGTTTCAGCTGTACTTGTCTACTGCATCCAAGCAGGATCAAAACGTAGTCAATAAAGATATTGTGGCATGGAGTAGTGTGCCGGCGTTACCTTTTTCTTTAATAAGAGGAGTACTGCCACTTATTTTTTTCCACTTGTAGCACTGGTACTTGCGTAATAGTTACATTCCACCACTGGAATAATTATATAGGGATAAATGAATCCTCTGACGACTATGAATGTCTGTACTAGATTACACTGGAGACTGACATCTCATCATCACGTCTAGAGCCCCCTACTAAAAATCCCACTGACATCTAATGGAGCGGGAGGACGATGGTGTTGTTTTTGGCAGCAGCCCAAGTTGCCTCTCAATCTTCATTACTAATAATACCTTCACGTCAGACTCTCCCGGTGAGTCACCTGTGTGAGCTAATCAAATAAGCTGTCACTTTTGAAACCTCAGGACCACGATATCGAACTGTCATGTCTGTCAACACGAGTCTGGTGACGCTCTAGTGGGCTGAAGAGTGCTCGTCATCATCTTCATCAGCATCGCTGCATGACGCTCTGCACATTTCTGATGTAGTGATGATGGTTTGAAATGATCATCTATGTGGCTTTAAAAAAGTACAGCCTTTAAATAGTGTTTCAAGTACTATAAAGGAGAGGAGTCCAAGGCGCTCTTCTGGCAAAAAAATAGAAAGCCGTTATTCAATTGTCTATATCATGATGAAATGCTAAAAACAATGCTGGTACATGTAAGATTGGATTAACAACCCACGCGTAGCGGCACAAACAGTCTTCTTCAGGGTTTCAAGAACTGTTCTTAAGCACAATTTTGACACACTTGTACTTTACTTAAGTATTTCCATTGTATGCTACTTTATACTTCTACCCCAGCACATCTCAGAGGGAAATAAGGTATTTTTACAATATTTTGAAAATTCGCAGCAACAACAGAAAGATATTATGGCAATGTAATCTGTTATTTCCGTAAATATTAATGTTTATGGGATGTCAAACATGACTCAATGTTTAGAAGCCAACTCCCAAAATGCAGTATATACAAGTATTTAATAACATAAAAATAAAACCATTAAATTGAACTGAGCCATAGTGAGAGTGTCGAGGTGACAAAGACAAACAGAGTAAAGGTGATAAATTAACACTACTAGTTTATTTGAGGACACTAATGACCAAATAAATGTAGCAAAATAACTGATAATTTTTATTTCACTACATTTATTTGACACTTATAGTTACTAGTTATTTTTTTTTACATACAAAATGATATACTTATATGATATGCAGTACTACATTATACTATTAATCCACCCAGTATTATACAAAGTATCTAAAATTTGCACCACATTGACGAACTACTAGGGATGCACCGATCTGACTTTTTCAGTCCCAAAACCCATACCTGATACCTGGGCTTTGGGCATCAGCCGATACCGAGTACCGATCCAATACCAGTGTTTAATTAATAAGCTGTATGCCTCACTGTGTGGAAGTGACTGGAATCGTTCTTTTATGTGTAAGGCAACATCAGGCTTGACTTAATCATCGCTTTCTTAACTTTGTAAAACAAAATGTAACAAATAAATACATAGATATACATTTATTGAATTGTTATTTGGTGCATCCCTACAAACTACAACATTAAAATTTTGTTAGTGTTAAAAATGGAATAATATAATATTACATAATAATATAAAACTTTGAAATGAGCAATTCTGTATACTCAAGTAAAGTACAAGTACCTCAAAATTGTACTTAAGTACAGTACTTGAGTAAATGTACTTAGTTACATTCCATCACTGAGGTGCAACATCAAACAGATGGACTCAGAAATGTAAAGCACATCCACATTAGATGTCCTTCCATCAGGAATAAATTTGAGGTGGCGAAAAGCAAGAAATAATTGGAGGAACATGGCCACGAGATTTGACACCAGTGGCCCAAAATAGCCGCTCTGCCCTTCTGTGGATCGCCACGCTAACAAAATCCATCTCCGTCTCACATCCGAGGCCACAAATATGAGATGACAAGGCTGCACGGCGTCTTCGTTCCACTTCACAGGAAAGATTGTCGCCACAGGAAGTGCTGCACAGAGACGACGTCGTCTTTAACGAGACGTTTTTTGTTTTCACTCTCCTTGTCCTCTACGAGGATTACCGGCATTATTGTATTGATTGACCCTGGCTCTGAATGTGTCAGATAATTATTGAACTACTTATTATTATTCAATCAGCCTCACTTAAATTCACTTTTATGTGGCATGACTCAGAGTGTTTTATTAGGAAATCTCAGCCGGCAATGAAGGCCAGGAGACAGCCAGCAGGATGTTGTTGGAACGAAGCACCCGGCTGTGAGAGTAAATCTGCCCATGAACAGGCCTGGTGAAGATTAAACACTGTGACAAGCTCAGTGGACAAGAGAGAAAAGATGAAGAACTGTAGCCTCTGATAAATTAAAGGTGCTCTGTATGATACCCAGAGCTTTAATATACTGTAGGAGCAAACAAGTATGTAAAGATATAGAGGAGTAATGTCTACATGAGCAGAGAATGAAGTCTCTCTCCTTTTGTGTGTGTGTTGCAATCCGGGCTTCCCCGCGCTTTGTTGACATAGCCGGGTCGGCTTTAAGTGCATGTGAGCGTGCCCCACTGGCTAGCTCATGGTTGCCACTCTGTCCCGTACTCATACAGCGGTTACAGCTGATAACGTTGCGTAAGCATAGCGCCCAGCCTCCGGTTCCCTCCCCAGGTTAACACTTTTAGCTTTGTCAGCACTGTTGCCCACTGTTAGCACCGTTAGCAAAGAGTATAGAAGCAAATAGGCGAAACTCTGGTGCTTTTTTGACAATGGCCGCTTTTGGACTGAAAACACCAATGAGTCCATAGCCATGGATGTATAAATAGATGTCTGTAAATCAGCCTATTAGACAATCTATTTGGTAACCCTTTCCTCTAAAAGTATCATATATGTTAGTTGGAGTGACCCCAGGATAGCCAACATCAACCTTTAAAGTAGAGGATGACGGAGAGTGGATTTTTAAAGGCCGATATAATAACGATAGTTTGGAGCAGGAAAAGCAGATAGCCGATTAATTGGCCAATATCTTCTTTCCCTCTGTAGCAGCCTAGTCGATTACTTGTGCATACGGTGTTTTTAGTTAATAATAATATTTTTTTTATCACTCCAAATAATAATTCTCTTACGAATTTATAATTCGTAAGAGAATATCCTGAAGTATGATTTGGTGGATTACGTCGTTGGAATATGTTCTATTTATTTACAATGGGCGATGCGCCGTTCTGTGGCGTATGACTGGCCAGGACTACTTCTGTTGCGCGTCTCGCGTCGGTGATGAACGTCCCCGCCTGACTGGTGGTGGCTGTGCAGCCCTTGGCCAATATCAGAGCCCAGTTCCACCGATAATGACTTTGTAAAACGTACCTTTACATTAAAGGTACAGTGTGTAGGATTTGGCGGCATCTAGTGGTGTGGTTGCAGATTGCAACCAACTGAGTACCCCTCCGCTCACTCCTCTCTTTCCAAGGCTGCAGTAACGTGAGCCGCGGAGTGCAAAAGCGCGGGAAATGTCGTTTGCTATGCTCGGAGACCATCCTTACCATAATAACACTACTTGAGGAACAACGGAAGTCAGACGGCGGCTGGCGGTACCACGGTTTTACGCTCTGCGTCTCACGTTACCACAGTTTCACAAGTGTGTCAGAGAACTACATTGGACTTCAGGTAACGTAAAAACATGAAAGGCTCTCTCTAGTGCCAGTGTTTGGTTTGTCCATTCTGGGCTACTGTAGAAACATGGCGGAGCAACATGGCGGACTCCGTGAAGAGGACCCGCTCCCTATGTAGATATGAAGGTCCTATTCTAAGCTAATGAAAACACAACAAATCTTAGTTTCAGGTGATAATACCCTGAAGAAAACATAGTTATGAATACTATATTCCATTTCTGCTAATATATTCCGCTAATTGTTGCACACTGGCCCTTTGAGATAAACTCTACTGACACTCATTAAGAAAAATGTGCAAGGTGTTAATAAAAACAGATAAGTATACATATTTTATTAAGAAGGAGGAGGGGAGAGGGAAATAAAAAAAAATTATAGCAAATGTTGCAGAGGAGGTCTTTTTATTCAACAACTGCTGGATTACTGCGAGCAAAACACTCTCCACTACTGAGCAGCCAAAAGTAAACGGAGCAGCTCCCAAGTGTGAATTTAATGCACTGTATGAATGTGAGGAGGTGGGCTGCTGCTGAAAGAGAGAATATGCTCTGAGAAAACGATGCCTGGTTAGAAAACTGAGAAATGTTAAAGCACCTCAGGCAACAACTCTCCCAAGCAAAGAAAACCTTGAGTCATGGAAATTCTGTGGAAGAGAAACAGAGAAATGGCTAAGGTAAAGAGGTAGAGAGAACTGAGCAATATGTTTCTAGACACTCGGAGGCTGCGAAATGAGACGGAGGTCATGGTTACGCTTCACTGCAGCGCCCGCATTGTGCTGAGGAATGATGCTCGTCTGCACCCTCGCCAAGCATTACACAACTATATTCTCCATCTCTGGACCTCGCTGAATCACCCGGCCTTTGAAATTACTTGACTTGCCATTTTTTTGAAAAGACAATTTGTCATTTTGTATTTCTGTAGATAAAAGGCAGGGAGAGAGTGAGATCAGAGGACGCAGAAACAGAGGAAAAGATGGGGTTTTTTCTGCTCGTTAATGGAGGTGATTCAAAGTCTGATTCTGTAATAAAAGATTGTTATTAAGTTACTGCAGATGATAATATTTGAACAAGTTTGCTACAAAGATGATTGAGTTGAAAGGACAGCATTCAGATGTTTGACATTTGGCTCATTCTTTTATCTTTAATGCTTTAACGCTGAGTGAGTTTATGGCTGAAGGTGCGGTTTGGATCAAACAAGTGGGCTACCTCCAGGTCTGAAAAGTGAAGCCAAAGCGGAAGTGCCTTAAACTTGCATTATTTTTAATAAACAGCAGGGGGCGATGGCGTTGTCCGGTCTGGGTGTTGTCCACGTTTTCGTCTTGCAACTTTAATACTTTCACTGTGTGTTTTCGGTTCATGAAAGTTAATGATAACCTTTTGGGTCGCCTAAAAATGTTTTATTCAGTGTTTGGTTGCTCCACCTTCTTGTGTCACTTCAGGTTGCAAAAAACCAAGGTGGCGACCACAAAAAACCAAGATGGCGACAGCCAAAATGAGGAACCCGAGTCTTCAAAAGTTCACAAACCATTGGGTGACGTCACGGTGAGTACATCCACTTCTTATATACAGTCTTTGGATCAAACTCTTCTGTTTTAATGACATTATAGCTAGAAACTACCAACTGTATTCCTCTGTTTTGGCTCGCTTGGCTGACTTTGGCTGCATTCGTGTGTAAACAGGAAGTTTGTTTTTGAAAAGTCGAATTATTGAATTTTTTTCAAATATAAAAATACAGCATGATAGGAAAATCATCCCAGTCTGTCTGACTCTGACCTTTACAGTGCAAAAATTATAAAAAGGATAATTTAATGGTTTGTTCTTAAAATTGTAATTTTAGAAAAGTTATTGTCGTTGTATTGCTGCTTACAGTATTTCAAGACAACATTTAATACGACTGTATTAGAGAGGTTTTTCTTGTGGGAAACAAACGGGTAAACAATAAAAAGGAAAAATCTTGCTCAAAATAAGCTATCAGTACCAAAGCTCACATAGCATATTGACAACAGGTATCGAAAACTTTAAAATCCAGTTCCACATTCAAGAATTAGAAATTAATCTTACCTCATCGTACTTGCAAGCAAGATCTGCCAGGCTGCTGGTTTCACCCAGTAGACTGAGATCCAGCTCACTGGGACCTGAAGACAGAACCAACAGAACAATCATCAAACTCTGACGCTACTGTTCATTCACTTCAAATGACTCATTCCTTAAAGGAAATCCCACGAGTGTCAATCATTTGAATTTGAAGTGTGTAAATAAAGATTATTTTAGATTTGCTTTAGTGAATAAATAAAAAATGTGTTTGGTCTATATTTTAAAAGTTTCACTCAGGCAACATTGATTTTCATTTGTCTTCCAGGCAATTTAGTTGCTGCCACATTGCATCTCAACACGGCGACGGCTGAGTCAGCAGCTGGCAGCTAATGAACAAATAATTGTTTGATGCTAACTTAATGCTCTGAATATCATATAGAGCACCCTTAACACATGCCTTCTACATTCAAATAATATAACTAATGGTTATTTTCATTTTCTAACATTTATGTATTTATACATTTTGTGTGGTGGTTTTATGCCTTTACTAGACAGTGATAGTGGAGAGATATCAGGAAGACAAAGATACAACAGTCAATATTGTTTAATTTTAGGTCTGTCAAAGTTAAAGCGACTATAACGTGTTAACGCAAATTTGTTTTAACGCTACTTGAGGTTGTAGCGGGGTCAGTTTTAAAGCTAGAGTGAAGATACTGGCATCATAGGAAACTAGAAAACCTAAATCCATTGGTGTCAACCATGTCGTGCTAGCTTGTTGTGAAGGAGGATAGATAACGCTCCAAACTTGTGTCAACGTTTGGCGAGGAAAAACTGGCATGGCGATTTTCAAAGGGGTCCCTTGACTTCTGACCTCAAGATATGTGAATGTAAATGGGTTCTATGGGTACCCAGGAGTCTCCCCTTTACAGACATGCCCACTTTATGATAATCACATGCAGTTCGGGGCAAGTCATAGTCAAGTCAGCACACTGACACACTGACAGCTGTTGTTGTCTGTTGGGCTGCAGTTTGCCATGTTATGATTTGAGCATATTTTTTATGCTAAATGCAGTACCTGTGAGGGTTTCTGGACAATAATAAATATATACATACATTTGCATAAAGCAAGCGTATTTGCCCACTCCATGTTTATAAGAATTATTAATTATTAAATACTTGACAAATCTCCCTTTTAAGGTACGTTTTGAACAGATAAAAAACGTGCAATTATTTTGTGATTAATCACAGTTAACTATGGACAATCATGCGATTAATCACAATTAAATACTTGATTCAATTTACAGCCCTGATTAATCTATTTTTTTTTTCTCAATTAATTGTCTAAAATTTCAACAAATAGTAAAATGCGTAACGCAATTTGTCTTGGAGCCCAAGGTGATGTCGTCTGATAGCTGTTTGTCCAACCAACAGTCCAAACCCCAAAAGACATTTAGTTTACAATGATATCTACCTTTAATATTTTACTGTACGGCAAATTCCTCATGTCGTCCTCCCACCCTTCACTAGTAGACGGTATGATCACATTATGCTGTTTGAGGTGTGTTCCCACATCATGTATTTACCCAAAACCTCTAAGAAAAGGGAAGATGGGCGCCTGGGTTAGCTCAGTTGGTAGAGCGGGCGTCCATGTATTAAGGCTTGGTCCTGACCGCGGCGGCCCGGGTTCGAATCCGGCCTGTGGCCCTTTCCGCATCCACTCTCTCTCTCCCCCCTTTCAAGACTCTATCCACTGTCCTGTCATAAAAATGGAAAAATGCCCCCAAAAAAATAACTTAAAAAAAAGAAAAAGAAAAGGGAAGACACCTGCAGCATATCACTGACTCTCACAGACGCCAGATCAGTGAAAGGAATAACTAAAAAATTAATATAAGGTATCACACAGTAGAAATAAGGTGGATAAAACAGAGAAAAGCACCAAATCCTCACATTTAAGAGGCGGGGAAACAGAGAATCATCAGCATTTTGCTTGAAAAAAGATTGATTTTCTTTTTCTGATTTATTTTTCTTTCTTGAAATTTTTTTTAATTGTGAGTAAAATTTGTGTCTGGAAAATGTAAACAGAAATCTTATAACAACTCATTTAAGATGAAACATGAGAAAATCAAAAATGTTTCTTGGATCGTTGTTTCAGCAGATCGTTAAAAAGAAAACCATAATGTTATTAATGTATTATTAATATAAAGTATGTACGGTTAACTGTCACGGCCAAATCAAATTACAATAGATATATGCCTCTACTGTATACAGTATATTTCATGATCTCGTTACATTAGAGCGCATTTAGTCTCGTGTACCACTATAACACGCAGTACCACAACAAACTTCCAGATGTAAACATGCAGCTGCACATCTGCATTTTGAGAAAAATAAAATATCCCCAAATCAAGCTTAATTTTGTCCTAATAAACACCTGAACCTGAACTTTCTGTTGTCAGAAAGCAACAAAGAGGGTGATGCTGGGATAAACTCTTCACCCATAGCATCTTCATCCCCTTCCTCGGAGGAACTGGGTCGTGAATAACACTTCCCCTCGGCAGATTTTTTTCCCCCGCACGCCAGAGCTCCTCCTGAACGAAGAACTGGGTTAGATTCTGCAAGGTGCAGCTTCAAACGTTTAGGCAGATTCCAGAGAGACGGCTGCTGTGCATTTCTTACATTCATTATGTTAAAAAGCGTCAGAATGCACAGAGAAGATCAGAGCTGCATTCTCTCTGCAGTTCACAACTTAAAGAGTCAGCAGCATGTCAGAGTGCAGAGGGGCTGAGGTGTGACAGTGTGGAGATCTTTGTTGTCGCTGTTGAGACCAGTTATGTCAGGTGGCCGAGGCTGCTGTCGTCAGTAACTCCTCAGTTTGATCCACATAATTACAGACTGAGGATGGAGGAGAGCGGCAGCACTCTCCTCTCTCCTGGGGGAAATGTGGCGCTAGAAGCAGCACATGGCTACGAGGCAATTTCTCTTGAAGGGTTTGCTGTAACTATAATCTATTTTTAATAGGGCTGTCAAAGTTAATGCAGTAATAACGCGATAACACAAATTTGTTTTAACCCCATTAATTTCTTTAACACATTAAGATAACTTGCGATTTAGCCCGGCCACTATTCAATATTTTGGAGGCTGTAGCGGACTCAGTTTAAAAGCTACGTAAGTAAAGATACTGGCATCACATGAAACTAGAAAGCCATCCATCCATTGATACCAACGCCGAGCCCCTTCAACCTGTGAATCTGACGGTTGTTATGCTGAGTTATCTTCAGCACGACTCTCCAATTGTTCCATTCATTTTGATCATTTTCTCTTTGAGGCCTGTTTCCTCAAAGAGATGATTAAAAATTGATTTTTTTAAAAAATGTACCTTCACATGTGTTCAACTTTCCATAAAGCGGGTGCAGCTGTGCATCTGGTTATTTGTCTTACCACACCTGAGCAGTAACGGTATCACTGTCAAATGAATTGTGATACCATTGTAACTACAACAGAAACATAACAATGAGACCATCACCAGGCTGGAAGGTGGGCTCTATCTACTGCCTTTGGTGTTATTGGCGCTTGAGATTCTCAACATTTCGACCACTTTTTGGAACAATATTTGCTCCCTTTTCTCCTGATTCTTCCATCAGCATTTCATTTGGTCTTTATCAAACATTAAAAGACTTCAGGCTGCCTCATTAGGAAAAAACCTGTAACGGTAAACATGTCATATGAACTTATTAAGGCTGTCAAAGTTAGCGCGATAATAACGTGTTAACGCAAATTTGTTTCAATGCAACTAATTTCTTTATTGCATTAACGCAACTTGCAATTTTTTTAGGTTGTAGCATGTCATACTAGCTTGTCGTGAAGGAGGTTAAATATCGCTCCAAAGTTATGCTACATTTTGGCAAGGAAAAACTGTTATGGCCATTTCCAAAGGTCCTCTCTGACCTCTGACCTCAAGATATGTGAATGAAAATGGGTTCTATGGGTACCCACGAGTCTCCCCTTTACAGACCTGCCCACTTTATGATAAAGACATGCAGTAAAATGCAGTACCTGTGAGGGTTTCTGGACAATTTTTCATTAATTGTTTTGTGTTATTAATTGATTTCCAATAATAAATATATACATACATTTGCATAAAGCAATATTTGTTCACTCCCATGTTGAAAAGAGCATTAAATACTTGACAAATCTCCCTTTAAGGCATTATGAACAGATACAAAATGTGATTAATTTGCGGTTAAATCGTGATTAACCATGGACAATTATGCGATTAAATATATTTTGGATTGACAGCCCTAATTTTTAAATTTCACGTTTTGTGTCCTGCAGCTTTTCCTTCCACTTTTCTATATCAGAAGATTGAAGCAATTTCACCTGATCTCTGAGTGGGGTGTGTGATTCAGATTTCCGTTTTTTCTTACGTGTATTTAAGAACTTAATGGTGCAAAAATAATCCTTTCAAATGCACCCCACTCAGGGTGTTTTTCTTTTTATTCCTGGGTGGAACACCTATTGTGAGACTCCATTACAGGAAACATATGCAGCAGAACATCTTGACAAATGTACAGATGTCACGCTGCTCTTAAATGCATCTCAAAGTGCAGCTACATGAGTGCTGTATGGAAGTGGATTCATGATGGGGAGCTCTCTCAGTCAATCATGCTCCAAATGAGGAAAAAAAAAGATCTTTTCTGTAAGGTTTTTTCATTCCTATGGGGGTAATCTATTATCTTAAGAACAATATAACGATATTTTACTACATGATCGTTTAGTACAAATACATCGGCTTTGAGTGATCATTTCTCTGTTGCTCAACTCTCTCATTTCTCATTTCTCCCAGGATCTATTTTTGAGTTTTTGCAGACTTTATGCAACTCAAGTGGTATAAGTACACAGTTTTTCTCAGTCTGTATTTCAGGGTCCTGTCATGAAGCACACTGCTGTCAAGTGTGTCAGGTAGCTGTCGAGTAGCACGAGACAATTTTGATGTCAAGGATCGCTGTGAATGTGAGCCTGAAAAAAAAAAAAAAGCTGACAAACTTGTGTAATAATCATGCCACATCCAAACTGTCCCTACTCGTCCAATAACAGCTCTCTTCTGATCAAAATAACGCTGTATCTAAACAGATTTCCTCCTCCTCAACTATTTTGAGGAGCCATATGTCGTCTCATGGTGATTCTGCTCCTCCTCACACGAACCTCAGTTTCCTTCTGAGTGACTCTGTCGTGGCAAATCTGCTCCCTTCATCACAAAATTACCATTTTGGTGTAGAACACAAAAGAAGAAAAATAGCTGGTAATTTGATTGGTCGTCACTAATAATCAATTCATGACATAATGTATTCCTCCCAGTTCCTACGCAGCTTCCTGCTGTGCTGCAACTGTGCCCGAGCTGACAATGAACCGCAAGCACAAAAACAAGCCAAGTCAAGTTTATTTATAAAGCATAAAAGCACAAGTTGTTCTTAGAGGGCTTTATAATCTGCACAGTTTGCAACAACCTCTCTCCGTAGACCCTCAACGCAGACCGGAAGGATTAAAAAAAAAAAAAAAAACACCTCAATCAGGCAAAAACAGTAGAAGAATCTTAGAAAAAGCAACAAAGGAGTGATTCTTCTTCCAGAAAGATCACATTTAAAACGTGATGTCGCACAAATTTCCATCAGTACACTGCACTTTATTCACCAAATTCATTAAAAGACCAGTGTGTAACAATTAGGGAGATCTATTGGCAGAAATGAAATATAAAATGAATAAATATGTTTTCATCAGTGTATAAATCACCTGAAAATAAGAATTGTTGTGTTCTCGTTAGCTTAGAATGATCCGTTTATATCTACATAGGGAGCGGGTCCTCTCCAAGGAGTCCACCATGTTGCACCACCATGTTTCCAGCCCAGAACGGACAAACCCAACTCTGTTAACTTTTCCTGCTTGGGCCGGAGTCGATAACATTACAAGCTCCCGTTGCCGCCGCTCTCTCTCTCTTGCTTCACCACTCACTTCCCACGTACACACACACTCTATGCAATGGCTCTGCTCTAAATGGCTCTAGAGAGGGACATTCGTGTTTTTGCGTTGGCCACCGTAGCTCTCCAACACGTTTGCCACATGGGAGAGGCTTCATTTAGTTGCAATCTCCTCACCTCACAGCTAGATACTGCCAGATTCTACACACTGGACCTTTCAGAGTTGTATGACGTGTTTTCATTTTTGATAGATTTGCATTGAAGCTCACACTGGTCTGCACTCTGCTGTGTGTGCTTATCAAACAACAAACAGTACTGAAGAGGAACCAGAAGTCAGAAATCCTCATTGAAATCCCATTGACATTTATAACTAATCTAAATGCAGCCTTGGAATGGAGCCTTTCTATACATGCTAAGCTTGGTTCGCTTCGTATGTCTAGATAAGGACATTTTTCCTGGCCAACAAATAGTCTGGAACATAACCTCTCGTAAAACAGTTGTTTTGTGTTGATTAGTGAGCTGTAATAATAATAGCTTTATTCATAGAGCAATTTTGAGCAATATTACACAGCACAAATTTTTGTCTTTTTATTTTGCTAATTTAATGGTCTGGCTCCGAAGAATGAGTGACACACCTGCGAGATTATATCAGCAATTGCTTCTTGTTGGGCTGACAGTGGCAGGGTTTGAAAATGTTAACATACCGCCCAACCCAAGGCTGCAGTAAAGTATATATACAATATACATCCCAAGAGCTCCAAAACAACACAACGACAAAGTAAAGACATTAATCCCTTAAATATCTGATGGCCCGCCGGCGGGCCTGGCTGCTATTCTGTCTTTCAGAGGTTGTTGCGGGCTGAGTGTTCAAGCTAGAGTGAAGATACTGGTATCATATGAAACTAGAAAACCTAAGGAATCCATTGATTACTTAGCTAGCTAGCTTATTGGGAAGATTGCTGAATAATGCTACAAAGTTATGCTAAATTTTGGCAAAGAAAAACTGGTATTGTGATTTTCAAAGGGGTCCCTTGACCTCTGACCTCAAGATATGTGAATGTAAATGGGTTCTACGGGTACCCACGACATGCCCACTTTATGATAATCACATGTAATTTGGGACAAAAAAACATGCAGCTTCTTGAATGCAGAATAAATGTGTAATTTTTGCCTGTTCTAAAATGGTGTATTTGAATATTTTTGCATATTGGGGTCCCTGGAGATCCAATGAGCCCAATTGTATTCATGTGTGATGATGTTAGTCCCCATAGTAGCCCTTTCATTGTAGTGAGACCATTTTTTGAAACTTGACGTCACTGTATAAAATGACCTGTGGCTACTTCTAGGATAATCACAGCCTCATGAAACTTTACAACCACAAACTAGAGACCTAGAGCATTCAGAGGATGGATGGCTTTCCTAGGTAGATTGACAATAAGGGGGTTTCTGAGTAGTTCTCAGAACAGAAGTGCTCGCCATCTAATCTTGCAGAAATCTCAAAATATTGAACGTTTTTTTAAACCTAATCACAGCACGGCTTTTTCTATGGTGTTCCTCAAGGTCTTGGTGTCTCAATGTGGTATTTTGGAGTTTTTTTTTTCAATTCTCGAGTGGTAAAAAATTGTTAAATTTAGCAACAAATCTGTGTAACAAATGGTATCAACCCAAAAATTGAAGCAACAACTTATGAAACATAGTAGGGGCATGGGAATGGCCATCACAAACTTATATCATCATGTTCTACGCTCTTATACACTTTCACAATATATTTTAATTGATTAATTAATTTATCAATACATTTTTATTTCTTATTAATGACAAGAACAACTTGACACAAAGTGCTGAGCTTTCAGATGATGTACACCACTTCTATGTGACATATACTGTTGACTTTTTTATCTACTCCTGAACATCCCCTGTCCCCCCCACCCCTACCCCTCTAAAAAAGAGGGCGGAATGGTAAGGAAGGTTAAGGATCTCCTTTTCCAACTGATTCCCTGAAAATATAAAATGTCCTAGAGTAAAACAGTTTTGATCAGCCTTTGCTCTACCAAAGATGTGGGATGTCTGTGCTGCGTTGGAACCATTACACCCACACTTTATTATGATGAACAATAATGACAGCTTTGCAACCCAAAGCAGGCAGATTTTGCCAGCTCGGTTCTGTGCCAACGTTAACTAAAACCTTCATGGTCTTCTATCATTTTATGAAATCACTGCAGAAACACCTACAGAGCGCCGACTGATCGTATCTTTTAAACCGACATGAGGCTGTCTCAGTCGGGGCTGTGGAGGTGTCTGGCACATTTTTTTAAAACGGTAAATGATCAGGTTTTACACAACACGTATGTAGTCTCCATGTGACTGATCAAAGACCGACTCTAACCTTGTTGATTCTGTAATTCTCACAAAGCGTGGCTAACACTGCTTCACTGGTTGCTATGCCAACTCTTGTGGTAACCAGGGAGCTGGTGGGTGATGTTTTTTTTTTCTCTTCTTGTATATGTGGATTATTTTGGAGAAGCATTTCTACACTGAACACATGATGCAGCTCTTGAAAGCAATAAAACCCTCGAGGCTGTTCTTTGCTGTCGGAATTTTGATGCATATCTATTGCATCACATTTCATCACTATTTGGCCTGTAGCTACTGTAAATAATGCCTTTCACTACATTATACATACACACACAGAAGTAGCCTATACATGGAACACACTCTAACATAATGTTTTCTTTATTTGTTATAACTTGGCCTTGAAAGTTATCTAATTGTGGCTGCATCTCGTAAGCAACATTTACTACCATTTACACAGTGTAGAAATACTCCATTACAAGTAAAAGTCCTGCATTCAAAATTCTACTTAAAGGGACTGTTTATAACTTTTTAAGCGTATAAATGTACCGGGCTCCGCTGCCTGCTTTGCCTTCACTATCACAACGCCCACGTTCTCACTGTCTCGCTCAACCTCTAGAAGTGAACGCGCGCTCACTCCACACTGCAGGAGAGTTAGTTTAGCTCTGAGAATATCTAGTGAATGTACAGTGGACGTTTGTGCAGAAATAAATGCTGCAGCTCCTCCAGACCAACAGAGGTTTCCCGTGTCTTGTGAAGTGACGGGGCGCCGCAGCGAGAAACGTTATTGTCTCCAACCAAAACTCCGGTGTCTCCCTGCGGGCGCATTCGGGAAGCGATAACGTTTCTCTTCCTGCTTCAGCCCCGGCACCGACCTGCTTTTCCTGCTTCGAAAAGCCAACACTAGGATCAGCAGCGATTCATGGAGAGACCTTCGTCTGGTCAGCTAACATTACTGCCAAGCAGCTGAAATATAGAGTGATATTGTGGTTTTAGCTGACGTGTGTCGTCTCACTGTTTTGAGCGATGCTCGTTCAGGTATATTTAAAGTGAGCAAGCGCGAGCCCGACGCTGACTTTCGCTGACTTTACGGCCACAGGTGTCGCTGTTAACAAGCAATTCTGAAAGTTACAAATAGTCCCTTTAAGTAAAAGTATTGGCATCAAAATGTACTTAACGTACAAAAAGTAAAAGTACTCAATATCCATTTTATATATCATTATAATTTTGATGCCTTGAATATTGCAGCTAGTAAAGTTAGGGCATCTTTTAATCACTTTATTTATCAATAAAGTCTATCCAATCTTAAACTATAATAATACGTAATCAATTTGTTGATTCTATTTTGCATTATTAATCTAAATCTGCAATGTCACTAGTGACGAAATCTTTAAAATAAATGTAGTGGATTAAACATTTGCCTCTGAATTGTTGTAGAAGTATAAAGAAGAAGAAAATGGGAATACTCAAGTAAAGTACCTCAAAATTGTTTTTACTGTACTTTGTTATTTTCCACCACTGCATTTACAGCACTATATACAGATAACACAAAATAAGCAACTGTGTCTATACATGATATTCACATATTGGATGATATTGGAGGAAATATAAAGCTGCCTTGATTGTTTTTTTTATCAGCACTACAACAAATATATCTGCAAATCGTCTTAACTTACCTAATTTAAACCTCTATTAGGTTGTAATATTGCCCAAGATGAGCTTACTGAGGCTAATATATAGGGGTGTAAGAAAATACTGATACACATGAGTATCACAATATTATGTGTTGTGAAACTGTATCGACCAATCCAATTGCCTGCCCGCGAGCCTGGCCGCTATTCGATCTTTCGGAGGATGCAGCGTGCTCCATTGGTACCAACAGTGTCATGCTAGCTTGTTGTGAAGGTGGCTGAATAACGCTCCAAAGTTACACTAAATTTAGTTGAGGAAAAACTTTTGTTTCCAAAGGGGACCCTCTGATCTCAAGATATGTGAATGAAAATGGTTGCTATGGTTACCCACGAGTCTCCCCTTTAAAACAATGCCCACTTTATGATAATCCTATGCAGTTTTGGGCAAAAACAGTTTTTTGCATGCAGTACAAATGTGTTATTTTTGCATATGGTGTATTTCTGGTGTGTTCTTTATACTATGACAGTTTTCCTAAAATTAGAATTTAAAAATCGCAATATATCGCAATATATTGAATCGTTACCCCTATATCATGATATGTATCGTATCACCAGATCCTTGCCAATATACAACCCTACTATTATCTAGTTTAGCACTTTAGCACTGCCCATAAAAAATCTCTTGTGTCCCAGTTTAGTTTTATAAAATAAGTGTTCATCTTACCGGCTGCTGGCTCTTTGGAGGGAAACAGCTTGTTGTCCAAAGTCATGCTGATGTCACAGAAGACCTCCTCCTCGTCTCGGTCGGCATCCAGCTGAAAGGAGAACAAAACAGAAAATCAACTTTGATACTCTATTAGCTATTAGTTAGCTTTCTGACCTTTTAATTCTGTCCGCTTGACAGAAATGACGGCTGACATACACAGAAGTCACGACCTGAAACCTACGACATCCCAAACACAAACGGACATGCTCAGTCCGTTAAGCCGCCGTGACATCCAGAAAGAGACTCATTATAAGATCAAACATGAGGAACGAGCTCTGATGCCCGGGAGCTACACACTCCGGGTCATTTTGTATTCAACACAGACTGGAAGTTTTAATAACACTAGAGTAATTAGCCTCCCTTCTGTGTCAATGGGCCCCTTTCAGATTTTTCGGAGGCCGGCTGTCTTCCTTTTGCACGTACAGTACTCGCAAATTGACCGTGAAGAATCTGGTTTGTGAGCGAGCTAGAAGCTGATTGAAGCAGACTTCTCCTCCGTCCCTCTGCTCCTATCAGGGACGATGACAATAAGCTGACAGGCGACCTTGTGCACACAAAAGAAATTAACAGATTGGACATCATTTCCCGCTGCCTTCAGGTGTGTGATTCTCAGCAGCGTTACTTACTCGATATGTAAACTGAACAGAGAAATGAATGAAGCTGTGGTAGTGGAGGTCATATGGTGAAATGTAAGATAAGGATAGCCCACAACCAACAGCCAGCTTCCTCCTGGGGTTTCCATGGTAACATTATGTAAAAAAGGAGGCTGCTGTCTGATGAATGGGAGAATCCCCCTGAGCCTGAAGCCCTGTGAGTCCACCTGCAGAAGAGGAGCAGAGAGGATCAAACCGAGGATTCCCCCCGAAAACCCCTCAGACCTCTCGATGTGTCCGGCACCAGGAGAAGAGAAAAGTGACCGACCGCTCTCACACTGCAGCGTCTTAATAACCAAAAATGTGTTCCAACTTTGACAGAGAGGCTCCGTATAATCCATTTATATTTACAGGAAGCTTCCTGAGACTCTTCAGAGAGAGAGTGTCACTTTCTCAAGGACAGATTAGGAGCTTTAACTTTTTGGAGGAACGCTGAATGACTCAATGTCATCACAGACTGGCTGTTCAGGCAGAGGACGAGGAGTGGGAACTCGCAGCGCAGCACAGCAGAGTGTTTATAACAGAAAGCAAAGTGCTCTTGTCTCCTTTTATTAGGCTAATAATCAAAACAAATGCTGCATCCATGCTGAGCCGACTCATGATATGAAAATGTCGTGTCCACGCTTGAGTTTTCAGGTCATCCTGTTTTGGTTCAGCAAATATGAAAACCTGTTTTCTAAATCAGCTACTTACTGAGAGATATAGGGCCCTATTTTACACCTGGCGCTGAGCCGCGTTGCGCAATATTGATTGCTAGTTTCAGACCGACACAGGGACGCTCAGCAGCTATACTCCTCCTCAGTTAAATACAGTGACGGCACTGGAACAATATTTTCATTTATGTTAAGGAAAACACAAATCTAATCCTCTAATGGCATCTCCTCTCCCCTCTGTGCAAGTGTAGACGTAGGCTACTTCAAAGTTTGCTGACCCTCTCCCCCTAAATGGCGGCATTTTAGGCTGATGGATCCGCACGTTACGCTGCTCCGGAGGATTCCGCTCAGTCGGTCCGAGCCCCCCGTGGGTTTCATCAGAAAGTAATACAGTTTTCATTACTTATCAATACATGTTTATCTTATTTAGTCTAGTGCTTATTATCATATAATGAATTTTGGTTAAATAGGTTATCGGTACATTTGCTCGTATGCAGTCAAAGTGAGTTGTTGATGGGACAGAGGATGGGGAGACGGCGGAGGCAGAGAGTCCACTGGGCGAGCACCACATACATCTGCTCGCTTCTCCAATTTGCAGAATCCGCTTTTTAAATAGCAATGCGCCAGGTGGTGGTATGATTAATAAAGAGACTAAATACAACCCCTTTGTCCCTTGTGCTTTACTTGGAGGTGGACATGCCCTAAATGCACTTTAGACCATGCGCATGTTTTTTATCTGTCCAAAAAAAATCAAGCAAGGTAACAGTCCTTGTTTTCAACTTTGTGTAAATATAAATTCAGAGTAGCTATGCTGTATACTGAAACTATCATGACCGAGCAATCTCTAAACCATAAATAACCTCTGGCTTATAATGTAAATGTATGCAAATGCAGATCACGTGCCCTTCATAGCACTCAGTAAAGAAAACAGAACTTTAACCTCATTCTCAATTTAAAACAAATCACTTTTAACTGCTATTCAATTTCATTCGGCTTCAACCTTAACATGATTCTAAGGCTTGTCAATGAAATGTCAATCTACAGTAGTTGAGTCGTGTAGGGACTGTTTGTAACTTCTTACACGTATAAATCAATCCAGGTCAGTGTCCCATGCGCGCTCGCGTGTGGCTACGCTGTTCAGACTCAGACTCCAACACAAACTACACAGAAGCACCAAAACCGCAAAGTTCTATCGAGTGAAGCCCGTCTTGCAAAACAGTGTTTGCCGCGGTCGGAGGACGCGGGGGAGACCGTTGCTTTGGTCTCCAGGGTCGGAGTCTCTGCTGTACTCTGCTCATCTGCTCCAAAATTTAGCGTAAGTTTGGAGCGTTGATTAACCTCGCCGACATGCTAGTATGACATGGTTGGTACCAATGGATTCATTAGGTTTTCCAGTTTCATATGATGCCAGTATCTTCACTAGCTTTAAAACTGAGCCCGCTACAACCTAAAAATCGCAAGTTGTGTTAATGCGTTAAAGAAATTAGTGGCATTTAAACAAATTTGCATTAACGCGTTATTACCGCGTTAACTTTGACAGCCCTAATACATGTATTTAGGAAATTATTTGTGGAGTAAAAAAAATATTCTTAAAATTAACAGCAAAGGACAATCATGTTTACAGCCATTAATAATCAATATTATAATCGATGGGTGGAACACTTCAGAGGACTGAGGTGCATGCTTTTGTCAAATCACTATTCTACCTCCATGTACTGAACATATTTAAAGTATAACAATCTTTTATTATGAGGACCACTGATGGGGTGAAGCGAGGTAAAAGCCTTCATCCTCCCATCTCAAAGATCTCAAAGAAGGAGTAGGAGATTAAAGGAAGCAGAAAAAGCTTTGAGCAGCAGCTCCTTTCAAACTTTGCAACTTTTTTCAGTGTTTTCTGTTTGATCATCTGAATTAATTCATGCGAAGTTCTTCGAGAGTTTGAGCTAAAAGAGCTTCCCCCAGCACATCACAACAGCATTACACGTCAAGTTGTGTTGATGTTACGTAACGCTCATTGTTGTCGCTCAGAAGGGATGTAAAAAGATATGAATATAATAATTATAAAAGATGCAAATGGATAAAGGAAAAAACTATTTCAGGTTCTTCAGTCTTATTTTCAAAGCGAGAGATATCTTGATGTCTCTTTGTAACAAGAGGATAGTTCATACTGATTAGTTACAATGCGGGTATCTTATTTATATTCCAGGAATAATGAATACCTTGAAACCATCCCCGGAGAGATAGGACTCCCGGAGAGATGGAGCGAGGTGTCTTTTGTTTGTTTATATCTGCATGGTATCTACCAGCGTGTGGGAAGGAAGCTGGAGCTGAACTCACTCAGGGAATACTTCATTAGATCGGTACCTTTTTCCTAGAATGACAGGACGGCTTCAATTCAGCAAACTATTATCTCTCCTTTGCTGCAATTTCCGGTTTGGCTTCATGTTGAGGTGTGTGTGTGTGTGTGTGTGTGTGTGTGTGTGTGTGTGTGTGTGTTTGATAAATTGAGTCATCCTGCATGAAAAAACAAACCTTCAGTCGTTCATCATCATTGTTAGTTTTTACACAAAATTCTAAATGTCACAAATCCAAAACTTTGTCTACAGCTCAAAAATAAAAAACACTGAGCAATTGTATGTCAGCGGCTCTCAAACTTTCTCCCAGTGACAGAAATAGGACGAGTTAATTCAGTGAAATGTTGAGAATTAATAGACTTGTAGACATGTGTATCGACAATTCTGTCGTTCCATTTCAGCGGCGACAATGTGGAGAAATGAGTCACTGCGATTGTTCTTTTATCAACTTATTCCTTCCTTTATTGGACCTGACATTTAAAATGAAAGGATTACTTTCACACAAAAGTCTTTTGCTGAGCGAAAGCAGTTAAGCCTCAGAGGTTATTGCATTCATTAGAAACGATTGAGTGCTAATTACTGAAGAGCAGGAGGAACTCATCCAATCAGAAGTTATTACCAGCGACGCCGGTATTGTTTCCGCCCTCTGAGTCTGTTTGTGAGTCACCTGCTGTTTATATTTCTGTCTGTGGACAGATTCTGTCAGGGCAACCGCAAGATGTAGTTACAAAGCTTTACAGGTGTGTAGTTGTGTTTTGCGTTGCGGCTGGTGTGATCCCATCGCAAGATGGTCTTTAGTTTAATGTCATCTTTAAAACCTGTCTGCGGCTGTGGCTCAGGAGGTAGAGCGGGTTGTTCACTAATTCGAAAATCGGCGGTTTGATCCCCGGCTCCTCCGATACTGGATCAGGTACCGGACCGGGCTGACTCAAATAGCTAGATCGGGTATCGTGACAATGGGGCCGATCTATTAGATTCAATTCTGTGTTTATATACTAGATACATTATATATTGGAATTTGAATTCCTGTTTAAGTTTTGACCAATTTGTTGCTGCATTAAAAGGGTTTATACTTGAATTGTAATTCTTGTTAATTCTGAAGATTAGTTGCTGGTGTACGATTTATTATTTTAATAATAAATAGCAATTCAGTAAATGTATATCTATGTATTTATTTGTCACATTTTGTTTTACAAAGTTAGAAAAGCAATATTTAAGTCAAGTCTGATGCCTTACACATGAAAGAATGATCCCAGTGACTTCCACACAGTGAGACATACAGCTTATTGCTTAAACACTGGTATTGGATCGGTACTTGGTATCACACAATCCCCAAAGCCCAGCTATCGGTACCGGTATTGGGACTGAAAAAGTTGGATCGGTGCATCGTTAGTGAATAGTTCATTAACTGATTAGTCAGTTGACATAAAAAGAAACACAATTTTTTTTTTAGATTTCATAGATTAATCGAAAAACAAATGTGTGTCACCACGAGCAACCCCTCTCACATTAGACATCATTTGATAAATTGTTATCAAAATATATTGATTATTTCCGCTTTAATGTTAAAACACTTTACGCTGCATCCTTTGCCCAAACTCCCTCTCATAGAACAACAAATTGTATTGTGTGTTTTGTATGTTCTTTCTTTTATGACTGTAGTATGTTTCTTTGTTTTGACCTGCCATGGGACTACAGATGTGAGTAGTTTAAAGCTATAATCTGGTACGGTGCATCAAATGGTGACATTTATGTTTTAAACTGTACATGGTCCCTTTTAAATAAAATAATAAATAAATGTTCTAAATTGCTGTATTTCCCAGTAGTTTACTGCTAAAGCCAGAGTAAGATGTCTTTTGCTTATAATCCCTAAGAAGGGTGTTGATTTAAAAAGGAAAGATGTTCCTCCTCCTATAACAAAGCACAGATGAACAAATCAGTCATCAACTATAAAGGGACAGAAAATTAACCAAGAATTGACACAATATACCTCAAGGGAGGATTTATGACTAATAATCCGTCACACAGCTGTGTGGTTTTATCCTTTAATTGCTCCCGAACAGTGTTGATCTGTTTTCCCTTCAGGATTTATCATCAGCGTCAGCATCTCAACGTCTCAGTCTGACGCACAGTTATTCACGTAGATTTAAGGAATCACAAGGAGGAACTTGTGCTGGTATAGTCGACAGACATTTGACCATTCCAGTTTCATGTGGATAAAGATCATACAAGTTTTCTCTTCTGTCTGTTTTCCCCTTTTTTAAACTTATATGAGAAAGTGTAATATTCTTTTTATTAAGATAAAAGGAATATAAGAGCATTTCAAGGGTCTTTTCACACTCATAACCACACACACAAATACGATGCACTCAAGTTGTAAAAGCTCTTACAGTATATGTTCAATAAAACATGTTGTTCAGAAGCTCAGAGCTGAAGGACAAGACATGCTTCTATAAGGGAAACAAAGCAAACCCTCCACACATCTACTGCACATATAGATATATATATAGATACAATGATAGATACTTTTTCCCCCTGCAAAGCTCTTATGATTTCTCAGAAGGACAAGGACTGCCCAAGTGTTCAGCATTTGTCATGAAGCTGTTTTTCTAAGAGCTCTTCAGACTGAGCCAACCTTTGTTTTTCGAGGTGTCAGTTCTGTGTGATTGCAAGGACGATTTGACGAGTAAGAAGTGTGTGTGTGTGTGTGTGTGGGGGGGGGGGACCATAAACTACTATACTGAACAAACATATTTATCTCCTGGTAAGTCTAGAAATGAACCAGTAACTGCACATTTACACCAAATATGCTGAATGTTGCAATCTTCAAAAAGCCATTTTTTTGTCCTGGACTGAAATATATGATTTTTGCAGTTTTGCTGCAAATCCTAAAAGATGTTGAAACTTGTATTTAAACTTGAAACATAAATACTATCTAATATGAATACTATCTTACAATCTACTGGATATCCATGATTACCCTGGATGTATGAAGCCCAAATGTAACCAAATAATACATATTTAGCATCAAGAATGCTAAAATGATTACATGGGCTTGTAGAGACTTTAGTTTGAGAGTATTTTACAGGAAAAAAACAAAACACTGCACTATCATACGCCTGCACTGAAGAGACAACAGAATCGTTCACTCAGTGTGTCTTAATTAAAGTTGTCTCCACTGGGAACTACCTGTGAAGTGGTTGATGGAAGATGTAAAATTCAAATTACAAAAAAATAAAGAGATTACACTTGAACCCACTTTTCTCCACAGTGGCATCTAAAAACCCAGTTGTAGAGAATCGCTTTAGAAATTCAGCCGCTGGGCTTTAAACTAGAATCAAGAGACGGGCTCACCTACTTCTGACCTCCCTTCGCTGGCTGCCTGTTCATGTTAGAATCAGTTGGGAAATTTGTAAAGTACTTCATGACGTGGCACCTACAAAGCAACATCATTCTATCCTTTTTCTCCGTTTGTGCTTTTACTTTATTCTGTTTTAACTGCTTGTCTTATTCGCTTGTTGTTGTCTCTTGTTTACACTGCTCGCGCTGTTAGCTGCTCAGCCGTTTCAATGTCGAGAGCTGTGTGGAGGCAATCCCTCTATCATAGATGTGCTCTGAATTGAAAATTTAGCACCTTTTATTAAGAAATGCCATAAATTCACTGGTTTCAGGTTCTAAAATGTGAATATTTTCTTTTTTTTTTAGCCTTGTATGATAGTAAACTGAATATCTTTGGATCTGGGACAGTTGCTCGGACAAAGCAAGACACTTGAAGACAACATTTGGGACATTTCTTTTGCTATTTTTTGACATTTTCCAGACCAAAACGATTAAATGATTAATCTAGAAAAATAATAGTCATAGTAATTGATGAGAATACTTGTTAGTTACAGAGGAACTTTGCCTAGAATTGGTAGTTTCATGATTTCAATCAGAAACTGTCTGATCAAACATACCAGTAAAGAAGAGTACACACTATTCAACATGTACCCTGCATCCTTCCCAGTGCATGCTGGTAGAGGCTCTTGGAAACGCATGTACAGATAGAATAGATGTATGAAAGATTTAATGTACAGCAGTAAAATAAAGTGCAAATATAAAGATGTGAGTTTCATGAACTGATGAAACAAGAGAGCAAAGGGAAAGAGGGACCAGAACGCAATAAGCAGAATAAAAAAAGACGACGTTCCAAAATAAACAGATATCACACAAGAGGAAACACACGTTTCCGCAGTAAAATATTTAATTTGTGTTAATGCGTCGGGAATCCCAGAGTCATTAAGTCTATTTTCACTTTTACTCTTACAGCATCGACCACAGAAAGTTAAAGAGAGGACTGAAACATAAACTGCAGGCTCTGACTTCTAGAGGGCATCTGATTATTTTCATTCTCTCTAACATTAATGTGAGATCCACCAGAGATTATCCTGAGCGTTTGATTTTAAGACGCCCCAAGACAACAATCTAAAAACATGCAAACAGTATCTCTTTCTCACAGTAGAGCAGTTCTTCAGTATTCCCTCTGCTGCGCTGAGACTCAGACAGATCAATAAGGCTGAAGAGTGGGAAGCCGATTCCTGTTGGCTGCAGGAGTCAATAGCTCTATTACCGCCTGCCTCACACATGCCCCTCTGCACCAGACCACACAATGTCCTAATGACTAATGACGATCCCAGTGGTCTCCAATTAACACTTGGCCCTCGATCCCAGCAACAACAGTCTGCGTTTCACCTCGCAAAACAATCAGGAACTAAACAGAAACTGTCTGGAAACCCTTACTTTGTCACTGCAATCTTCTGGGTGCATGCTAGGAATGATGCTGAATATCTTTGGTTATGTTCACATGATTACTGTGCTCAGTGAGTGTCAATTCTGAACGATTCTATAAAACTACAGATTATGTTAAAGGACATTTTTGATCATTGACTACCGTACCATGTTTTTTTTACAGAGTAATTTTGGGGGATTTTACACTTTTACTGGACAGCTGATTGTGTAGAGACTGAATAGAAACAATGGTAAAGAGAGAGGGGTATAATATGCAACAAAAATCTCAGGGCCAGAATTGGCCCCGGGATGTTGTAGTTAAATGTTATGTTACAGTAGCCTATCATGCAAATATGGCTTAGGTTATGGAAAGAATGCGGTTATGGGTTAGGTTAAGCAGCTAAATAACTTGGTTAAGGTTCATAAAAGGTGGAGCTTCTGTTTTAAAACAACAACAGCACTGATGCCATGTTCACACGTTTGTTCATCGTAATTAAAGGTGCAGTGTGTAGGATTTGGCGGCATCTAGCGATGAGGTTGCAGATCGCAGCCAACTTAAACTACTCCCGCGTGCCAAGCGCACAGCGTAGGAGAACTACGGTAATTACCCACACCTATAGTGCTTAAAGCAACCGATAACACCTATTTAATGGCCTGATAACAGTCGAATCGGGTGAATTTATAGAAATAATGGACTGCTTTAGGAAAATAAACATTTCTTTCTCTCTAATGCAAACACACACACAGACATACACACTATTCCACGCAACTTACCGTAACAATAAGGCCCCTCTCCTGGAAGTATTTGACCAGAGGAATGGTGTTTTGTTTGAAGTTGGTCAGGCGGCGGTCGATGGCCTTGGGATTGTCGTCCGGTCGTCCCTGCTGCTCGGCACGTTTCTGCAGCCTCTCCTTCAAACGGTGGTTGGTGCAGGCCAGGAACACCACCAGGTCAGGAGAGCAGATCTACCAGGAGAGAGAAAAACGTATAAAACATTACAGCCAAATCCTGTCCCCTCAGATAAACCTTCATCATCATATGTGACGTCCACGGCCTGACCCTGAGAAGAGCTCCGTCTCAGAGGTGCAATCTGGGGAATCGGAGAATCAGCTCAAGGTCAGTCTCATTTATAAATTCAATGCACTCAGGTCAAAATGTCAAAAATGCAATTCACACCAGAATAAAGATTTCATTCTCAGTAATGTCTGGAGAGATTGGATATCTTTTTTTTTTACAGCAGTTTTTGAATTTTGAAGTGCGTCAAACACCTGAATGTCACTGGATTGAAAGATTTAAGATTGTAGCCTTGAAAATAGCCAGCAGCTGCTCCACTGTTGACGCAATTTTAATCCAGGTGAAAAATTATGAGTCAAACAGGATAATACTATTCTTTCTCAACATTATTACCCGCCACACAGACAGATTCTCTTTGTTTCAACAGAAGAGATTGAGATTGTAGACGACCACGGGAAAGTTTCTTTTGTGTGACGTGAGTAACAGCAAAGGACATTATAGGTGCGATCACACATGCAGCCTTCTCCGTAACCGTGACGGTGGTTTTCTATTTAGAGATCAGACGTGAAGAGGAGCCAGTTATGAATACAATTCGACAGCT
The DNA here is from genome assembly GCF_043250625.1 of Sebastes fasciatus. Lineage (NCBI taxonomy): Eukaryota > Metazoa > Chordata > Actinopteri > Perciformes > Sebastidae > Sebastes > Sebastes fasciatus. The sequence continues at coordinate 27,814,246 of NC_133805.1, forward strand.
CAGGACTCGACATTCCCAGATATCATGTGTGAATCAAGCTTACTTATTATTCTTTTCTTGCTATGGCTGCAACAAACATAGAAACTTAGATGAGGATTTCTTCTATAAATAATTATTGTTTGGTTGATTTTTTTCGTGTTGTGTGTTAACTTCCTGCTCTGCTGCTCATATTTAATTTTGTTCTAAAATAAGTAAGATGCTAACTGAAACTACGGTGGCCGGCGTGAAAAAGTGAAAACATGAATGTCCCTATCTAGAGCCAGTGTTTGGTTTGTCCCTTCTGGGCTACTGTAGAAACATGACGGCCGGCTCCATGAAGAGGACCCGCTCCCTATGTAGATATGTAGGGCTCATTCTAGGTTAACGAAAACACAACGATTCTTATTTTCAGGTGATTATACACTAAAGAAAACATACTTATTAATATTATATTCAATTCCTGCCAATAGATCTCCCTAAATCCTACACACACTTCCTTTATACTGTATATAACGATGTTTAAAGCGGCAACATTTTATTTATTTATTTATTTATTGGCACTTGGAGGCAGTATAGACATATCAACTAAAGATGATAATGTGTTTGCTGGATGTGCTAATTTACACATCCAGCAGATATGAAGCAGCGTTGGTCTCCACCAACTCCTGAGGGAAATATCTGTCTCTTTAGCTGCTAAATGCTCCACTACGTGCACCAGCTAGTTGCTAACTGTGTCTGTATGCTGTTTTGTGCTGAACAGGTAGTGGGCAGTGGGTATTTAGGTTGTTGTATTTAAAAAAAAAAAAAAATCAGCTTCCTTTTTGCTGGTGAAAACAATGATAGTGGGGAGACTTGATGAAAACAGTGGTTGCATGCCGTAGAACCAAAACAATGACTTAAAAGACGCTAAAACTACTGCAACTCCCTACTGGCAGGCCTCCCTGCTTGCACATTCAAACCTCTGCAGATGATCCAGAACGCAGAAGCATGACTGGTCTTCAACCAACCTAAAACAGCACACGTCACTCCGCTGTTCATATCCCTCCACTGGCTCCCGGTTGCCACTTGCATCAAATTCAAAACACTGTTGCTCGCCTACAAAACACCAACAAAAACGGCTCCCGCCTACCTGAACTCTGCCAATGAAAGGCATTTGGTACTTCCATCACAACAGGGTTAAAGGATGGGTTAAATGCAGAGGTCAAATTTCATGTATATAACTGTATGTACTATGACAAATAAAGGTTTCTTCTCTAGCTAGACTCTTCTGTAGTCCCCTGGTGGGTGAATGAGTTACCAAACTCTGTTCGATCCGCAGAGTCCCTTTCCACCTTTAAGAAAAAGCTAAAGATGTTGTTGATGTTGATTAGGATATTCATAATGATGATGATAATGATAATGATGACATTGTTGATGCTGTTAATGATGATGATAAAAAAAAAAAAAAATCTGCTTCTATCCACCCTGTGCGTTGCCTCTGTGCACTGCTTGTCAGCAGCTGTGTCTGATCAGACTTGAAGCTGTTGTTGGCACTTATTCATGTTGTTCCCTCCTGTCTAGAGCCTTGCTTGTGTTGTGTGAACTCTCAGATGTATGTCGCTTTGGACAAAAGCGTCTGCTAAATTAAATTGTAGAATTGTAAAACGCTCCATAAAGCTGCAGAGTCAGGTGATAGCTATCCGTGGGTTCGTCACTACCAGCGACCCCGTTCACATGACACAAAGTCATTTGATCCATTGTTGATATAAGAATATTGATAAGTGCAGCTTTTTTAAAGATAATATGAAATTGAGTTTATGAATTTCTTTCTGCACTGAACCACGTTACAGAAGCACAATTACACATTGACAAAAATCTGACATTCACTTCAGTCTTGTTTTTTTATGAGAGACAAAAGGCTCTGAAACCTGAACAAATGCTTGTGTGTAGAGACTTTAAGCATTTGTAAACTGGGAAGGATAAACTAAAAGGAATTTTAACTGCCGCGTACCCATTAACAATCGAGTTCTGAGCAAAGTTGTCTCGTTCCGGTCAAATTACTGCAATCAGGAGACTGTGTAATAACTACGTCAGGTTGCCAAGTTATGATAGCAAGCAAACAAACACTGGTTGTTCTCATTTAAAGGAAAAGGTCAGGCAAAGCATCAGCACTGACTGAGGCCTGAGTAATTGAGATTTCATTTGTGACACGAGAAGGAGCTTGACCACTTCTGTTTTTACAAAGTCCAATACACAAAAACATTCCTTAGTAACCAACGAGTACATGGAATCAACAGGCTGACGTGTGCGCTGGCTATTTAAAGATCAGTGAAGGATGCTGTTATCTATCTAATGCAAAGTAGCATCAAAGGGAAATGACTTGGTTTCTATGGCTCTGACGTCTTTAGGTGAGGCCAGTTGTTTTATAAAGACGAAAGAGTGTTAAATACTCTCCTCATCCTGAACCTGACAACTGGTCACCCAGCTCACCACCACCGGGAACTTCTCTCTATAAAAAGCATCAAGAGTGGTTTATTAATATTCCTACTCTGGTGTTTGTTTTCCTGCTTTGTTAGATGTAATGCACACAATGAACACGCCAGAGTCTGCATTTGATCTGGCGCACACCCAGAGCTAAAAATAGCTCCGATAACGCACGCCACTCACGGCAACGGGACTCAGTTTTGAGTCTTGCAAATCAAAGTTTCCGTTTCCATAGTGACAACAGTCGTGCCCTCGTGTTTTTGTTCTCAGGTTGTGCTGGTTGTGATGTGGAGCAGCCATCGGGTGCCGGCTCCGCGGTTGTTTTGTAACCAGTTATGAGATTCATCATCATTAAAATGTCTCCAGAAATGTATTATCATTGCATCACGTAAGAGCATCTATTTTCAGAAACAGCTTTAATGCCGGCAGTTGTGTCAGTGATGCTATCTCTCTCGCTTAAAGGCCAGGAAGCATGTTGTACACTTCCTCTCTAACACACACACACACACACACAAACACACACAAACACACAGTCAGAGTCCTAAAAACGGTGCATAAGCAGGCAGATGTTGACCTGATCACTTTGCCAAAACGACAGCTAATACCCTTTTTAGGGATGTTCTGCTGAATTAGATTAAAGCAGTGAAATGCTGAAATGGGACTTCCTGTTCCGCTGCGGCATCTTCTATGAAGCTAAATGTAAGCTAGATGATACTGATAGGCTTACTGTCACTTACAACTTATAGACGTTCTATACTTTTTTGCATTAAATTCACTTTTATACTTTATTTTGTTCGGTCGCAACTGCTATATGAAAATTGCTGTACCAAGTTTTGTATTTGGTTTGGTGAACAGAGCTTTGTTTAAGATAAGAGATAAAACATTGTTTCAAAATAATGGTATTCCAGCTGTTCAAACTTTAGTTAATCATGATGGACTCTTTCCTGAAATTGATCTTATATATATATACCAGTTAAAGCTGCAGTAGATGAAGAAACAGCTGATTCTGAGCATCAGTCCAGACTGCTTTTTGTTTTGGTTGATTATGTTCTACTTTGCCTTTTTAAGCACGTGGAGCTGCTGACTATCAGTCGTCTCAATCTGTCTCCATGAACCGGAGCGTTCTGGGGTCGTTTCCTCTCCATCCTCCATCCAGTAGTTCTCATGGAACAAGTCAAGTCAATTTTATTTATGTAGCCCAAAATCACAAATCACAAATTTGCCTCAAAGGGCTTTACAATCCAATCTGTACAGCGTACGACACCCTCTGTCTCTAGACCCTCGATTCAGATAAGGAAAAAATCCAACAAACTCTTCATTTTGTCTCAGGGAGGTTTGAATGGCATTAATCTGACTTGTCTAAACAAAAAGAGCCAATAGTACATATACTAGTATAATATATAACTAGTACATATAGTGGAGCGGATAACATCAATATTTGAGAGGAACTGTGCAAATGATGACACAGGCATGAAGTCTGGCTCGGTTGTTCTCCAGGGCTTATTCAAAATCTGCCCGATTGGCCCGAGTTCATTTCTGTCATGGAAATGTGTGTGGTCTGTCGATTTGAATGATCTTGGTGTCGATTCCTATATTTTCCAGCCTGCTGGAGTGGATTTTGCTGATTTTTATAACCCTCTAACTTACACTTAGTCTCATTTACAAAGGGGTGTCCCGAATAGTTGCCTACAATTCAATCTAAGGAGCCTGATTTGACTGCCAGTCTCACAGTTCAAATGTTGCACTGCTGGAAAAATGTGGTTGTGAAACAAAGGATCAGTTTTCTGATCAAATCTGCCCAATTTGCCTTTTGAAAATCCAAGATTAGATTGGCCTCCCGAAGTTGATTTCTTTCACAGAAATGTGTGTAATTGGTCAATTTTGATTGATTTTCTTTTTCAAGCCTGCTGGAGTGGATTTTGCTGATTCTATAGCCCTCTGACTTCCACTTTTTACATTTACAGGATGGAAAAAATAACTCAAAGGAAACCAACTGGACCAAGTGTTGCCTATGTCAGCAGGATAAGAAGAAAGAGCTCCCCAGGCCAATCCTGTCAAAAGAAGAGATGACGGGTATGTGAACTTGGCAAGGACTATTCTACTGTGTCACTTACTCCATGCACTACCAATCAAGCTAGACCCTGCAAGGCTTACGAAGGTGGTGGGATAGAGGAAACCTTGAGACAAAACAAGGCACACTATCACCAGAGTTGCAGGCTCTTGTTTAACACCACAAACACTGAGCTGAAAGATCAACCCCAGCAGCTACTAGAGATGAGGGTGGTAAAAGCAGGAACCCACGAAATGTCCAAGAGACAAAAACACTAGAGTATTTCCTATGTGAGACTAAAGGAGGTGAGCTAAGACAAGCAATGACTAATGAAAGTGAATATAGGCTCGTTCGAGATGAACTGCGCCTCGCCTGGAAAGTAGACGAGATCAGGCGGCAGCAGCAGGGGGGAGGGTGACTAAAAGCTGCGGTAATGTTGGACAGTTTCCAGCAGCCTTCTAAGAATTTACAGGAAGTCACAGGAAAAGTGACATCCTGTTAGATCCGATCTGTAGGCTACTTTAAGTTCTCAGACCACGTTGGGATTTATTTATATTTGTTTGTAAATATATGTGGAAATGTGCGTGTATCTGGCATTGGATTCTATCCTTGTAAAGCACATTGTAATGAGTGCTACATAAATAACCTTCATTATTATAACTATTCATATTATTATTTTTAACCACACAAGATATGTTTGTTAACAGTTGAAACCTTCATTGCACAACATGAGACTAACAGCCTACAATCTAGCGTTAAATATTACAATTACACAGAAAGTTGTGACTTTCTACAACACGTGGTGTTTGCTGTCAAAACTGAGAGCCAATCAGCTCTTTGATCAGGCGACAGCCAGGCGTTTCCCATCATGCCCTGGGTCTTGCACTCGGTGGAGAGCAACTGGCGGCGCCTGGCTCTAAAAATTGCGGCCACCTCGATCTCGTGAGGTTATCGTTGCCCACGTGTGCATGACGTCAGAGCCAATGACGTCGGGACCAATCCATCCATCCATTATCTGTAACTGCTTATCCTTTTCAGGGTCGCAGGGTTGACATTGGGCGAAGGCGGGGTACACCCTGGACAGACAACCATTCACGCTCACATTCACACCTACGGGCAATTTAGAGTCAACAATTAACCTAACCTGCATGTCTTTGAACTGTGGGAGGAAGCCGGAGAACCCGGAGAAAACCCACGCTAACACGGGACACAAATGTAACCGGCATGCATTGCATGGCGATCGCCGGATATCGATTCTGCGCAGGCCTGACTCATCTCGAACAAGCCTATTGAGAGCATAGATGAATGTGCAAGAACACTCAGTGGTGGAAAACTCCTTGCCAAACTGAGTGGCGGAGATGTCATAGCATCTGCCTGCTTGGTGGCTCTGTATAACCGAGAACGAGACTACCTGAAGGTCCAAGAGCAGGAGAAAGCACAGGAGCACAGGATGAAATTGCCTTCTCTGAACTGGCCACTTACATCAGTGGGATAAAAGCTGCCAGTGATGGTACAGATCCACCCATTTTCAGGCTCTTATGTGAGATATCTGTAAGCTTACTAAATGAAAAATTATATAACATGACTGTCTTTGTGAGTCTCAGTCTCGCAGGAGGAGATAGATGAAGCCATATGCACTTGCAATATGCAGTAATTAATTTGCATAATGTTTAATATCTCTAATGTTGGAGAGTATTGTGCAGAGAGAGTGTCGGCGTCCACACTGAATGTACAAAGCAAAGTAGCTGTTGCTCTGTTTTGCTGTTTTGTCCTCTTTGTTATAACCATCATAATGGATGAGTAATTATAAGGCAAGATGACAGCTGCAAGCAGCAAACTGATCGATCGTCCGACTAACAGTCAAAAACCCAAAGATATTTCATTTCCAATGATATAGACAAAGAAATGCAGCAAATCCTCACATTTGAGTGGCAGTAACCAGTGCATGTTTGGCGTTTGTCCTTGATAAATGGCTTTGTGCGATTGATCAATTGCCAAAATTGATAGAGAGATGTGCGCGTTGTGGATTTAGTCACACGGGTAGATTGACAGGGATGAATAGATAGACTGACACCCCCTCAGTGGAAAGGAGCGGAGGTAAAGAGCCTGGAGTGAAGGATGAAGGGATAGATGGTCTCTCCGGGCAGCTATAAAAAGGAGCAGGACGGTTGTGGCGTCCCACAGGAGCGGCTCATAAATGGCTGCTGTGATGTTTTAAAGGGCAAAGTAGCAGCATGGGGCGAGGGGAGACTAATGAAAATGGATGCTGCGGGTCCCCGGAGGTTCAGTCAGAGCTCTTACTGTGCTTCGGGAATATTGGATCCAAAATAAAGCACTGAACCTTCTAGAATATGAATTACATGATGCTTCAAGAAGCACTCAGTCTGTTTGAAAGTTAGAAAGCCAATGAATCACTCAGTCAGATTTAACCCTTTTGAAGGCCTCTACAAGTATTCTGTGGACTGAAGCTCTGCAGAGGGAATGGTTTGCTTTGGTGCTTAAATTAGGTGACCACTTTCATGCAAAATGTCATGCAAGATTTTCAATTTTCGTGTTGAATAAGCCGTTAAAGCTATATGAGGCTGTCATGGGACTTGAAAACTCTTCTCTGAAATTGTTAAAGTTATGGGTTGCAAAGCAGCTCATTTATGTGTGAATAAGGATGTCTTTTTTTTAAATTGAAATCTAACATCCGCCCGATGTGAGTCAGTCTAATATATTGGTTTAACCCTACAAAACACAGTGTCAAATGAATTAAGCTAGTAGGCTAAGAAAGGAAGTGGATTCACGAATACTGTATATAGACTAGCTGTGAGATTGGATTACATTGTCTGTAGAGTAAAAGTAGAAATGGTAAAATGCACGACAGTTAGCCCAACAGTATATTAACTAGGGCTGTCAAAGTTAACGCATTATTATTATAATAACGCGTTATTGTATTCACACCCACTAATTTCTTTAATGCATTAACGCAATCGATCTTAACGGCGTCCGAAACTGGTGTGTGTAGTATTGGGGTGCTACAATATGAAACAAGAAAACCTAAGCAATCCATTAGTACCAACCATGTCATACTAGCTTGTCGTGAAGGAGGTTAAATAACGCTCCAAACTTAGGCTAAATTTGGCAAGGAAAAACTGGCATGGCAATTTTCAAAGGGGTCCCTTGACCTCTGACCTCAAGATATGTGAATGAAAATGGGTTATATGGGTACCCACAAGACATGCCCACTTTATGATAATCAGATGCAGTTTGAGGCAAGTCATAGTCAAGTCAGCACACTGACAGCTGTTGTTGTCTGTTGGGCTGCAGTTTGCCATGCTATGTTTCTGGACAATATTTGTCATTGTTTTGTATTGTTAATTGATTTCCAGTAATAAATTGATACATATATTTGCATAAATGAATAATATTTGGGGGGGCGGGTTAGTAATGGTGCCTTCAAATGAAACTCATGAGCTTGTGTTTACAACATGGGAAGTCGTGTACACAATATGTGTGGCGTTCAAGCGGTTAAGTCGTGAAGAACACCGCTGCTACGCAACAGCAATATCGCTGTTACTGTCGGCTTCTAGAAGCAACAGAGGATAACAATTTAGCAAGCTAGCAAGTGGGTAGGATAATGCAGGAAAAGCAAAGGCACAATGACGGAGGAAAAAGATGAGGTAGTTGGGAATATCCACATTTTCCTCAGACATATTGTAAAATTACCAAAAAAAATATCCGACTAAAATTAAAATACATTAACTATGCACCGAAAAATGTACTTCCATGGGCTCCGCCATTTCTCACAACGTCAACAAACACGTTACAACTCGTGAACTTGGAGCTTTCAGAAAATTTCCACTTACGAGGTCGTGAATATGACATGAGGGGGGCGTTCATATGGACTCTTCTCTTAAACACGGTAAACACGACCCTATTCGAAGGCACAATAACAACTGTTATGGAGCTATGGTAGCGGTTGCTACTGGCAGAGTGCTGCTGACAGAATACACACAGTTGAACCGACTCTACATAAATCATTAAAATGACATCCGTGTTGTACAACAACTATTAACATGTCAGATTATTAGTACCAGCACTAATTTGCTTCCCTGTGTTACTTTCTATACCTCTCCTTTCCTTTCCCGTCTCGGCTCTTCATCTTTAATCACAGCGGCCTTCTCTTTCACCGTCGCAGCCTTTGTTCCTTACGTCTCTCTGTTAAGAGTCCAAGTCTTAAATATTCTGCTGCTGCTAATGATGAGGAGTTTTTGAGTCACGTCTTCAGCAGCCCCACTGGGACACTTAAGAAAGACTATCTGGTATTTTTAGCAGGCTATATTCAGGTGCGGTTGTTTAATGCCTGTCCAGTAGAAATTGCTCTGTAGTGTAGAGTTTGATAATCTATTCATCTTTTCTAAGCAAAAATTTCCCCAAATTGCTGTTTCCAGCCTCTGAAATGTGAATATTGACAGCTATAGTTTGTTTGTATATGACATATTCAATCTTTGGGTTTAAAATGGTTGTTAGGATAAAACAAGCAACTCAAACACATCACCTTGGGCCTTTTTAAAACGTTTTTCTGATATTTTATACACAATTGATTAATTGATTTAACAACAAAATATTTGGCAGATGAATCAGTAATTAAAATATGCATTAATTGCAGCCAAAATTAATTGTATAGTTTAAATAAACCCAGTCAAATTTAAATATTTGATTCAAAAGTAAGGTGTAGTAGTTGACTTTCTCTGTTTAACTTTCTTTTCAATATAGCCTATACTGTAGAATTATCTAGCATTTGTAACTGTTATATAGGAGAATACATCAGTGTGTACATATAATCATAGTAGAGTACTTGTACCCGACTGCCTAAACATTATCACTTCACAAATCCTTTCACTTCGTTCAGTTAACACATTTTCTGTTCCTACAAAAACAGAAATTGGCATCTTATTTGACATTACCAGGTGTAGATAACGTGGATTGGCATGAGATTAATTTTTTTCTTGATATGACAGCTGATTGGAGTTGGAGATAGATGAACTCGTTCAGATAAATGTCGGCAATAAGCCAGAGTCAGACTAAAAGTGGATACTGAAAGGACACACAAAGATGTTTCTTAGCAACTGGGGAGTATTTATTTCTTGCTAGAGAACTGAAACAAGTTTGTCAAAACCAAAAAGCTTCTTTCTTTGTTTCATTCATTGTAAAAAAAACAACAACATCCTCAAGGTCCTGCTATGATCAAAGATAAAGGCAGTTATGTAGACTAACGGTGTTCGGTACACGAATCACGAATGCTCAGGTTCAGGCAAGGTTGCAAAATAATTATTCGACATGTGTATAAAACAATTGTTTGTGTAACAAGAGATGAAAGCAAACAAATTTGTCAAAATTACAATCCAAACATACGTCAAATTGCATTGAAGTCTATGGGATCTTCAGTTTTCTTTCCCCCAAAAGGGGGCGTGGCCTTGACTTTTTGCAAAGTACCTGTATGTGCCGGTCTGATGTATCCCTTGCCTTACAGCTGCAGTAGGCAGTATATTTTTGGCATCATTGGGCAAAAATTCCATAATAACCTTTCAGCATATTGTAATTCAAGTGTTCCGAGAGAAAACTAGACTTCTGCACCTCCTTATGGCTCTGTTTTTAGGCTTTAAAAAATCTAGCCCGTGACGGGAGACTTTGACCAATCACAGGTCATTTCAGAGACAGATTGTTCCTACTGGCTGTGCTCCGGTCATGTGACCGGTACTTGGCGTTCCTTCAAGCCAGTTCAACCTAATCTCAACATGGCAGCTGGGTCACAAACTTTCTCATTTTACAGCTAAACAGTGCACTACAAGATGATTCTGAAAACATTTGAGGCGAGAAATAGGCATTAACATAGTATAATATTGATTCATATTTGATCAGCGCGGCCTAGTTTGACCATTTGGTCGTAGTTCGCGAGTGATTGACAGATGGCTCTCATAGACAGCAGATGGACAGCAGACCTCAGATCAGCTCTGACTGCTTGTGACACAGAGGCACATGATTTTTTTCAGGTTACCTGTTTCATGTACTGCTGTCAGGGTATAGCGACTGTTTTATAAAAATAACTAATCATATTTTCTCCAATCTCGCCTACGTCAGCTTTAATGCACTAACCCTACTTCAAATAATTTCAAGTTAGGCCTACTGATACTTTCTGGTAGATAATATTTGCATCTTTACTACAGTGAGTCTTTTTTCAGAGAATATTAATGAAAAACAACGTTGAGAGTCTTTTTTTAAAGGCTGAGTAGTGTTTCCAGGTATTCCTTTTCAAGCTGCATACACCAACCTTCACCAATAAGGTAGGGCAACCTTTCTGTAGCGTGAGAGGTGAAACCCAGGGGAAACAAAGGCTGCAAAGCACTTTGGGGCACCATTCTCTGCTGCTTGTCAATATAGATGAATGTATCAACCCAGATCTTCTCTCATCTGGACAGTGGTGCCTGGACAGTAAGAGAACATTGTCAAGGATGCTTTCGTAAAACAACTAACCTGAAACAAAAGTGGGGTTTACAGAGACGTTCACACTGCCACAAATGCTCTCACAATACACCTAACACAAGGTCTCTGCATCTCATTTGACAAAGCGAACCACTGTTATTTACTCTCGTTGCTCCTGAGATGCACAAAAGGCCCGTTAATAACCAGTTGTCACATAATTCTATTGTAAATCCCAGGGCTTCTGCATCTGTGCATTATTGGCTGAGAGGTCATCAGCTCTAATCACCAACAACTGTATGAGCTGTTTGTGAGCGGTTGCTAGGATACAGTTATAAACACAACTGTATGCATGTGTTATCTACGTGATTCCATCTCCAGTGAACTTCCTCAGTCCTTATCTAACCCCCGTGGGCCCCATTTACAAACTGTCATCAACTCTTTTAGCAATCCTTTTATGCGACAATTAAAATAAGATTGTGACAATAAAAAAATCTATTCAGCTGAATCAAATCTTTTCTGGTTATCTATTACGAAATGTAATTCACCAAGATGAGAGATGAAGCAACATTTTAATTATGAGACTTCAAGGCTCCTTGAAAGTGGAAATGCCTGTTGGTGAGTTAGTCACTAACTGCATGTTTATTTTCTATTTACAGCCTCAGCTGATGTGGAGACGCGGAAGGGAAGGTAATCGCATCTGATCTGCTCAATGTTTGAAACAGCGGGAATCGCTGATAAAAGCCATAGTAATAGCTCAATTGTAAGCTCTATCAATGAGAGTTGGGTTGCGTGATTGTGTGGGTTTTGTCTGTTTAGAAATCTCCCTCTCTGTACATGAGCCAGCCAACATATATCATCTCGTTTCTTTGCTTGGGTTCCTCGTGTAGCTTTCAGACAGGGAACATGTACTAAGTGGAATCTGCTGTCAGATGAGGTGGACCTCGAGACAGCAGCAACCACATTACGAGCTCTCATTACGCCGAGGCCCGGCATCTTCTCAAAAAGAGGGAGCGATTGTAACAATTACCGGAAAGACGAGAGAATATAACAAAGACATGAGAGAGGGTTAGCCGTCCACAGTGGTTAGTGTGATGAGCCAAAGAACCTAGACACAACGCCTGTACCAGTTTGCCGTGCAATACATCAGGTATGCCAGGAAGATTCAGTAGAAGACAATTTCTGTCACAAAAATACACAAACGTGGAGGAAATTAATGCTACTTTGTAATGTAAAAGAAATTAAAGTAAAGGAACAGAAGAATTATTTACAGTAGGTAAATAATATACATGTTAATCACCTATAAATGATAGCTGCTTATCAGTCAGGTGATGATCAGTGTACTGAGGTTGTCAAAAGCTTTTATGTTTTTCAATTCTGACCCACACTAATGCATTTTAGTAGGGCTGTCAATCAATTCAAATATTTAATTGCGATTAATATCATGATTGTCCATAATTAATCGCGGTTAATCGCAAATTAATCAAACATTTTTTATCTGTTCAAAATGTTCCTTAAAGGGAGATTTGTAAAGTATTTAATGCTCTTATCAACATGGGAGTGGGCAAATATGCTGCTCCATGCAAATGTGTGTACACATTTATTATTGGAAATCAATTAACAACACAAAACAATGACAATTATTGTCCAGCAACCCTCACAGGAACTGCATTTAGCATAAAAAATATGCTCAAATCATAACATAGCAAACTGCAGCTCAACAGACAACAACAGCTGTCAGTGTGTCAGTGTGCTGACTTGACTATGACTTGCCCCAAACTGCATGTGATTATCATAAAGTGGACACGAACCGTGCTGCAAAAGTAAATAAATATGCACAAAGAAAACAGCATTACTATCAGGATTTACTATCAGGATTTACAGAACGTTAAAGGGAAAATTTGTAGATATTCAACCGTATCTTAATCTATCTGAGTTAGGGATATAGTGTGAAAACGCCTGCAGTTCTGCTGATGTTCTCTTTGTGTCTCTGGGTCATAGCTGCAAAATCTGTTGGACTTCCTGCTTCCAGTGACGTCGTTGGATGCAAAAAAGAACTACAGAGTACTACAGTACTTCAGCTTTGGTAGCTGTGGGACGCAATGCCATTCAAAAACGTACTCGTTCTCTTCGTTTGTGTTACGTTTCCAACAGCGAAAATGTCGTCCCAAAGTATGAGTGCAGAGGATGTTATGGACAAGGATGTTTTACAGTGTTTGGGCTGACACGCATATTCAGCCATAGAGAGGCTACTCAAGGCTGCAGCTGCTGCTGCAGGGAGGATATGGCTGGCGGTGACCCTCCAGAACCTGAGCTGCCCAGAGCAAATACTGTCTGGTGGAGCCTTTGCTCAAATTGCCCTCCGCTGCCAACAGAAACGGAATCATTCTGCTGTTATGAATGTGAGCGTGGGCAGCTTTTGTTGGTTGCTGTCGCAGGTGACAACCCAGAGAAAGCGAGCTATGTGTGCGTTACTATGCATGAAAGTTGTCAGCGGAGTGCTGGAACCCTTCAGGATCCCGAAGATAAACTAGAAAAGACAACCACAAGAATGGTAGGGCGATTTTGAGTGAGAGCCGGCAAAGAGCCGCTGCTCTGTTGGCAGCCGGACGGCAGAGAGATCATTTTCCTGTAAAAAAAAATGTATCCTTTAATATTTATCTCCATCAAATCTGTAGTGGATGATTCTGACTTAATTGTTTAAACAAATATGACTCATGCTGATTCATTAATTCACAGTATCATTTATAAAATGTTTATAAACAGTCAACAAGACAAGTAAAACCTTCACTGAAGAGCACAGCAAATTTAAAAACATGTTCACTGCCTACATGTTCTGTTCATATACTATGAGTGTATGTATTCACTTCCAGAATCTTGCACCGGGATGCACCGATGCAACTTTTTCTCTATTCCTGTCCCGGTTTCTCTGTCTATATATATGTATGTATGCATGCGCTTCTGTGAGCTTGTGTCTTATTTGCCTACATACTGTATGTGTGTATAGTATGTGATGAAACTGTCCTTCTCTGTGTGCATGGATGTATTTATGTGCTTCTATGCGTGTAAATATGTTTGTTTGACTTATTCATGTGTATGCATGCACTTTTATTCATATATGTATAGATCTATATGAGATTGTGTGCCCATGTCTATCTGAAATGGAATAGGGAATAAGAAGAAACACAATATGACAGGCAGATTGCCTTTTTGCACCGTTTGTCAACATACATTAACTAACTGGAGCAGACTGACTCTGTACAGCCAGCTATTTGCCCGAGGCTGCCTACATTAACGAGCCATTCACATGTGTTAAGTGGAAGGATGGCGAGATAAAGCGTCACACCATCTTTCACTAAACGTACCTCCAGGAGAGCCCCATCTGGTTTTCCCTGCAGGAGCCCACAAACACACATTTAATCACCATTCAGAGCCGACGTGGAGCCGCAGACTGTTTGATATTTGCTCTATTTCAATGCTTCCTGAAGTGAAATATCCACAAAACACATGTCGGTTGATGGATACGCTCACTACAGAACAAACTCTGTGCAGCAACTTTAGAATAGTGGCTATAAATGGAAGTGCAGGTCACGTTATGCCCGACGGCTCAGAGAAACGTTTTGCCAGACACATAGATATACTTGCACTCTTTATATTTGCACTCTTTCTATACTTCGTACTGCAACTGCTGCTGCAAAACAATTTCCCTTGGAATACTTTTTTAAAACTTAGATCTTGAGGAATCATTGAGGGCATGCCCTCATTGTCAATGATCAAAACAGAATAAATACACACAAGAAAAGAATTAACAAGAAATAGTTCTATCTTATCTTAGCTAATTAGGGCTTTGTTGAATACTCGCTTCTGATTGGTCAATCACAGCGTTCTACGGTCGTATTTCAGACCGTTGCTATGGGCACAGTTCTGATGTCAGACTGACGGACCGTTTTTGTGTCAAATTATTGATTTCTTAAGTAAGTAGCCATGTAATAAGCGAGATAATGTACAGCTAGCGGGTCATTGTTGTGAAATAAACCCCTTCAGGGCGATGCGAGACCTGTCAGGGTTTATTTCATGACAATTACCGGCTCGCTGTACATTATCCCTTACTAAGCTTTGTTTAGCTTAGCTTAGCTAGTCCCTCTAGTATTCTATCTTGTTATTGCAAGAATCGGCAAATTCAGCCAATCCCCGCAATATTTGTGACATTTTTTTATAACCAATAACTGCATTTTTCTACATAAAAATGATTAAATTATTAAAACGAGATGTACTTTTACAAGCAAAAATTAAATAATGGGTATATTTCCCTAGCATCTGTCTTCTCAGGCAGCGTTTGAGATATGTGTATCTCCAGTTGAACCCTTTTAAAGTGACCCATATCTAATCTAATGTTTAAAACTAAACACAGTGCTACACAGTGAGGTAGGAAACACTAAGGTTACCTTACAGACCTAATTCAGGGGGAAAAAACTCATATACTGTACGTAAGTTCAACATCCTCGCTAGTTAACTATACATACATGCTACCAGACAGAACAGGATCAGGTCACTCCTAAATTTCTGAACTCATTTTCTCACTGAAACATATTATCAATGATTTCTTTCCTGATCCTATAGTTATATATAAATAGCAATTTATCGCAAACACAAAAACAACATACATTTTAGAAAATGTAGTGAGAAACGTGAATACAAATTTTTTTTTTTGGGGCAGCAATAATTACGCAGAAAGTCAACGCAACCCCGGAGGGACTGGACTTAAACTCACACTAATCAGTAATATGATATTTAAGCAGACTAAATAATAATATGACAACGGCCACTTGCTTTTCCTCATGAATTACGAACCACTCCCTATAATTTAACAACTGCTGAATGACTTTAGATATTCACCCCCTCCTGGAGTATGAATCCTGTCCAAATGAGACTTGAGACTCTGATGTCCTTCTCTGTCGTACCCTGTAATGTAGCTAAAATGGCCAGATTATAAAGTCAGTCTTTACTCGCGCTGACCCAGATAGACCCCAACCCATCCCCAACCACTCTACAAGTCATTTAGTGTTCATATAAAAGTTGATAAATGTTAAGTGAGTTTAAATATGATAAAGAGAATCAATCCTTCTAAAATCAATCGATCATTGTGTCACACAATTGGCCACTCAACTGTAAATGATACATTTCCATTACTGGGCTCCAGCTTAGACAAAAGCACTGTACAATATATATACTGTATCATAGCTTCTATATTGTCAGAATAACATTTGTACAACCACCTTTTATCATTTATCGTATTTCGTTGCTTATTTACATGAGGTGAACTCTCTTTTTCATGTCTAACAAAACCGGTAGGTGATGCTTATTGATCCGAGCGACAGGTATTTCAAGTGTTGCCCAAGGACACTTTAATAGGATGGATAGTGACAGCACAAAACCAGTCTGCCATTCAAATGGCAGAGTCCTTGCTCAGTGTGCCGTTACCTGTTCATTTCAGGAACACTAAGCATTGACTGGGCAGCGAAATGAAAAAATGTTGTTTCACTGTTGAATAGCTGAGAAGCAGCAGCAGCTGAAACACGTTGACTTAAGGCATTGTGAGCATGAACAGAGAGAGTTCAAGGTCACTGCTGGCATCAAATATTACACTGCAGAGGAAATCAAACAGTCCACCTGACGCTGCAAGCACACTAACTGGTTTATAGCTCATATTTCACATGCAAATATAATATGTAGTCCATAACATAACAGTTTATCATTAAGAGTGTAAAACATTAATGGTGTTAAATTCAATTTCCAGCGCAGACAACTATTTGCTATGTAAAGCTATAGAGGAGTGATGTCTACCTGAGCAGAGAATGAAGTTGCTCTCCCTCTGTGTGTGTTGTAATCAGAGCTGTGCTTTGTTGACATAGCCGGGTTTGCCGCACATACTTTTAGGTGTATGTTTGTGCATGTGAGCGTTCCCCACTGGCTAGCTCACGGCCGCCGCTCTGCACTGCTCTCATACGGCAGTTACAGCTGATAACGCCGTCCTGACTGGCGTCGTCGTTGCGGAAGCGTAGCACCCACCCTCTGGTTCCCCCTCAGGTTAACACTGTTAGCTCTATCAGCACTGTTGCTGTTGTTTTTACTGTTAGCACTTTAGCTGTGAGCCACAGGCTCAGCTGTCGCCATGTAGAGAGCCGTGCAGAGGCAATAGAAATGCTCTGAATTCCGTATAGAGAACCTTTAACCAAACTCCATCAGTCAGTATCTTTGAAAAATGGCCTCTTTAATTTCAAACACTCCCAATATCCTTCTCTGCCTCTTCTGTTGGCTGCAGACCCTGCTGCCAAAATGTTGCTTCAGGGATCCATACGGGGAAAATTATGTGGCTGATTTAGAATTTATTATTATATTTTATTATTATTATTATTATTTCATTCATGAGAATGGTACCTACGGATGGACGGACAACCCGAAAACATAATGCCTCCGGCCACGGCTGTTGTCGCCGCGGATGCATAAACATGTTCCTTGATAGGGAGGGTAGTTATAATCATTTTAGAGGAGAATTTATGTTAAGAAACTTTGTGTTCGTACAGCTATGAAGCGTATATGTATTTAAATCTGTGGGGTGAAATTGTGGAATGATTTGGATGTGGAATACAAGAAAAGCACAACCATTACTCAGTTCAAGAAGATAAACAAAAGAAGTATAAGAATAAGGAAGGGCTGTGATGATGGTTTAGTTTGAGTTTGTTTTATTGACAAAATGTACTCGTACATAGAATTTGGATAAATGTTTATAACCTGCATATAAATTCAAATTTCAAAATTGAAAAGCATGTTCATGTGACATCTCACTGTGAGTGATAGTTAAATTACACTATTCATCATTTTGTCCAGGACACCCCTCGGGTCCTTCAGGGTGTTCTAGGGGTTTCAGTTTAAAGTATAAATATTAGTTTAAATATTATAATTACATTTGAATTAGTCACAGTTGGGAGATCACTCATTGTGGGCAAAACTTTTTAAATTATCTTATAAAACTGATTCAATATTTGCAACTTGTCGAAGAGTCTAAATGCCCTGACAGTGTCCCAGAGACGCTGTGCAATATCTGATATCAAATACATCAAACACTGACGGCGTGACTCAAACCACAGAGCAACCGACGCTGCCGTGCTTAGATCTCAAGCTACTGGTGATAAAACCTGAGGGATAACGGCACCGGTGTGTGGTGTGCGACCAACTCGTTTACATATTTGGCTCATAGCAGGTGCCACTTGAATAGCTCATTGTGTGTGTTGGACTCCGACACTTTGTCTGGATGCCAAAAGAAAGACATCATGTGTTCCAGCTGGTTACAGGCGGAAACATCTGTAGTGCAGTGAATAGGGAGATAAATAGTAAGCCTAGTTAAATGTCTTATATACAGTAGAGCACAGTTAGGAATCTCTGATTCAAGATGCTACAATTAACTTACAAAATAATTATGCACTTTTTGCACGTCACTCCGTTTTCTCTCAGGCCCTGTCTACACGTATACAGATATTTTTAAAGACGTATATTTTCCCCTCAGTTTAAAAAAAGAAAAAAAAAGGTCCATATGACCTTCGTTTTACAAAATATCTCCATCCACACTAGAACGCAAAAAACGACTCGCCGGGCCAGTAGGTGGCGATAAAGGCTATGTCAGCTATACGTCAAATACCAGAGAAGAAGATTCTGAGCATGCGCAGTAAGCTTATCTTCTTCTGGCGGTATTAACAAATGGCAATACCTAATTATCTCTTTATTTAAACATATTTGATATTTTGTGCAATGGCGAAAACGAAATGTGACCCGTGTGAACAGACGACGAGGTGGAGTTGCTTCTTAGCGTTATCTTACAGATCCAAAACCGAGGAAAGGAAGTCATCGTTTCCCAAACGCTCCGTTTTACATTTCCACCCCGATACAATGTGACCAGAGTTTTAAAAAATCTGCACCTTAGAAGTTGTTTTCAAAAATATATGTTTTTGTGACCCAAAACTCTGATTGCGTATAGACGATAGGCCAAAAGGTAGAGGAAAATATCTTTTTGCTTCCATTAATGGAGGATTCAATTTGGGTCAACTGGAGAGGTTTTCTGTACCTGATGCTGATTCTTTTGAGAGTGAACAAAAACCAGTCTCAAACTCAGCACAAAACGGTGGTCTTGGGGTTTGCTTCGAGCGAGCTCTTATGTTGTTCCACAAAGTCGGCATTAAATATGAAATCCAGCTGCTCCATATGCTGTAGGACAATGTACTATGTGTCTAAATGACACATTAATGGTGGCTGTTATCACATACATTAGCAATTACAGCGGGTAAGAAGGGTCTGCAGATAAGACAAAGTGTCTACTTTAAATTTGACTGAAGAAAATATCGAACTACTAATTGGTCAATACTAAATAAAAAATCTGATATATTTCAAACCGGTATCACGCCAAAGTGTGTAATAGACTCGCCTGTCCACCAGAGGATAGCGTGTCAGTGTTCCATTTTGCCTCACCGAGGCGTGAATATCACACACGCCGTGTTTGCAGGTGCAGTATCAGCAGGGGGCAACAAAACCAGTCAATTAGGTTGGCCTTAAAATAAGTACGTAAAGTAAGGATAATACATACGAAAACAACGTAACATAAGAACAGAAAATATGTCACAAACATTGATTAAAAACAAAATATGTGTTTGTTGGTCCAGTTCACCTCCCTTCCCTCCCACCATAAACTGTCTTTCTTACTTTTTATTCAACATCACTAGCTCTGAGCGTAGCATATTCACACGGATGCATGTACATTGCAGTCACTACAGACTACATGGCGTACAAATGACATGCCTAAAGCAAGAACGCCGCATTATCGTGTCATTCACATGCCTTTTGTGCAGCCGGGCTGAATATTTACATATGCCAGCAAGAAACTGAAAGACTGCAAAACGCACCAATATGACATACACAACTGATTTACAGTTCAGCGAGATTTTCGTGTGTGTGTGAATCTGAATAAACGTGATCTCACCTGGTCTTCGAAGGACAAGGCCTGTCCCACGTCTCGAGGGAACCCATCTATGACGAGACCGTTAGCGTCTGGGCTCTTCATGATCTTCTGCTTGATCTCAGTTATTGTTGTCTCCTGGAAAACAGAGAAAGGAACAGGAATCATAATGATGTGTGAATGTTAAATGAGCAATAAGGAAGCCAATTTCCATATCAGCGGGGGGTTAATTCGATTTTTTGATCAGTACAAATAACTCAACGATTAGCCAGATGCTTGAATTTTCCAAACTCACATTTTACCGCATTACAATTGCTTAACAATGTGGGCAGTTCCCTGAGTGAGCGACTGGTGGCACGGGACATTTCAGCTGCAAATTATAAAGCAAAAAGGTTTATAGTTTTAATTATAATTTGCTCTTCCAGCAGGAGCATAAAGGATGAGATTAGTTTTGTTAATGTTGTCACAATTCCCAGATTCATCAAGGTTGTAGATTAGCTAAAACCCCTTGCAAATTAATAATTAGTAGCTGAGTCATAAAGAAGCTGAATGGAAAACTGACAGCACATTGGAGAATTCCACAATATAATTACTCTGTTTATCCAATTGTACTTTAATATATCTGTATGCAGCAGAACGACTGTCTTGATTGCACCTGAAGCCACAGAGTGCCAGCATCATTTAGCATCAATTACTTCTTCATGGCTGGCGGAGGTCAGCATGTTCGAATGTATTTCCCCGAGCAGAACGCATCATACGATATGGCAGAGATACGTGAGCAACGCTCTGAACTAAAAATAACACAGACATTCAGACTAAAGGCAGCGGTCCGACAGACTACACAGAGTTTAAACCTAATCTAGATTCAATCGAACAGATTAATGTATGTGTGTAAGATAAAATGAGAAAAGCGAATCTAAGAAAAGCCATCTGATCCGCTGCCTGGCTCGATGTCTGAGCTCTCAAAGGAATGCCAGACATCAAACAATCATCTAGAAGAGACAATCTATTCACAGCACTATACCAGCTGGAGAGAATCACCACCAATGCTGCGTCCGAACATAGTTCCCTCATTAACTTCTCCCTATATGATAAACACTCGGTAGTTAACTCTATATAATGACATTAAGGACATTTTGACATTCATGAATTATCATCATTTTGCATCATCACAAACAGGTGCAGTCCAACAAATGTGTGACACATTTAATAGTGAGAGTTTATCAAAAAGTAGGTTACATGCTATAGACGCTACTTTTTTCAATTCTCAGAATTTTTAGTGCACTATGTAGTGAATAAATGTACACACTTAGTCAAGGTTGAAAGCAGTAATACCAAAGATTATAGAAGCAAAGATGTGAAACTCCGGTGCTTCTTTGACAACGGCCGCTGGATGCCGCTGCGGTAGCGCTGCCGCCATTTTGGACTGAAAACGCTGAGTCGTTCACACTCCGTTTTGTGCAACCAGGCTGAATATTTACGTATCGCAGCAAGTAACTGAAAGACTGCAATACGGAATGTCAAAAAACAGTGCATTTTGACATTCAAGAATTATCATTGTTTTGCATCATCACAAACAGTGAACCTTGAGTTGAGTCCGTTGGGTCAACTGCTGTTTCTAAGATCAAGAAGGAGCTGTCAAGGTTTTAAGTCAAAGTGTCGTCCCATTGGAAAAGTGTCCACCTAAGTTTTTATAGTGTTGTTGATGCAGAGCACAAAGGAAATGGAAGAGCTATGAACATCTATAAAACTAATGGCTGGTGGCGGTGAAACAAAATAAAACGTAGTAAATCTTTGGAAAAACATTTTACTTTCTCTTTGTGAAGTTTTTCCAAAATTGCAGTTTGATTGAAGTCCACTGGTGCACTTGCTGTATCATTTCATGTCATTGCATGTTGGTAAAGTACATTAACTTCTGGCACACTAACTGCTTCTGTGACAATGACTACATCGAGCGGGGTTTCACCTGGATCTGGTTGTCTCCGGTATCGTGGCTGCATCTGCTACCGCGTCCGGTGCCTGCTTGACACCAACTGCTACCATAATTAATTAACTACGTCTGTACGAGGGATTACCAACACTTAGTGACAAAGTGGCAGCCTGGAGAATAACACTTCTCGGTCACTGCCAAAGACATCAAGAGCTCCCAGCAAGCATGCTGATGCTGCGGGAACCAACGCACAGGCATCAATCACAGGGACGTCCCACACCAACACACATGGACGTACTGAGGAGAGATGCTGGACAGTGCTGGCGAGCTAGCCAGATGTATGGTGGACTGAGACAGCTGGAAGCTCCGCTTGAAAGCCCGTCTGAGGACGACCCAATGACATCAACTCCGATAGTTGTACTATCACTCTTTCCATCCACCACTTTTGGTTTTGTGTTATCAGTCCTACTTGTATTAGTTATTACAGCTGCTATGCTATTCTCTCTCTCTCTCTCTCTCTCTCTCTCTCTCTCAAAATGAATTGAATTGAATCGAGCATACAGTATATACTACTAGTATCTAGTATGGACTTGGTGCAGCTTTTGTTGCACTGTGAAAAACAGTAACAGACACAATAAGTGGACAAAAATGATGTAGTGCTAAAATTCAGTAACTCAGTCATTTCAAAGGTTACAAGTGGGTAGGCATTGGATCCTGCTGAACCATGTTAACATGAAGATTTTTCCACAGTCTGGGGATATAAATGTGCTATTGGTCTTTAATTTTAGACCAGACTGTCAAACATCCAAGATCCTCTTATGCAGAGACCTGTGGGATTTCTGAGGGAACAGAAGTTCAGATAAATACTGAGTCATATGACCTTGCAGTGAGTTACAGACAAACAGCAAGAACTTCGAGTTGATGTGGCAGTTGGCTGAGAGTCAGTGAAGGGGTTTTGAATCATTTTGAATCATTTGAGGCTGCACAGCTGAGCACAGTTAAAGCACTCGTGGCTACAAGAAGAAAAGCGCATGAATTACTTTTTTTCCAGCCTTACTTAGAGAGAAATGTCTAAATTTTAGAAATATGTCGTTAAAGGAATAGTTTCAGTAAAGAAAAAGGTAACGCGTACGCACTACTCCATGCCATAATGTTTTTATTGACTACGTTTCGATCCCAAGATCCAAGTAGGACAGTCAATAAAAATATTGTGGCATGGAGTAGTGTGCAAGCGTTACCTTTTTCTTTACTGACGCTGTTCTGATAGCCTCGCAGCTACGTGAGGTGCGTATAATTAATCTTCTTCAACTCATTAAAAGGAGTGTTTGATATCAACATTGAGGCTAATAGTACTAAGATTAGACTGACAGGCTGGAGGGGGATGCTGCTAAAGCCCCAAAATACACCACCTCCTCCTCCAACCTCGACCCTTCCTCCTCCTCTTCCTCCTCTCCCTCTCTGACTCTCCCTTGCGTTACTACAGAACTGTTGCCGGTAGGTGTGAGTGTGAATGGTTGTCTGTCTCTATGTGTCAGCCCTGTGATAGTCTGGTGACCTGTCCAGGGTGAACCCCGTCTTCACTCAATGTCAGCTGAGATCGTCTCCATCCCCCCCGCGACCTTGAACAGGATAAGTGGTTACAGATAATGGATGGATGGAACTTGTCAAAGGAGTAGTTTGACATTTTGGGAAATACATTTATTTGCTTTCTTGCCTGAGAGTTAGATGAGAAGATTGACACCACTTTAAAGTTTGTATGCTAAATATGCCAGCAGCTGGTTAGCTTAGCTTAGCATAGCAAAAAGACTGGAAACGGGGGAAACAGCTGGCTTTGCTCTGTCCAAAGGCAAAATATCCACCTGCCTGCACCTGCGAAGCTCACTAATTAACACGCTATTTCTTGTTTGTTAAATCCATACAAAAACTGAAGGGTAAAAAGGCAAGTTGGGGATTTATGGTCTGACTATTTCAGTCCAGAGTGACTGTTTCACCCTGCTTCTGGTCTTTATGTCAAGCTAAGCTAACACTCTTCCAGCTGTCGCCAACCCATTCTCATCCCAACTCGTCACATACTGACGTTTGGTCAGGACCCCTTGGCGTCACCTTCTGACGCACTGGGTAGCTCCACTACGGTGGCAGCAAACACTTGGTTGACATTGTGACTTCAGCCAAAAACACTTTCTTAGGTTTAGGCAACACAACCACTTAGATAGGTTTAGGAAAAAACATCATGGTTTGGCTTAAAATTACCATGTTGGTAAAGTGAAGACAAACAACACGTTGGTTTCACACGGGACACAAATAATGGTCTGCTGAATGAAAGCCCTGTGTTTATTGGACCCATCCACCACTCCTCCCACCCACCCTATGTGTGTTTTCACTCCTCTGAGCGTATGGGATGCGGATGGGTTTACATTGGCGCTAAAGGGCTCCTTATGCGTAAAAGGGCGAGGGACATGACAAAGCGTCAGTATTTGACGCCCGGGGAATGAGAGCATGCTGTATAAACATAACTCTCAAAGTGAACACCCGGGTGTTTCTTGCATGAACCTACTATTCACAAATTGACACATTTACAGCAGTTTCTGCTTTCTGCTATTGACACGAAGAAAGGTATCAGTCTTCCAACACTTTATTCTTTTAGATAGTATTCTGATTGATGATTGATGAATCTATTTGGATCTAAAGGGGAAAATAAAATATGTGTAACCTCCGAAAAACAAACTGTGAATCAGCACTATGCCACTCAACACATCATAAAAATAATATTTACACAAGCAACACTGTCATCTCATCAGGGCTCCTGTTCCTCTTCCTCTTCCATCATTGTATACAGAATCATTATGAAACCAAATTCTCCTCTTGCTTTGCTAAACTAATCATAGCAGGAAATTAAATGCCCAACAGCCACACAAGTCACTTCATCATATCTAATACGTCTGAAGCTTGGCCTACTTTGCTGTTTATCTCACTGGTTCCTGGACTGACATCTGGTGAACGGC
This sequence comes from Sebastes fasciatus, assembly GCF_043250625.1. Lineage (NCBI taxonomy): Eukaryota > Metazoa > Chordata > Actinopteri > Perciformes > Sebastidae > Sebastes > Sebastes fasciatus. Next base: position 27,839,139 of record NC_133805.1, read on the forward strand.
CAGATGGGAGAAGCGATGTTGTGCCAGACACGCAAGGAAGGGATGATAAATGATGAGGTGGGCAGTTATTGAAGATAATTCACAAGGGGATGCGAGCTAAAAACTGTCTGTCACGAAGCAGCCGGGGGCTTGGCGTCCGTGTTACAGCCTTCTAGCTCTCTTCATGTTGACCACCCCCGAGGTGTTTTCATTATGTTGATCAAAATGTATACAGATAACCAGAATCACTTGTTTTATATAATTTCATATATAAGATAAATCCCTAATAAGATCATTTTAACCTCATAGGGACTTACTGTAGCAACCAAACCTCTTACCAAAGTAGCATTAGTGACATACTTCACCCATTAGTCTGCTCAGGGACTTGCGTGACAGTGTGTTATAAAAATAAGCACTGTACTGAAGCCAAAAGAGGCTTACAAGGACTTTTGTTTAAATGTGACTTTAACCAGGATGAATGGGTAGAAGGATGTATTTACAATAGGGCTGTCAAAGTTGACGCAAATTACTTTTAACGGCACTAATTTCTTTGACGCATGAACACCACTTGTGATTTTTAGGTTGTAGCGGAATCAGTTTTAAAGCTAGAGTGAAGATACTGGCATCATATGAAACTATCTAATGAACCCATTGGTACCAACAATGTCATACTAGCTTGTCAAGAAGGAAGTTAAATAACGCTCCAAACTTGCACTAAAATTTTGACGAGGAAAAACTATCATGGCCATTTTCAAAGGGGTTCCTTGACCTCTGACCTCAAGATATGTGAATGAAAATGGGTTCTATGGATACCCACGAGTCTCCCCTTTACATACTCTATGTATGTACTTACTTTTATGCTAAATGCAGTAACTGTGAAGATTTCTGGACAATATTTGTAATTTTTTTGTGTTTTAATTAATTGTATGTATGAATATATACCTACATTTGCATAAAGTAGCATATTTGCCCACTCCCATGTTGATAATGGTATTAAGTATTTGACAAATCTCCCTTTAAGGTACATTTTGAACAGATACAAATATACGTTAAATTTGCGATTAATCACGATTAACTATGGACAATCATGCGATTAATTGCGATTAAATATTTTAATCGATTGACAGCCCTGCCTTAAACCAATCGCTCTCTGGATGAAGTTACGGTTTTCTTTGAAAAGTATAGTAAAATAGTATATGTGATTAATGAGCTTAAACATAAAAAACACCTTTGTGGTTATTTATAGTTATGGTTTAGTCGTCCCTCTGTCTTTGAGTATGTACAGTTTAACTGTTAATCAACGTTATAATCTTAATTTCATACACATATTGAACTGGGGAGTGTGAAGGCATCATATGCGTTTTGTATACAGTGTTTGATTGAATGAATGCACAAACAACCACAGGGGGTCTGTGCCCGTTTTTCTTCCCAAGCAAAGTCATTATCTTGCAAACAAGGATGCTAATAAGACGAATAAGCATCCCTCTCTGCAGCATGCTTGTGATACGGATGCTGCTAATTAGTCCCTTCTTACTTGCATGCTGTGATAATGACCTGCGAGAGACTGGACACACTTCCCCTCATATTTTCCCTGTTTCACATACACACTCCCCTCTCCCTCTCTGTTGCTCTAATACCTGTGGTGCCAGCTCTCCGTTGGTGATGATTTTAGCAATCAGGCTCCACTTTCTGTTGCTGGTGGCGTTGTGGATCATCTTCTTCCTCAGCAGCTCGCCCACGGACACGTACTGGAAGCCGTAGCGCTCGGCAATCTTCAGGCTCTGTGTTCCTTTGCCGCTGCCAGGGCCACCTAGGCACAGAGAGAGAGCTGTTGATGTTTTGGGAGCGATTTTGTCGTGGTTGTGAAATGTGTCTGTGTCAGTGTGAAACATTGTGTGTGGGGGTGTGTTAGCGTAGGCGCATGTGTGTGTTGGTGAGAGAAACCCAGACTATGTGAGACTTTGTGTGTGTGTGTCTCTGCGTGACTGTGTGTGTTGCTGCTTGTGTGTGATTTGTGGGGGAGAAGGGCATGTGGGGGGGTGGATGAGAGAAACAGGTATGTGTGAACCGCCTACATTTGCTACCAAATCCTCTTCTTTTTTATCTCTATATCTCAACAGGAGAAGGGATGTGCAGAGGAGAGACGACAGGGGAAGACAGCTCTTAGCGTGATGCTGGATAGTTTGGTAAACATTATTATGAATAAATGTCATGTTAGCCCTTGTTTTAAAGGGGACATATCATGAAAAACTCACTTTTTCAGTGCTTGTACGTTTGGGTATCTGGAGTGCCAACCATCCCACAAACTGTGAAATTAGACAACCCAGTCAGTTTTTCAGTCAGAAAGAATTTTTCTCGCAAGCCCGTCAGAGCGCTTCAGACCGAGGGTAAATACACGTATATTCAGACAGACAATATGTGGAAAATAGTGTGTTTCTTTGAACATTCTAGTAGAAACTCAAAATACAAGTATGAATCTGAAAATGAGCACGATATGTCACCTTTAACATCTTAGTGCAAACAAATTTTACACATAAAATGGTCATAATTCCTCCAAAAGTAAAAAGTGCAAGTCAAAACCATATAAAGTTGATATTTTGGATTTAAATTGTCAATCCAGTCATTAGCAGTACTGCCTTAAAAGTACAAGATAGACGTAAGCCGTGTCTCAATTTGTGTGCTTCTGTACTTACACCTGCTATTTTGAGTGCGTTCACAATGACAAGTATGGCAAAATGCAGTGCACTATGAGTACCCGGATGGTGTAGTAATAACAGTCAAAAAGTTGAGTGTGGAACGCTTAACACTTCTCACCCTCAATGCTCGCCATCTTGGCTACATAGCGGAAGGGTAGAGACCACCAAACTTGTGAAATTGGCAGAGGCGGCGGCATTTTTTCCACCTCACGTAAAACAGGAGGCACACACAAGCAAATAAAAGTAAAATAACATTCATTTTTATTCAGTTAATATATGTAAGCGCCAAGTGAGCAAACGAGCCGGCCGATATATTGGCGGGCAACAATCAAGGTCAAATGTTGGTGGTAATGCTTTGTCCGGTTGCAATTTGCCATTAAAAAGAAGAAGAAGAAGCCGTCAAATGTTGCGATTATCATTTCCGTTAAGTGCAGAACAGCCGTGTTCAATTTGAGACATCACTACCCTGTTGAAATTCACGCACTACGCATATAAGTACATAGTGTCCCAAGTGTACTACATGAAATTATACAAATGGAATTATCCGAATTGAGACACAGCAATACTAAACGAGCTGTCCGTTTGTGAAAGGCCTTTGTAAGTGGCTGTTTAAGCCATCTGACAACCTGAATGCAGCTTTTACTGCGTTTCATTCCAGGATTTCAGAGATGCTACTGTTACCACAGAAATGTCAACTGCTCCAAAATTGCTCTGGTTGAAAGCCAGGACAGAGTGAAGAGAAATTAGTCGGAGAACAAAGCTGTGTGGGTAATTTATTCCATCATGGTGTCAGTGTCAGAAATGTTTTTTTTAGGGATGAGTAGGAGTGTGTGCGCCCACGTGTAAAAAATTATAAAAATCAGTGCTATTATATCATTTGGTTAATTTGGACAACCAAGTTTCAGTGAAGTTACTTTAATGTGTCCTTAAACTGAATCTCAAGTGATGCGTGATCGTAATTATGTAAAAAGAATACAGTTATTCAGTAGGCTTGCCACGGTAGTCGGTGTTACCGGTGTTACACGGTGGACGGGCACACACCGAATACATTACGTACCCACCGCCCCCACTTTCGTTTTGCTTTTTTTACAGAAATAAAACCCATTTAGTTCATTTTTGGGTATCAGCGCCATGTAATTAATACATAGTCGGACGACGGAGTGAATTCATCTGCTCCGTAAGGAGTCAACTCAGAGTCATATTTCACACACGGGGTGAAAGAGAGTTGACAGATCGAGAGATGGCAGAGGATTTGGTGTCGAAGCGAAAAGCAAACACGCCTATTTGGCAATATTTCAGATTTAAACCCAATGCTATCAGGGAACCACAACGTTAATGAGGCAAAGGTACTTACACTAGGCATAGTAATTAAGCGACGGCGGACGTGCTATTGACGTGTGACGCTTTACATGTTGCAGCCGCAAGAAATCGTCGGGTGTCATTATCTCCTTTCCTTCCGTAAAGGATAGTCCAGTATACCCTATGCTAAAGGACATAAGAAAGGAGGAATTGAAGGACCTTCCTTAGCATTTAGAGAATTGGACCAGCTCTTATCATGGCTGCAACTAAAAGGCATAATATGCAACAATTTCCTAAAAAACAATATATAGACTGATGCAAAAATAATCTGTCTCAATCATCTCTTATGACCCACTAGAAGTGTGTGGTGTTGTCTGGACAATCCCTTCTCACTCCCAACTCGTCAAATACTGTACTGTTTCCAGTGCCTCTCGGCATTGGAAACCAACGCACAGAGGCACCCTTTAGTGACAGTAAGTGACGAACTTGTCTTCCAATTAACGCCAATGTAAACCCACCTGCTGCATTATTCGACGGTCGGAGCAAGTGATGTAGTATTAATAGTACGAGAGTACATTCAGGGCGGGCAGGAGGGGTGGTGGATTGGTCAAACAAACATAAGACTTTCAACCAGGAGACTGGTGTTGCCTAAACCTAACTTCCTGTGAGAACGGAAGTTTATTTTGAAAGGACACTATGCACGTAATGAGCGTATATTGACACGCCATCCCTGGTCCTTCCAAAAGTAACACAAGAGGGGTACCCTGTGCGTCGGTCTCCGATGCCGAGGGGCACTGACCAAGTGGCGGTATTCTATTAGTTGGGAGTGAGAATGTGTTGGTCTGGATCTAACCGTTAACATAACATAACTGCTGTGAAAAAATCTGAAAATAACGTTTTATTTCTCTGATTCACTGCCTTGTTCTCACTAACACCGCTCCCTCTCTTCATTCACTCTAGCTGAATTTCACTCTCATAGCACGCTTGACCATCGCTGCTCTCTCACTCCCTCCCTTGCTCGTTGAGCCGAGGAGGAGGGGCCACCTGTAAATGCTGTATTTACAAACAGCAACCGACAAATGTAACATATTATACCTTTAACGGACCAGTGTGTAACAATTAGGGGGATCTCTTGGCAGAAATGGAATATAATATTAATAAGTATGTTTTCTTTGGCGCATGATCACCTGAAAATAAGAATCGTTGTGTTTTCATTAGCTTAAAATGAACCGTTTATATCTATCTATGAAGCGGGTCCCCTCTCCACGGAGTCCACCGTGTTGCACTGCCATGTTTCTACAGTAGCCCAGAACAAACAAACCAAACACTGTTAACTTTTCCTGTTTGCACCGGAGTTGATAAAGTTACTCGCTGTCGTCGCTGCCGCTCTCTCTCTCTCGCTTCACCACTCACTTCTGCTCTGAATGACCTACGCTACTCTTACAACAACTGGCTGTAGAGAGAGACATTCACGTTTTTGCGTCGACCACCATAGCTCTCTTGCAGACTTGGCACACAGGAAAGGCTTCAGTTGGCTGCGATTTGCAACCTCACCGCTAAATAACGCCAGGTCCTACATACCGCTTCTTTCATACTTCTGCGTCATTTCACTCAGTTAGGAACCTTCCTAAACAAAAAAGACCAATCGATCGTAGCCGAACTGTCCCAGTAAGCATAATGAGCCGTGTGCAAAGCAGCCATTATTCATGATATTAGCTGTACCTGTCGTTTACTTCTTGTTCTTATATCGACTGAAAAAGGACCATGGATTTAACAAAACATTCTTGTCACGTTGTATTCTAGAAAACATAAAGTCAAAGTTTTGCAGTAGAGAGAAGCAGTGGGAGGATCAGAGAGATAATGCAATATGTATTCAACAAATGTGCGCTCTTATCTTACATCCGAGTATTTCGTAATGTTCGACCGAGCCTCTTCCTGACCACACATGTTAGTCTGTCTCTCTCTCTGCAAACCTGACAGACAAAACATTTGCCACGATCCTGCACAGAGATGACAGCTGCTGCCATCCTGTTTTCCCTTTAAAATAGGGCACAATGTGCTCACGAAGATGAGATAGGAGCTGGCTTTGTGCTGCAAGGACAAATGACTATCATCCGCACCACAGAGGGAGTGAATATCCCAGGTACACACCAAAAAATCAAAACATGCTGCAGCAGAAGGGCTGTCAGGAGGTTTTTAAGAGCTTTTAACAGACATCAAAGTCCTTTTCTTGCTTATTTAAAACCTTAAACAAACTATTTTCAAGAGGGTATATAAATAGCAGCCTTTTTTTTGGTCCAGCTCAACCGCGGTCATAACTCTTATTGTGCCACTAGTGCTTTAGTCATAAGATTAATGAAGGTATTTGACAGGTTAATGCAGGCCCATCAAGGAAATCAGATTAGGAGAGCGTGAGTGTCCAACACAGTGAGTGACATGCAACAAGATCTACCCTGCTGATACCAACAGAGAGGTGGGGCTACGTTCAACATACCAGGAAACACGCACACACACATACGCGCGCACGCGCACGCACGCACGCACGCACGCACGCACACACTCCCCGACTCTTAGGTTCCCATCCAGGCCATTTATTTTTAGATCATCAGCGAGGCAAATATAAACATAGTATCTTTGTTGAGCTTTTTATATAAGTGGATAAAGCTCTCGAAGCATTAAAAGGCGGGTCCATCTGCGTTCGCTTCCCGTTTTTTTTCAAATGGAAACGCCCTCTCAGCTGAAGTTAGTTAGATAGTTAGTTAGTTCAGATATTATGAAGTGGGGTTGTATGTATACTCCCGTGTTCTGAGAGGTAAAATTACTGCTTTTGTGAATGTAGTCCAGTTGCTTTGAAGAGAGTGACATCATGGTTTAGTTAGGTAAAGCGGCTGTGGACGGAAGCAGCAGAAAAGCGTATTTAAGCAACCTAAAAAAAAAATCAATATCAGTTTAAATGTGCGCTATATTTAGAATATTTTCACTGCTTTACCTTGCCAACAGACAGCCCTTTCCAAAGGGGAACCAAAGCCGTTATATTGCTCTCTTCAAAGCCACCAGACTCCGTTCACAAAAACAGCAATTTTACCTAGCAGGACACAAGAGTTGGTGGTCTACTGCCGCATTGATTGGTTTGTTTATTTATGCTATTGTGTGACTTTCAGATCCGAACTAATGTGGCGTCCACACAGCAGTACATAACTTAGCTTGTCTGCTCCTCCGAACTGGGAACATGCCGACCGCCATCTAAGCTACTCTATGTAACGTTGCTGACTGTAAGGTTGTATATATACTGTACATGTTGCAGCATTATCATGCAGAAACCTACATCAGGTCACATGGGAAAAAGGTTTTAGAAGGGCTTGGGAAATTAATTTTGGCACTAAAACATACGTACTTTGACCAAAATTTTAATTTCCGGATTTGAATACATAAGGAACACCACTGGGAAGCTACAGAATGATATAAAAACCTAAAAAAACAACTAAAAATAAAGGACCGCCCTTTAAATTGACACTGGTCTAGTGTGTAGTGTTTTGTTTTTTCTATGTTTACTGATGAAATGATGTTTACTGCCTTGTCTTATCTTATGGAAAACATGAGTCAGCAGGAATTCAGATGAGCAGCTTCAAATCTAAAACATCAGGTGAGAAGAAACATTTTTGCACAAAGTTTCCTCACTCTTGTGTTATGTAAGGGCACAGATGTTTATTGTTTTAATGTTTGTATTGTGGTGTGGTGTGCTGGTCCTTTACCGATGACGAGGATGACTTTGGGTCGCGGTCTGGATGGATCGAACACCTCGTACTCATCTATGAGCTCCGCCGTCTCCGACAGGTCTGAGTCACTCTCGATGGAAAACTGGCTGATGGGAGGGAGGCGGTCATACCGTCTGTAGGGAAAATTGGGACTGTCGGGCAACACTGTAACACACAAACACACACACACACAAAGGTAGAGATGAGAACTAATTTGTCTGCTTTTGTCTTGAGTATTAATGAAGAACATTTTTTCCCAAAGCCTGAAGTTCACCATTGAAATATCTTCATTATCATAATTTTGTACCGTCACTTTAAAGGTGCGGATGTCACATTATTTCAAATGCTGTGAATCCCATTTCAGAACAAAAAGCAAAAGAAAAAGGCATATCTGCTTTAACAAACGAACAGTAAATTGGAGATGAAACCGTCTTAGTGATGAATTGAATGCTCCATTCAGTTTGGTAATTATACAGCTGTCTCCGGTGATGAAAGCATTGATTATAACGCATTTATTAAAGATAGAAATCATCACTGCATGCTATTCTAAGGGGGCAGAGCCGCTGTAATTTACATGCAGAAGCGATATTATCTCTTTACAATGTATTATAATGATGAGTATGGTATTGATCTTGCTTTTTTTTACCAGTGACAATGCATGTGCCAGAGATGGAAATCGATTTTTTGTTGAATCTGAAGAGAACCGAGATGCTACTTTTCATGAACATTTTAGAAAAACACACAGAAGGCTGCAAATAACTAACCTAATGGCTTATTTTTGCCTCTTTTAAACCTACAGTTGGTAACTTTAATAAAAAAAAGTTTCAAAAATCAGGTTCCTCTGCCTCCTTTTAGTGACTTGACCCGCCAGATGGTTTGTTTCACAGAACCATCTGAGCCGTTATTGGAAACTGTTTGGAAAAGGGAAGGCACATTCAAAAAAAATACTTGGCAGGTGATTGGACGAACCATCTGTCAATTAAACTCTTGCTGAAGCCAATCGGGAGAAAAGCGAAAACATATTTTCCGACGAGAAAACCCCTCAGTGCAGTTCTTTGCTCTTCTTTCAATGAAGTATTAATAGATACATTTTGTACATTTTAAAATTAAATGCATCAATCTGGAACACTTTGAGAGCAAAATTTAGAGGCTAGATCTATGAAAAGGGGGGGGGGGGTTGCCGACTTCGCCGCAGACCCCTGCCCCGGTTGACAGACACACCGGGAGCCCAGACCCTCTCCACCTCTACAGGAGAGAGGGCACACTGCGCAGCGAGCACTCCACGGCCCCCGGAAGCGGTGAGGTCCGGGAGAGGGGTTCTGTAAAACTCCCGGTCGGAGCTGCGGGCCACCTTCACCCCGAGCATTTCCAAGCTGACTGTGCGGACCCCGCCCGTTGAGAAGTGGAAAAATATTTTCAGTTCAATATGAAACTATAGCGGACAGACATTATCGGCAAAGTTCTACCTGGCTTAGACGTAAAGTCTTTTTACCATAACATCTGAAACTGGGTGAGCCTGTAGCTCCTCACAGGACGCTGATTTGCCCGTAGTCTGGCTTGACGGACACGAACACACTACTTGAAGCCTGACAAGATAGATTTTCACGTGATATGTAACCCCGCAATGCTTGCGTGATCTCGTGTCATTGCAAAAATTCAGCTGCCATGCAAGGTAAACCTTTTAGTGCTCCTAATGGCATTTGCAAGATTCCACAGCGCCTGAAGGAAAACAACCAATCAGAGCCGAGCAGGCTCTAAGCAGCTGTCAATCACTGCTCGTGAAGCTTGTGAACTCTGATCAAAAACTGTCAAACTAGGCAGCGCTAATGAAATATAAATCAGTATTCTGATACTGTAATGCCTATTTATCGCCTCAAATGTTTTCAGAAACATCTTGTAGTGTACTGTTTAGCTGTAAAATGAGAAAGTTTGCGACCCATTTGGAAAACAGTCAAGCCAAAACCAAGCACCACCCAAGGGGTAGAGCAATCTTTTTCATTTTACAGCTAAACAGTACACTAAAATCAAGCAGCAACCTCCGGTGCTGAGAAATTAAGCCAACGCGAAAGTGCCAAAAACAGTTAGACTTCAGATAGCCACTTGAAGCTGGCTCCAAAAGCAGGTCAATTCCGCAATGCCGCTTTGAGTGACAGGTTGGTGCCATATCAGGTCACTAGCTGCTATCTGTCTGCTCTGCTGCATCACTCGGGCCAGCTCAGCTCCACCGACGATCCACCTCTTTGCTAATTTTTGGATCAGCTGGGAGTTAGGCTGTGTCGTCACTGCCAAGATGGCGACGGCCAGACCCACCCTCTTTGAGCTTCGCAACTGCTCTTCAGAAACCTCTGGGTGACATCACAGAGACTACGTCCATATTTTATACAGTCTATGACTAAAATATGTCTCTGAAAACATTTGAGGTGAGAAATAGGCATTACAGTACCATAATCTTGATTCATAATTGATCAACGCTGCTTAGGTTGACAGTTTCCGAAGTTCACAGGCTTCGCGAGACTCCTTGGCTCTGATTGGTTGCTTGTCTTCAGGCACTGTGGAATCTTGCACATGCCATTAAAAGCACTAAAAGAGGCAAATTAACCAGATTTTTTCAGATTATCCGTCTCATGTACTGCTGTCAAGATATAGTGACAGTTTAAGCAAACATGACAAAAAGGTTATTTTTATTATTTATACTTACTGACTGTAGCTTTAACATTTCAAACACACTGAACAGTCAATCGGGCCAAGATCTGAATAATTTAGGAGGTCAGAGCAGCTTTCCCTCCCAGCAAACGTTTTGAAACATGCGGCAGATTTGAGCTTCAGCTTTCAGCCGAGAGGGGAATAGCAGGACACGGGAATCTCTATCCCTGATTAAGCTGCAGTTCCCAGCAGCTAAATGCTGCAGCTGGCAATGTTTTCAGGCATCCAAGTGGGATAAATCTGAATTTCTCAAAGCTGTCCCCCCTCAATTCTTCTTGACTGTGAAGTTCTTATATAAATACTATCTGTTCATGTCTGCATTGTTGTGTGGCGTGAGAGGAGTGACGTGCCTGTAAGCTTAAAGATGCAAAACAAATTTTTACTCCATCGTGATAGTTCCTGTGTGTATTGCTGCCATGCTCCACACACATACAGTAAACAAGGAAGTGAAACATAAGTTTTGCATCCTCCTGCATTGGTTAGACCTGCTGAACCACATCTTGAATAAATGATGAATGGAGAGCCGTTTGGTATCCCCACTCATGTGAATGATTAACTACACATGTTCAACTGTCTTTTACTGCACGGTAACACGATTCCCCAGGTCATTGAAGGCAGCACGGGCATGAGATCAAGCCTGAGATCATGTTGGTTTAAAGCAGTGGCAGTGGCAGCGGTTGCTTCTAAACTTTACATTGTGTTGTGTTTGTGGGCGCTCTGGTGTCTCAACAAACCATTTCTGCACTTTTTGGAAACTAAATCGATCTGAGAGTATCGATGCACACAGCTGCACTTCACGCTGTAGCTGCAGAGAAAAAGCCTCCTATTTCAGACCGCTCTAAAAGTCTTCTGAAAGAGTAGCACAATAGTTTAAACAATGTATTCACAATGGGGCTCATGAGGGTGAGGTACAAATGCCAACACCCTTTCCTGTTCTAACAGTGAGCCAGTTGTGATTGTGTTGGAGAGGAAGATGTTCTGCTGCCAGCATAATTGGAAAGAAGTCAAAATACATATTTTGTCTCCTGCCTGTAATTGGAGAAGTTGTGCAATAAACACAACATACTGGGATAGAACAGAGTTCCAAGTTGTAAAATTAGATGTGTTTTGGGGCTGCAACTAATGATTATTTTCATTATCGATTAATCTGCAGAATTATTTCACTTTCTCAATTAATCAATGAGTCATAGTCTTTAATAAAGGGCTGTTACGATATCAGATTTTCACTACACGATTATCGTGGCCAAAAGAATTCACGATAACAATATTATATTGAGCTTTTGTCTCTTTTTTTGGCAAATGAATACACTCAAAATATGAGAAGGGACGTGGAGAGAGAGTCTGTAACCACAACTGTATATATAAAATAGGGTTGTCAATCAATTAAATATTTAGTCGTAATTAATAACATGATTGTCCATAGTTAATCGCGATTAATCACACATTTTTTATCTGTTCAAAATGTACCTTAAAGGGAGATTTGTCAAGTATTTAACACTCTTTTCAAAATGGGAGTGGGCAAATATGCTGCTTAATGCAAATATATATATATATATATATATATTTATTATTGGAAATCAATTAACATCATAAAACAATGACAAATATTGTCCAGAAACCCTCACAGGTACTGCATTTAGCATAAACAATATGCTCAAATCATAACATGGCAAACTGCAGCCCAACAGGCAACAACAGCTGTCAGTGTGTCAGTGTGCTGACTTGACTATGACTTGCCCCAAACTGCATGTGATTATCATAAAGTGGGCATGTCTGTAAAGGGGAGATTTGTGGGTACCCATAGAACCCATACTCATTCACATATGTTGAGGTCAGAGGTCAAGGGACCCTTTTGAAATTGGCCATGCCAGTTTTTTAATTAAAATTAAAATTTTGCGTACGTTTGGAGCGTTTTTTATCCTCCTTTGCAACAAGCTAGTATGACTTTAGATTTTCTATTTTCTTAGATTTTTTCTTAGAAAATTGTACAAAAAAATGGCCCATCACAAGTTTTTAGAGCCTGATGTGACATCTTTAATTGTCTTTTGTCTATAACAACAGTTTGTAACCTATCATATAAAACAAACAGCAGGAAATCTTCACCTTTAAAGGAACAGTGTGCAGCATTTAGGGGGATCTATTGGCAGAAATGGAATATAATATTAATAAGTATGTTTTATTTAGTGTAGAATCGCCTGAAAATAAGAATCGTCGTGTTTTTGTTACCTTAAAATGAGACGTTTATATCTACACAGGGAGCGGGTCCTCATGGAGCCAGCGGCCATGTTTCTACAGTAGCCCAGAACGGACAAACCAAACACTGACTCTAAATAGGGCCATTCATGTTTTTGCGTCGGCCACCGTACTTCTCCTACACGCTTGGCACACAGAGAAGTTTGGGTTGGTTGCAATCTGCAACCTCACCACTAGGTGCTGCTAAATCCTACACACTGCACCTTTAAGAGGCTGGAACCAGCAAAGTTTTCTTTTGAAATGGATTTGTGGAATGGGTTAGGTGATGGGTTGAAGGGGAGCACAAATATAAATCAATTTAAAAAGCTATACAAGAAAGATATTTTTGGGAGGTATATGGTTGAAGAAGAGTTGTGATAAAGGTTGGTTATATACTTTTTAACTCCGGATGTATTTGTGGGTTGTAAATAAACTTGGGATGCTGTTCATATATTCAACTTGGGATGTAAATAAATCTGAGATAGTTTTTATATTATATTATATTATCATTCTATGATATATGAGTTAATAGAGGAGAAGTGAGAAAGGGGTAGGGTAATATAAGTTTTTCTTCTACCTACTCCTTTTCGGACACTATAACTCTTGTTTTGTTTGTTATTATTTTGTATTTGTTTTTATTTATTATATGTTCGAAATAAAGTCTTTCATTCATTCATTCATTCAAATACAACTTTAACGATTAATCAGTTATAGAAATTGTTGCAGATTAATTTTCTATTGATCAACTAATCAATGAACTGTCTAATTGTTACAGCTCTAATGTGCTTTACTGTGCTGTATCACTGCTCACCATTTCTGAAGAGGGATCTGCGTGATTGGCCGCCGTTGAGAGGTGGAAGTGACTTCTTCTCCTGGCCCACGAAGGTATCCCACCGCACCTTGTCTGGTCCTCCGAGCTCCCTGGCTTTCTTCAGACAGCCCTCCAAGTAGTCGATGGGGTCGTCAGGCCGGTAGTACATCAAACCTGTCAGCAGGCTCTGGAGAAAACAATGGAGCAGAATGAGAGGGAGGGAGGAGACGTTTGTTCTGGCATCACTATATCTTTGTTATGATGTGTGGTTCTGTGGCGGCGTGGCGGTGGCGAGCAGCCCGAATTCTAATGAGGAGAAGTTTTGAAGTGCAGATCTGGTTGCCTTAGCTCCATCAAAACATCTCATTTTGTCAGAAGCCCATGAAATTGGACTCAGGTCAACGGGGTTCTGTGTTTATTCGCCAGGCTGTTATTGTCGAGGAGGAAAGCCAACCGCTCTGATGAATGTGAGAACGAACTCCGCGCCAGATCACGAGTCAAGTGTATGTTTGTGTGACATTTGCCCTTTCGACCCCTGACTGTTTTAAAACAATACCTTCCTCTGGGACTTCCTTCTTCATCCCCACCCTCGTCACTAGCAAACTCCCACCGCCAGCCGCATGAATTATACACAAAGCTGCTCCCCACTGAAAACAATTTGATGGGCTTATTTAGCTCATAATGAATACACTTTCATATGAGAAGCAGTAAAATCACAGTGCAGTTATGATGATGATGTGTCACTTCACTGCTCAGTGTAATTTGGCTCTAAATAAACAAGCAGTGATTGCTTGCATACATTAGCTGCACTACACTTAGGATCCAGTCTAATTAAGTGGATGAGCCAATTTACTATCCCCTCAGGAAAATGAGTGATACTTAATTATTATATTTCTATGCTGCTTATGAGAGAATGTAATGCTGTCTTTAAGTTCTTTATAGCATGTTTAATGTATAATAATCCTGTAGAGACTTCAGTCATAGTTCATTTTTAAGCACCTATACCACCAATATATCACTAAGATTCCTTGAGTTAAGTCTTTTATCACCACATTCTTTGCTGCAGTAATTGTATTTTCCTTCTAAAACGGACTTTTAATGTTCTTTTTAATTTCTTCCTAATAAAAGGATGCAGTCTCCAGCTGAGAATAAATTATTAAAATAATAATTAATCTCAAATTATGCTTGAGAGGGGAGGACGGTATGTTTGGTTTGATTGCAACTCGACTAATTATGATTACATATTAGTATAAAAACACATTGAAGCAGTGTGTTAAATGATTCATTAGCAACGTTTCCTTTTCTCATTTAAACCACTGAATTATGCGCATATCCACCTCCATCAAGCCATAACAATATTATTATTATTACATATCCTAAAGAGATCTTTGCCGTCACTCTGACAGGCACAGATGAATCTTTGTATAAAAAAAAAAACACAGTGAAATAAATGTGCATCTGCATCATCTCATCCAACACAAGCATCATCTCTCACCTCAAAGAGTTGAGGTATCTCCCGCCGTGCGAGGTACTCCTTGGCATCGTTGGTATTCATCTCCAGTCGGATTTCCTCTGAAATCACAACTTGTCCGGAGCGTGTTTTTCTCTTCCTCTTCTTCAGATGTCTCAGTGCCGTGAGGTGTTCTCTGGTTAACAACCGATCTCCAGACACTTTCTCTCCTCAGCGCATTTTAGCCTCGTGTGTGGACTTTACAACTGGATTCCTGCAGGCGATGCCACCGCGCCACCCTCCTCCTCCTCCTCGTCGGTGATGCGGATGCGCGGCTCGTGCGTCTCTCCTCCTACAGCGCTCTGCCGCTTCCAGCGCGCTCCATGTGCGCCTCGACGCTGGCACAGAGGTTGCGCGCTGTGCCAAAAGACGCACGGCACCGCCTCGACATGGCGTTTTTTCACACGGTTTCACAGTCAGCCTGCAAACTTAGTGGTGATATTGATACAGTAACGCACACATTATTATAGATTATGAGTATCGATATGATTCTGTGATTTTGATGAGGTGATTGTTTATAGAAAATAGTTTATTTGTGGTTTTCCTCATATGCCCCATCAGAAAACAACAAGGGCAGAGTTTCACCTTAAAGGGACTATTTGTAACTTTCAGAATTGCTTGTTAACAGCGACACCTGTGGCCGTCAAGTCAACAAAAGTCAGAGTCGGGGTCGCGCTTGCTTGCTCTAAATAGACATGAACGAGCATCGCTCAAAACAGTGAGGCGACACACGTCAGCTAAAAGCACAATATCACTATATTTCACCTGCTTGGCCGTAATGTTAGCTGACCAGACGAAGGTCTCTCCATGAATCACTGCTGATCCTAGTGTTGGCTTTTCCTGCTTCAGCCTCCCGACCGCGGCCGCAGGGAGATACCGGCACCCGGTCAGAGACAAACGTCACAACGTCCACTGTACATTTACTAGATATTCTCAGAGCTACTAAGTCTTCTGCAGTGTGTAGTGTGCGGGCATGAACTTGAGGGGGAGCGAGAATGCGCGCGTTGTGTGAGTGAAGACAAGCAGGCAGCGGAGCGTTCTGAACAGCGTAGCCACACGCGGGCACGCATATGCGAGTGCGCATGGGACACCGACCCGGTAGATTTATACGTGTAAAAAGTTACAAACAGTCCCTTTAATGAGGTGATTGTGTATAGAATAATAGTTTATTTTTGGTTTTCTTCATATGCCCCATCAGAAAAACAACAAGGGCAGTTTCACCTCAGTCAGTTTGACAAAAATCCAAACAAAAGGTACACTTTCTTTGTGCTTCCAAAGCTTTCAACCACATCACATAGTCTTCCTGAGCATATGTTATTTATTCCTTATTGTTGTTTACTGTTTCCATGGTCAATAACGAATCTTCAAGCTTAACATTTTGACACTATTTAAGAGGTTTTGTCATATAATGAAACTAATGACACTTGAATCACTTTATCGCAACTTTACCACAAACAGATGGGATTAGCCAGTAGCAAAAATACATCTTCTTCTTGTGTGAGATTAATGGTTTTGTACCTGGTCCCCATGGATGAATTACTGAACGGGCGTACCATGCACAGACCCAGGGGCTCAAAGTGTTAGGGTCCCCCCCGGCCTTCACCTACGAAATGTCACTTGAAGAGACACGTACCAACCATGGAGAGACACAAAAAGACTGCAAAGAGACATAAAACAACTACAAAGAGACACAACAAGACTACAAGGAGACACAAAACAACTACAAAGAGACTCAACAAGACTACAAAGAGACACAAAACAACTACAAAGGGATGCAAAACAGCTGCAAAGAGACTCACAACAACTATGAAAAGTGGAAAAACAACCACAGAGACACAAAATGACTGCAAAAAGACTCAAAATGACTACAAAGAAATGCAAATGACTACAGAATGGGGAAAAACAACCACAGACAAAAATAACTAAAAGACCAAAACAATTACAAAGTGAAACAAAATGACCACAAAGAGACCCAAAACCACAGAGAGATGCGTAACAACTACAAAGAGACACAACATTACTACAAAAAGACTAAAAATGACTGACTATAAAAATGGGCAACACAATCACAGACAAAAATAACTAAAATACCAAAACAATTACAGAGACACAAAATGACCACAAAGAGACAGAAAAAAAACCCACAGAGAGATGCGTAACAACTACAATGAGACACAAAACAACAACAAAAAGCAGCTAAACGACTATAAAGTCTGTTTGTCTGTGTCCAGGGGCCAATTGTCTCATGATCCGCCAATGCTGGTCCCCTGACAGATACATCTTATAAACTAAGAAAAGCATGGCAACACAAAATATTTGACTGACTGCATCACAGACTAAAACTAAATCAATGAAACCCTTCAGTGCAGATAAATATAGCTGGATGTATGTTGTTGGCTGCAGGTCACCCCTTAACTTGCATAACAATGTGTATCTTTAGTTTGGGTTGTGCATGTAGGCTAAACAAAAAGTTCAACACTTGAATTCCACTGGATCAAGGCTATTTTAGGCAACACAAGAATAGGCCTCTCTGATTGCCTGGTTTGTCCCAAAGGATTTGATCCTTATAGGCCACTAATCCTCTTGACAGCTGGACAGCTGACTTCACTGTAAGTCTCCTTGTTGGTTATATCAGAGAACAACTTTAGATTTAGTTCAGTGACATCAGTGCGGTAGAAAGTGAGGATCGCTCCATCTGAATAACATTTCACACGTGACCGAGAATCCGCCGGGACAAAACAGCCTGACAGGAAAATACTAATTTATGGATTGAAAATGGAATAATTATTACGCGACCCAGAACTGTTCTGTTGGAGCGCTATCATCGCCTTTTCATTTTCTAATGTGATGCATTTAGAGGAGGGCATTATTATGATGAGCTGTGTGCAGGCCAAGGGAGTGATGCTGCAGTTCAAAAAGCAGCAGAAGTTTAAGAGCGGTTGGCAGACCTTTGAAATCGCTCTGCGGTGTCTCAGAACTGATTTTGATGAAGCGTTTCCATCAGACCTTCTGCTTGCTGCATTGTGATGTTAGATTGGAATTGCAAGACGGAAATGTTTTTTTCATAGCTTCCGCCTGTACTGCACGACTCCCAGCCACTTATACTTCCCTCAGCAGTAACATGACATGCATTCTGACATCTGCTGCCTGTGATATATATGTCACTTCTCATTACGAAGGCCCTTATACCAATTAACTGGAGAGGGCATTTGAATATGAAGCTGTCAGCATCACTCGATGTCTATTCTGCTTTTTAAACCAAATAGTGATTTGCTGAATTAGACATGCAGTCATCTGTGTACTGTAACCCCTTAAGTGTCTTACTTAAAAATTAATTTCCACATAATGCAAAACCACTCAAACACTAAACAAAACATTATAATACCATAATGAAACATGCAGAAAAAAGCCACTATGTGCCCCTTTAATGATGGTAACAGGGGAAAAAAGTATGTTAATTTGATTTTTTTTTTTCCCCTATGAATTTTGTTATGAACAGTTCAGAAACAAAACGCAACCAAAAAATTAGAAGAACACGTGACTCTATAGGGGACTGAATGAAGGAATATGAACACATTTGCCACAGTAGAAATCAAATAACGCAGTAAAATCCAATTTGCAAGTCCATAAAGTAATTTGCCCATGATATCCCATGGAGTGCTTCTAAAGCAACCCATACATGCACTCACTGCTAATAATTATAATCTTGGTTCTCTTGATATTAGCTTTGAAATCAATTTGTTCAGTCCTACAGAACAGCATCATCTGATAACCACAAAGAGCTTCTAGTCTCAGCAATTTTATCAACGCTGATGCACTAATATTAAGTTAATTTAAACAGTAATTCATCATCATTTCCACATTTTCCCCCAAAAAAACACATTTCTTTCAAATATTTTTATTAGGAAGCATGTGCATATCGGTAATACAGACTTCTGTGAAGTCAATGTCATGCCTCATTATATTTAACAGCAAAAGACAAACAATATCAGGAAATAAAGGCAAAACAAGACAAAAGAGACAAGCAAACACACAAAAACATAAATAATAAAAATAGAAAATAAACCCACAAACCCCCCAAAAAATCATATTGCCGGTCACAACAAAACACAATATAGTTTTTGTTTTCATTGAGCATTCATAATTTAAATTAAGTACATAAGCATATGTACCTATAGGGGCATGGGGATGAGATCAGCTGAAATGATGTACTTTTTCAATAATTATCCTTTCAAGTATTTAACAGAGTTTTGCTTTTTCATTTATTTTCTTATTTTTCTTTCTTTTACTTACAACTAGCATGCATTTGGTGTTTTGCATATACTGTATGTGTAATTGTAATTTACGTTTTTATTTCTCCCCTGCAAATGTTTTGAGAAAGCTATAATATATAGGCACTTTATGAATTGGTAGAAGTGTGTACAACAGTATAGACCAAAAGGAAATATGCTCCAGACCCATATTCCATTTTATG